>NC_142090.1:79286152-79590839 GCF_054644295.1 Miniopterus natalensis
CCTCGGCGTCAGTCTCCTTGTTTCTCTTCTACACGCTCTGGATTTGACCCGAAGGTTGTGAAGCAGAGATGTGGCTGGACTCCTAGTAGAAATGAGGCTCAAAGTTAGCTGACAGTTTTTCACCCTGATCATCCTGCCAGAGCTATTTCATTTAATTACATTTTTGAGTATGCTCTTCACATAAGAGATATTAAGGTCTTATGTCCCAATTTCCTTCTCTGCAGAGTATGCAAATAACAGTGTACACAGGATAATTAAGGGCAGGAGTGAGGTTAATAAAAGGGGAGGGTGGGGAGGGGAAGAGGAGACCCAAGGCCCTACCTCGGGGAACAGCTCTGCTGGAGAAGTAGATGAGGAAGGGGAGCCCCGAGTGTCAGCTCAGATGATGCTAAGGGATTTAAACCAGCGCATTTCAGCCAAAGCCCTTCTGTCGTCTCTCAACAACTCCCGCAGATAAAAGGCAAATGAACTTTTCGTATCTAATTATTCCAGAATGTCCACTGTGACAGAGAAAATTAGATTTGGCTTTAAAAGTCAATCACCAACAAATGGACCATGCAGATGTCCAAAGAGGGACTGACTCTGAAATGTGGAGTCTCCATGAAGCCAAGCGAATGAGTGAGCCAGTGTGGGCTGGGAGCACTGTCAGCCGTCACCACTAGCCACGCAACGTCCGGCGTCAAGGACAGCAATGCGCCTCCGAGAACGGAAGCCAGTCTTCCTCTCCCTACCCCAACTCATCCCTCCCTGGGTTCAGCGCCCAGGTTTCCAAACAGTACAGAACACTCCTCTTCCCACCGCGTGCCTTCCCTCGCCTCGGTGGTCACACAGCTCCTGTCATTTCTGTCATTCCACAGGTTGTGCTGCTCTACGCCTCCACCTACGTCCTGGTGTCCCTCAGCATAGACAGATACCATGCCATCGTCTACCCCATGAAGTTCCTGCAGGGAGGTGAGCTGCCTCACCCAGCTGCTGCTTCCTAGGGAATCACCTTGGGGGAGGGTGGGGTTGTTTTCACCGGTATACTCTTAATAACGATTCTCCCCCCCCCCCCCCCTTTCTCTACCTCCTCCTTCAATGCCCGGGGAAATGCTGGTGGTTGCCACGAGTTGCCAAGAACTGCTGGGGAATGTGGTTTGATGACCATTTACCTTGATGCTAAAGCCTCTGGATTTTTCCTGTAGAGCAGTGTTGATGCACATACCAGTCCAGGAGATGAACACTCCCATTTCAACTTGTTCATTTTCCAGAAACAACACCTTTCCCTCTTCACGCCCAAGCCCCAAACCATAGGAATCATTGGAAAGATGTTTTTAACTGATAATCATACTGGAAAGAAGGAAAGCCCTCCTTGACCCAGGGCTAGTGAGGAATTCCCGAGAAAAGGAAGCTCTGGGGCGGAGGAAGGCTGGGACTGTGCACCCCATAACACCCACAGGTGATGCTGCAGCAACGGGGGGGCAGCTGAGTGCTTCCTGAGTAGATTGTGTAAATGCCTAGGGCAGGAAGGACTCCGGGAAACCTCAGGGAGATCCCTGGAGCACAGTGAGGAGGGCTCATCACAGCAAGTCTCCCTGCCTGCCACCCTCCCCCTACCCCCAAGGATGGAGGCCTCTGCTTCCAGAGAGTGGGGTGCTGGATTTGAAGAGACCGAGTGGCATTCTTGGAAGCCATGATGCCCTGGAGGGATGGTGGGCACCTAATCATGGGACTAAGTTCGTTACTCTGCCCACAGCAGAGCCCACCCTTCTCCAGGCCCCTGAAAGCTAAGAGTACAAACCCAACATTTAGTGACCCTTACTACACTCTCCAAGCAGGCTGTGAAAACTGATAAAATGAGGACCCTAACATAAAATCTTGACTACAAGGTGTAATCAAATCTCATTAAAAATGTGACCAAAGCCCAGCTGTGGAAAAGAGATGATGTATTTAAAATATCGTTCTGCAGAATTTACATCCCAGGAAATAAAGTTAATAGAGCGAGCAGAACTTTAGAATAAGTAGAATTAATGTCATCAGATACTGTTGAATACATCAGATAGTATTGGAACAGACACTTAGGCAACTTAACGCTATCTAATTAAATATAAAATGTGTAGCCCTTTGACTTAGAAATTCTGCTTCTTGCTATCTTCTCTGGACAAACACCCACACGTGTGCATGTGTACGTGTGTTGTGATTTGTCACATTGCTGAGAATAGCAGGAATTCAGTGCTACCCTTGGTGTCCCTCAATGGAGGAATGGCTGGTTATCCTACAAAGAAGTTTCAGTGGCTTAGGTGTGTGGATTACATGCTCTGTGCCATTCATGACTCTAAATTCTTTACATATGTTAAGTACTTTAATCCTCACAACAGCTCTGTTTAGGTAGGTTCTGTTATTATCTGCATCTTCCAGTCTGGGCAGTTATAATTCAGAAAATAAAAGTAACTTGCCCAAGGTCATACAGCTAGTGGGTGCAGGGGAAGGATTTGAACTCACATGGTGTGGGTCTAGCTCAGCTGCCCTTGAATACTACATACCTGTCTCTCTCAATGAGGGTGTGGTGGAGCCATGGGCAGCAATGTGCATTGACATGAAAATATCTGCATCTCGTTTTCAGTGATAAAACAACATGCAGAATAATCCATGCAGTGTGATCAGATTAATGTAAAGAAAATTCAAAGCAGTGCTACATATTGGGGCGGGGGGGGGGGAGAGAAGGAGAGAATGGAAGAAAAAGGGAGATCCCAGAATGATATTCAATTGCCTGCAAGGACACAGCCCACCTAGTCCTCACTTCTGCGGATGGGAGTTGGACGAGCCATAGTGACCACAGGGACTTACATGCAGGAAGGTAATCTTTAACCAGAAACGTATCAGTGTGTTGTGAGCAATTCAAAGTAATTTAAAAATAGAACTTACATCTGTTTCTTAGGCTTTATGTAGGGTGTGTGTGCGTGTGCGTGTGTACCCAGAACCAAGCTTTCCGGACACAGCCATGCCCTAGTGATTATGGGGGAGAAGGGGGCAGGGAGTGGGGTGAGGAAAATGGGGGAGACATTCTAAGATACATGTACACAAAGGTGTGATACCCTTATTCATCCATCTATTCACTTGTGCCCAGTGGGCTCCTGGAAGGATTGAACATGGTCTATAAAAAGACCCTCCACCAAAGTATTTTAAGTAGGAGAGAAGGGGAAATAAGTATCAGAAAACATGTGGGGGTGTCTCAGGACACCTGCTGGGGGTGGAGGGCCTGGGATCCACAGCCAGGAGGGGAACATGGTCAGTTACACATCTCCCCATATTCACTGGGTGAGAAAAAAATGCCACTGTTTAGCTCAGGACAAATATGATGTGCTCTGGGAGACACTGTGCAATATTCTGAACAGTGTCCTAAATTACAGGAAAGGCAGCGATGAATATTATAGTGTTCTTTTAAATATGTAAAGCCATTTATCTCCTCACTGCAAAATTAATAGAGGCTCCACATAGGGTATATGGGACAGGCTGAGCTCTCCGATATTGTAAGGATGGATGCATAAATATTTCAAGTCCAGTGGGCAAATCAGGGAAGGAGGAGGGAAGGAGAAATTGGGGAGCACAGACCTTATGCCAGGCAGTGGGCCAGCTTCGGGGCAAACATCCTCTCTTAACCCTCGAATCAGCCCCAGAGGCAGGGCCTGCGATCCCCATTTTACAGGTGAGGAAACTGAGGCTCTGAGAGATCCACAGCTCCTCTCGCACAGTGATCTTCTACACTAGACTCCAAGTGTGCCCCCAAAGAATGTTCCCAGATGCCCAGCCCTCCCTCTCTTCTCTGAGCAGAAAAGCAAGCCAAGGTGCTCATCGCCGGCGCCTGGAGCCTGTCCTTCCTGTTCTCCACCCCCACCCTGGTCATCTTCGGGAAGAGAAAGCTCTCCAACGGCGAGGAGCAGTGCTGGGCGCTGTGGCCCGACGATTCCTACTGGACCCCGTACATGACCGTCGTGGCCTTCCTGGTGTATTTCATCCCGCTGACCATCATCAGGTAGGCCCGCAGGCCAGGCTCCCTCAGGAGCGCCCCGGCTTGCCACCTGCCACTCTCTTCCCCTACAGGTCACTCGCTGTTTCTCGTGGCCTTGGGGGAACTGGCGGGGCCACACAATTTTATCTAAAGCTTGGGCTAAGCCCAACTCCTCCAAAGGAGAGTAAGGGGCAGGGGATGAACCTTTTCTGAGTGTGTACTATGGGTTAGGCATTGTGCTAAGTGACCAACGATTACCCCATTAACCACGCTTAACCCTATGAAAAAACTAAATGATAAAACTCAAGCTCAGAGAGGTTAAGTAACACACCCAGCATCACACAGGATTTGAACCCCCGTTTGTCTGATTTCATATCCTGTTCTCTCTGGATATCCTTCAAATATAAGCATGGTACCAGTTTCAGAGATCTTATCATTGAAAAGATAGACGTGAAACAAAATTGAACAAAAACCACAGTAACACAAAAAATATGCTAGAGTATGTGTGCAGGAAGTCAGGTAACGGTGGAGCACATTTCTTGGAAGCCACCATTGAAAGAGAGAAGAATTCAGACAGGAGAAGGGGAAAGCAGAGGGACAGCTGGCTCCCTGGTGATCTGAGGCGAGAGTGAGTGTGGCAACAGGAAGGACAGGCAGGCAGAGCCAGTGGGAGAGAAGTTGACAAGAAGCTCTTTCTGGGTGGGCTGCAGCTTGGTTATGGAGCAACCGAGTCATAGGAGACTCCCTTTGTCCTGCGGCCAGTGGTGGGCCAGAGCTGGTCTTGCAGCAGAGAAGACCACAGCCACCTGGACAGGGCAGGGTCTCCCTGGTCCTATGGCAAGGTCACCTCTGGAAGGGTGGCTCTGCATGGGTGGGGGTTCAGTGTGCATGCAGGCCATGCTGATCCTGTGACCTCGCACCCTTTGAATATTCCCTTGAGTCTCTGATCAGTTCCTCCGAACTCATGCTAGTGGCATTGCTGGATTGATGACGCTCATCCTAAGACTGATGCATGTTCATCAACTGTCCTCTAGGAAAAGGTATGTTCCTGCCAACAGCAAATGAGAGCTCTGGTTTTTCTTCCCCCCACCCGATGGGAGGTGGTACCGTTTCTTCATTAAATCTTTGCCAATCATGGAGTTTAAAGAGAAATGACCGCATTGTTTCAACAAGATCTCTTTGATCCTTCAGTGGTTAGGTATTTTCCAAGTGTTTTCTGATATTTTGGGAACCACTTGTTCTTGCTCTTTGCTCATCTCTAGTCTCAGAAAATACTAACACTGGAGAAATGGTATCCATCGCATAGTCCAGCCCCTGAATTTTTCACAAGGACAGACTTAGAGCTAAAAGAAGCAGGATGACCAGCTTTCCATCAGAGGTCAGGCTGGGCAGAATGATCCCCACGGGCCAGCTCAGCAGCCTTGCTGAGGCTGAAGGTTGTGAAGTCTCCTCTGCTCAGTCGATAAATTAGCATCGACAGTCCATTTCAACTCACTGTGCTCCCCTCCGCCAAGCTGAACTGGGGAGGAATCTTGGAGGAAAGATGAAGGTTATTTAGACAACCAATTAAAAGCAAGTCATAGTGACGTTAGAAGGGGGGCATGGGTGAGGAGAGATGCCCGCCCCGACCCCGAGAAAGCATTCGGAAGGAAGCAGCTCAGGCCGTCAGGGGACTGACGGGTCAATGTCAGCGGCGGCCGCAGGTCCCTGCTTCTCTCCTGATTGATTTCCTATCAGCTCCTGACGTCAGTCAAACCCCTTGCTCAGCAGGGCGGGCACTGCGTGAACCGTGCGGCTGGCGCTGGGCTCTCCAGCCAGGTCTGTCACGTGGATCTCTCACTATCTGAAATGTCCCCCATTAATTTGGCCCCTTCTTCCCACCAGCACTTCCCCTCAAACTTGCCTACAGCCCAACTCCTGTGTTTTTGTGCTGTCCTTGGACATAGCAAAGCATAATTTGATGATTAAAGGGGATGATTTCAAAACTGGGTTTTACTCAGCCCTCATCAAGCAACTAAGGGCTCCTTAAATCCTGCTCCCCGCTTCCTGGCCAGGCAGAACCAGGACTATTCCGTGACCTCCCTCTGCCCTTGAGCTTCTCTGCAGTGTCCCATCTGCTCAGTCGTGACCTCCACTCCTACGCAGTCAGGCCCCTTTGTCAGAGAAGGCGCCCCTCTGGTGGGAGTGGCACCCTCGGCCTCCATCACCGCCTGCTCCCTTCTTGCAGCAAGACCAGGGTCAGAGGGAATTTCCCAACTGCTTCCTGGGACAAGTTGCTACGATTTCATATCTTTCAGAGCTGAAGTTCAACTCTTTTTTTCTTTCTTTCTTAACCACACTTTGGCTCCCCGAGCTTGATTCTGTTGCTTGAGGTTGTTTTAGATAAGATTAAACTCTTTTTTTCCCCCTTAGGAAACTGCCCCTTCCACATACTTATCTATGCTTTGATTTAACTTTTCTATGATTTATTACATTAATTATTTGAAAATAATTTTAGTGTTGGGAGTATGTTAAATATACCACTTTAAAAAATATACTTGATCTGATTTACCAATTGTCCCAGTGTCACTCACTTTTGGTGTTAGATATGAATTAGAGATCTGTTAAATCTGGTTTTTTAATACACCATCATTTACCCCCAACACCACTTACTGAATAATCTTATCTTTTCTCCATGGTATGAAATGGCAATTCTATCAAAAACATTTATATTATAAATACCGTTTCTGAACTTTCAGTCTATTTTGTTTTTATTTTATGTATTCTCTACCTTGAGAGAGACCCCTTATACAATAGCCTTTTAAATGTGTTGTAAATATTTCCTCAGTTTGCCATTTCCTTCCTAATTTTGAATATGTTTTACTTTATTTTTAGTTAATAGCGATCGACATACTTAAGGAGAGAACACACAAATAACTAAGTTAGTGGCCTTTCTGCCTCTGATACCACGTTGTTTTCATTGTGGTAGCTTTATATACATTAATATCTGCTAGGACAAGATCGCTGTCCCTTTCAGGTCCCAGCTGTTTCAGGAGAAGCTGGGGCCACTCTCCTGGGCACCGGGCCCTCCAGCCACAGCAAGCCTCCGTTGCCCCTGACACCCCGCGTCCTCTCTCCGGCTGCCTTTGTGAGCATCACCCTGCGCTGCTCTTCCTCCAAACCCCACCCCCACCCCCCATCTCCCCCCCCAACCCCCACCTGGCTTCCGGCAAACTGCTCCCCTCCTCGGCTCTCACATCAAATGCCAGCTCCACAGGGGGCTGTCCCGCCCCGAGGCCAAGCCGTGCTCCCTGACCGGCACCCTCAGCGTGTCCGGGTCGCCATGAAGGCTGTGAGCCAGTGTCACTGTGGCCTGTGTGGCTCTCTCTCGAGTGGAGGAACTGTTGTCTCTTAACTTCTGGATCCCACATACAGCATACAGTGGGCACTTCGTAAATGTCGGGGTGAATGAACGGCGCAGGCCCGCTGACCCGCTGCACGAACCACAGGACACAGGGGTCTTGTCACTGTCTCAGTCACTGTCACACACACACAACATGGACATTTCTGGCATATGGCAGATCCTCCAGGGAGGGAGGGAGGGAGAGAAGGAGGGAGGGGGGGAAAGGAGTCATATTGTCTGGCAGACTCATGAGAGAGCTGTGCATGAACAGATTTAGCTGATCTGTCATTAGTTAAATCAGGTTCCCAGGACCTGAAATCATAGCGAGTGACAATCAAGTCAACACAATGTTTTTCTGGGTCAACACAACTTCCGTTGTTTCCAAATTCACTTGTCACCGCTGCCTAACTGTGGCTGGGAGGTCGTCAGACCCGGCGTAATTGCTGTGCTTAGCCGTGGCTATTTCCCTGCTCCCTAACTGATTCCTCATCCCACTGTCGTCTCCTCTCCGTGGCACCAAGACAGGGGCGTAGGATCCACGCCCGACCACCGCGAAGGAGGAGGCGGGGAAGAGCGCGTTTGCCGTGGAGCACCGATTCCCGTCGTTGAAGCGAATCCATCTGTTTTGCTTGGGGACTGGGGGTCACACTGGGAAACCCATGCGGAGGCCCGCACAGGCCTGTGGAGCGCAAAGCCCTGTGTAATTCAAGGCCAGGGGCCCAGGGGCCCAGGGGCCTGGCCAGCACAGCCCACGGGCATGAGGTTCGAGACCAAGGACGACCCACCACATCCGAGAAGGAAGTGACTCCCTGTCACTGTTACTTCTGTGCCTCTTTCCATTCACTCATTACTTCTAGAAATACCTGGGGGCACCCACCCTCTGGCAGGCTCTGGGCCAGCAAGGGGGACACAGAAGTGACCAGACATACGTGGCGTCTGAGTCCACGAACCTTCTTGTTTCGCAGAGGAGGCAGCCGATGGAGAGAGGAGTTATAACACTGTGATGAGTGTCACTGGAGGGTGAACAGAGGGTCCCAGGGGACCCCAGCAGGGGTTGCTGGGCTGGTCGAGGGCATTCAGGGAGTAACCGGCACTACAGGGCATGTGCAGCCCAAGTGCAGCCTGTACCCCGCCCTCGCTGTGTGCGGGACGGCCCGAGTGCTGGTTAACAAGCCTGCAGGCAGAGGGCCAGGCGCCGGCCCCCTGTGCCAGCCTCCAGCGTGTGACCTCCGGTCGTGGGAGCCCTCCAACCGCAGCCTTCCACCTGGAAGACACGCCAGCGCCAGCGCCAGCGCCAGCACCAGCCGTATGAAGTTGCCGGAGGGGTCAAATGAGAGAATTTCCCTGAAGGGTTTGGCACAATTATTGGTTGACTGTGAAGGTGAGCAAATCGCTGTTACTGTCTTCACAGCATCACACCCGGGCTTTGGTGGCCAGTCTGGTCTCTGACACTTCGGCCTTGTCATCCCCACAATGCGGGCAATAAACTCTTCCCCCCATTGTTCACATATAAAGTCACAAAATAAGAACTTGTAGAAAACAAAAACTGTAATCGAGATGTGTTGAGCACATACCACACGGGGCCCAGCACCCTGTTAACCGGTGGAGTTAATGAGACAGGGTGTCGGGCACTTTACAGAGGGACCGGCACAGAGCAGGGCTAACGCTGCCCGATTCCCTCCTGAGCACCCCCTCGTGGGCACTGGGGTGAGAGGCGAGGCACATGACTGTTCCCATCCAGGATTCCTGCACCAAGGAGCTGCGGTTGCTTCTGGAGTGTATTCTCACCCCCTAACTTTAGGCCACACCATGTAGTCATTTCTCCCAGAGACGGAATAAAATCCCAGGACAACGGAGCCGGCACACACTCCCAGGGTGGTTACCATCGTTCCTTCTGCCCAGTGCAATAGCCACCTATCTATTCTCACCGCTTTTAAGTTCCCATTCCACACGACAGTCAGAGCCATCGTTTCATTTGGAAAATCGCTAAGCATACAGCAGAGTGTGAAATGAAAAACAAAAATATTCCTCCCACTTCCCCCTCATCCCACTCCTCAGAGGCAAAGAATTTCTTGTATATTTTCCCAGGACGGTTCAGCTCAGGTACCAGCCCCTACGTCTAGATAGAAACAACGCATCCATACCGAAAAATGTGTGACACTGGAAAAAACTATTAATCCATCGTTTCACTTTCCCGATTAGAGCCCGTCGGTACATTTCCACTGTTTCAGGATAAAGGTCATGACCTCTAACTTGTGTACAAGGCCGCTCTCATCTTAGGTCACACCCACGCTGTCTGCACGCAGGCTCAGCCTTCTCGAAGTTCTTCCAATGCGCCATCCTCCCTCCCGCCTCGGGGCCTTTGCACATACTGTTCCCTCTGTGTGCGTGATCGCTCCCCTCGGCATTTACACACCATTTAACCCTTCAGCTCTCAGCTGGAAGTTCACCTCCTCCGGAAGGTGTCCCTGACCCCAGAGCAAGTCAGGACCTCTATTATATACTCGTGTATCACCCTACATTTTATCTTCATAGCATTCTGTTCCTTTGTAATCATATGTAGTATGTTATGTGAAATATACTGATGTATTATATGATGTGTGTAATTTACGATTCTGGGCAGGAAGATAAGGTGAGGAAGGCGGAGGAAGACGAGGGGAGGCTCTGGCTGCCCTGCTGAGACCAGGGCGTCCTCTGCCCTGGAGCCCCAGCCCCGACGGTGCTGGGGGCATTCACGGCGGCAGCAGGGGGAGGTCTTAGAGGGTGACGGCAATGATCAGGCAAGAGACCATACGGGCCCTCGCTTGGGCAGCAGGCATGGTGAATTAGAAGGGACAGGGCAGATGGGCACGGCCTCTGGGTAAGAGTGCCATCGATTCCGGAAGCTGGCCATGGTTTTGTGTTCAGGGGGTACAGAGTGTCAGCCTGGGAAGATGGAAAAGTTCTGGAAATGGGCAGTGGTGATCGCACAGCAACATAAATGTACTTAATACCACTGAGCCGTCCACTTAAAAATGGATAAAATGGTATATTTTATGTTATGTTTATCACAATGAAAACTCACCAACATATATAAAAAGAGGTTGTAAGGGTTCTGAAGAGCAGGGATGGAGGGCGGGACAGGCAATGGGGACATTTTGAAGGGACAATGCACAGAACTTGCTGATTAATTAGAAGGAAGGGATGTGGAAGAAAGACATACAGTTCCGAAGTCTCTCTGATGCGCAACTGGTGCCCTCTGAGAAGTGGCCTGATTTGGGTAATAAGTTAAAGTGGCGCCCGACTTAATAGGCATTTTCCTGGCTCACAGGAAAGCTGGGACTGACTTTCTACTTGCCTGGCGGGTCCTTTCAAGATGAGGTGGGGTGACTTAGGCCTGAACCCCTAACACATAGGCCTTTTTTCATTTCCACCGTGTATGTGGTTGATGGTCATTAAATATTTGAATTACTGATCAATTGTCAATAAATATTTGAATTACTGATCACTTAAGTACTGGGCTTGCGATTGCAACACACAGCACTCCCTGTGGCTGTAGCCTTTCCTTGCTGTCCATTTACCTGGGGAGAAGTTTCCTGGCTCTAACAAATGCTCAGCCTAGAGGAAGAATAGACTCGCTGGTCAGGTTTGCCCTCATCTGTTTCTTCCGTGCAGACACACAGGTTCCAAAGAAACCCCTGGGCAAGTAAACGAGCAAAGGGGGGGGTGTGCCAAAAAGGCCTCGAGCCTTCTCGGAGCGCCCAGAGGGGTTGGCTGAACAAGACAGGAAGAGCATAAAGAAACAGGGCATTTTACCAAGTCATTAATTACGTTATATTCTAAAGATCATTAAAGCAATTAGTGCTTTGTCAGCTGCTGCAAATGGAAGCTCTGATTTCTCTCTTAACCAGTGGCTCTCAAGAGGGAAGTTGGTGTGGTTTTAAAATAAAGCGGTGCTTCCTCCCCAAGTTTTTAGTGGAGATACTTAATATATTTGAAATGTCAAATAACATGAAAGAAAGGCATTAATTTTTATATTTACAAAAGGGGACATCAGGCACAAATTTTGCTGCTGCTTTTGAGTCACTGACACGTTGATTTCCTGTTAGGCACAGGTTACATCCCAGGAGAGTAGATGTGGTGTGATGTGAAAAATGGGGAAGAAAGAGGGACAGAAGATGACATTTACTGAGTCTAATTTTCAAGCACTGTGCTCGGCACTTTAAATGTTGTCACATTTGATCCCTAAAAAATTCTTAAGAGGTTTGTATTATTAACTCCATTTTGCGGTTTCAACTGGGGCTCACTGTCTGTTCCTTTGGGCTGCTACAACCAAATACCACAGGCTGTACACAACAGAAATGCATCTCTCACGGTTCTGGAGGCTGGGAGTCTGAGATCAGGGTGCCAGTAGGGTTGGGTGAGGGCCCTCTTCCAGGTTGCAGATTTCTCTCTGTGTCTTTACATGGTGGAATGGGCTAGGGTCTCTCTTTAGAAGGGCGCTAATCCCATCCATGAGGGCTCCACCCTCATGACCTAGGCATCTCCCAAAGACTCACCTTCATATACCATCACATTGGACATTAGGAAGTCAACATATGAGTTTTGGAGGGACACATAGAGTCAGCCTATATCACACAGTGTATTTGTTATCTATTGCTTGATACATGATCATGAACCTGGTGACTTAAGCAACACACTTTATTATCTCATATGTCTTGTGGGTCAGAAGTCTGTACACGGCTTATCTGGGTCATCTGCGGAGACAAGGTGACCATCAAGGTGTCGGCTGGGGCTGGGGTGCCCATCAGAGGCTCACTTGTAAAAGGATATTATTCCCATCTCTCATGGGGTCTTAGCAGAACTAATTTCCTGGGGCTGTAGGACTCATGGTTCTGCAGTCCCAGAAAATTGATTCTTCAGAGCAAGGGATGAAGACAGACGCTAGTAAGATGCTACACTCTTGTGTGATCATGAACATCCCATCGCCTCATCCCAATGCACCAATTAGAAGCAAATCCTAGGTCCCGTCACATCCAACAAGAGAGGAACACACAGAGGCCTGCACACCAGAGGCAGGGATCACGGGCCACAGGAAAAACTAAAGCCAAGGTCATACAACCAGTAAGCAGTAGAGCCGGTTACAAATCTGAATCTTCCTGACCCTGAGCGCTGTGTTTGGATGCTAACCTCAGCTCTACCTCTAACAACTGGGGTGATCTTAGAGAAATTTAACTTCACCAGCCTTAGTTTCCTCACTTAAAAAAGAAGTAGCCACATTCAGCTGACTTCCTAGGGGCTTTCCGTTTCCATCTGCTGGGATTCTAGAATCAGCAAATACAGGGGGACCCTCCCTCCACACCTCACGCTCAGGAGGTAGGAATGGTCCTCCCCCTGTGTCTCCCAGGGGGACCCCTCAGCCATTCTCATCTTACCTGTGCTCCTTCCCACAGCGTCATCTATGCCATTGTGATCCGAACCATTTGGATTAAAAGCAAAGCCCAGGAGACGGTGATTTCCAACTGCTCAGGTAAGTCTCTAATCTCGGCTCGTTTTGCCTCCTCAGAGGTTTTCCTCTGGCAAATATGAGCTTGGGCTCTGGACACAATGAGCCTGCACTGATATGTCAGGGCCCAGCGGGCAGCTCAGACCCCCAAGAGGCTGTCCCAGGCAGGCCCTGCCTTCTCCCCCGGCGTCCCTGGAACTGGGGGGGACTGCGAGCTTGGCCAGGCTGTACCAGCAGAGGGTCCCGCCAAGCAGCCTCTGAGCCAGAATGCGGGGTCACCCCAGTTTCTCGGGCCTGGTCACGAGGAGGACACTGGGATGAAAAGAGAGGACTGTCCAAGAGAACACCTTCCATTCACCGAAACACCAGAGTACACATTTCTAATGGACTTAGTTCACAGACCGGGAAAGCCGCCATTCATCCTCAGGACAATCCTGGACCCTAAGCCAGTCGAACATGGTTCATGCTGTCCCCCTGTCCCAACACAACAGCTCCCCCCAGGCAGGCCTGAGGTGGGCACTGTTAACCACCCCCACCCCCACCCCCACCCCAATCCCGTTTCAGTAAAACTGCACCCAGAGCACCTACCCGGCTTGCACTGAGGTGGTTAGAGCCGGGCCTGGGTCTCGGGTACAAGGGTTCTTCCCATACTCCCACAGGCAGCACTTAGTCACAGGACTACACCCTGCTGAAAGGGAGGCTGGGAAATGTAGTCCAGCTGCGGGCCCCGGGAAAAGGAAGGGATCTGACAAAAGCTGAGCGTCTCTGCCACAATGATTTCAGGCTTGTCAGGGGTCCTGGGCCTGCCCCAGCTGAGGAGCTGAGGAACAGAAAAGGCTTGAGCTAGGTGAGCTAGGTCAGACCTCCTCCTCGCTACGCGTGACCTCCGATTTGCCAGAAAGTAAAAAACAAAACAAAAACACCTAGCGAAGGAAGTGGCCATAGTTCCACAGTTAAGCAGATGAGACTTCATGTGCTAAAAATATGTACCATGCAGGTTATATTTGTAGATAAAGAGACCATTAATGATCAGAAATCAAAAACGAATTTCAAGTTTTAAAAATTTTAGAAATCAGAAATACCTTCTAAAAACGTTTAATTTTTTAAATCCATCTGAAGTGTATAAAACTCCCAACATATGAAAAATATTTACTCTAAAATATTACTCGGCAGACTTCCTCGTTAACAAATAAATCACCTGCACTCATTCGAGGGCCACAAATGGCTCCCCCTCCTGGCAAGGAATAAATTCTGCCTCATTTGAAAATCCCAGGATAACTGCCTTCCTGCCCCCCCTGCCCCCCCCCCCAGTGACTCCTTGAGGGGCAAGATGTGGGGGGGAGGCCGGGAGCCTGAACGGGCCTCTTGGAACCTAGTTGCCAGCATGGGCCCCCTAGGGACTCATACTTGAGCTAAAACAGCCTGGGGCGGTTTGCAGAATCTAATGGACCCGCTGCCTCCAGGCTGCCCAGCTATTAATACACAGTGACAGCTGAATTTAACTGCTCTTCACTCAGGCTCTGTGCCAGGGCCGATAGAATTAATCCTTTTATCTCCCAATAAAGGAGAATTACCGGCCCTTTGTAGCCGGCAGCCTTTGAAGAGCCATCCTTAGGAGCTGGAGGCTTTGCATTTCCCGGAGTGGTCAGATTAGAGATGCTTCTACTGATCTCATTGGGAGACTGAAGGGCAGGCAGTTGATTACATTGTCACCCAGTTGCCCTGTGGAAAGGACAGAAAGTTTCCATTTTAAGCAGATTTCAGAGCACAAATGTCATTCTGGGAACTTTTCTGAAAAACCAACCCAGTCTTCAGAGTCTACAGCCTAGGAGTCAGCGGCTTCTCCAGCAGAGGGGATACTGGGAAAGGATAGTTTGGTCTGCTGGCTTTTTGACTTGCCTCCCATGGGTCTAATCCCCCCTGATAATTTTTCGGTGTATCTAATTCCTATACACAGATAACAACATTGTATAATAAACTGTCTAAATGTAGTAATACCTTCTGTTCACGTCCATAAAGGCAGCTTGTATTCCCCCTGAAATACCGTTAAACCTCGGTCACCCCAGCTAGTAAGAGAATTGACATGCTCAGCATGGGACTTAGCATCTCAACTACATTATTTTTATTTTAATCCTCAAAATAACTGAATTTGGTGTTTCACGTATCATTGTTAAAATGGGGAAACTGAGGCTGGAAATAGTGGGCAATTTGCCTATGGTGACACAGCTAGTAATTGGTACAGCTGAGGATGTATTCAGGTCTGACTCGGACGCCTGTATCTTTCCCAAGATGACACCTTAGCAACCAGGGTTTTCAACCTTGGCACTGTCAGTGTTTGGGGCTGGGTGACTCTGTCTTGGGGGAGATCTGTGCATTGAAGGATGTTCAGCAGCATCCCTGGCTTCTACCTACTAGATGCTAGTAGTCACCTCCCGCCACTGGGACAACCAAAAATGTGGCCAGACATTGTCAAAATCACCTCGGGGGCAATGGTGTCCCAGCTGGGAACCACAGCTGTAAATGTTTCTTACACCATGTGCTTATACCACTGACTTTTTGTGGTTCTGAAATGCACAGAATAGCATGTTCTAAGCGTGGTCTCACAGGGTATGCATTAAGAAATACCAAATCAATTATAATTAGCATTTCAGCTCATTGCCCATAAAAAGCCCCTTGTTCCTGTATTTCTGTCCATACTTGGTTTTGTCTCTCTCACGCCATCCAGCTTAGTGGGGCAGGTGCGATCTTTCACGCTGGATGGAAACTCCTGGGGAACAGGGCCTCTGCCTTCAAGCCTTTTGTTCGGCTCTTCTCTCTCAGCAGATGTGCTGGGCTTGTCAGATTGGGCTGCAACGGCTGGAGAGGGGTCAGAATAAATAGTGCAAAGGTGAACGTGCCAGTTCCCAAGGGGATGAAAGTCACTTTCAAACGTGAAATCTGAACAATGTAGTGAGGACAGGAGTTGCCTCTAGGGTACAGCTGCCCTGCCCCAATGACTCAGGCACCCTGGCAGGGCCCCTGGCCTGGGCCCCCAGGCAGGTTGTGCCTGTTGAGCCCAATCACTGGCTGCCAGCTGCAGGTGCACGGAGCCGGCGTCCTACCCGTGCTGCCCTCACTGAGGTGCGCTCTGGGGCGGGGCTGCGCCATCCAGAGGAAGGACACCCTTCCCCAGTTCTCACAAAGGTGCATGTGGGCTGTCCGAAGCCCCCACAGTAAAAACTCTTCCACAACATCAAGGAACCTTGCATCCAACCTCCCCACCCCCGAGTCTGCCAGCTCTCTAGCCCTCCTACTGAGAGCTGTTGCATTGGATTCTGCCCCCTCAACGTTTGCTTTACCCCTGCTCGGCTGGAGAGAGGTCTGTATTAACTCATTCAACAAACATTAATCACTCATTAAGTTCAGAGGACACCAGAGTGAAAAAAAAACCAAAGTTCCTGTCTCCATCAAGCTGATGTTCTCATGCACTCTTATATTTACCCTCCAGGATTTTTTTTGGTTTTGTTTCTGTTTTTTTAATATCCTTGGTTTGAGCTTTTGTCGAGACTGGAGTTTCTGAATGAGATGAATGAGTTAGTCTGGGGTAACTATTCTTTTTTTTTATTTTTTAATATATCTTTATTGATTTCAGAGAGAGGGAAGAAGAGGGAGAGAGAAAGAGAGAAACGTCAATGATGAGAGAGTCATTGATCAGCTGCCTCGTGCACGCCCCAACCGGGAATCGAACCCTGATCGCCTGGATCCTAGGCCGATGCTCAACCCCTGAGCCACATCAGGCCGGGCTGGGGTAACTATTCTAAGAAAATGGCTTTGCCCTGGGTTGCTGAAGCAACTAGATGGGTATCTCAGCATCACCCTCCGTGGTCACTATGACTGACTTCAGCTTCAGCGGACTCAGGGCTCAGGGCATCCAGCCAAGCCTCTTGAGAGAGTCTGGATGTCCCAGTACATTTTCATTTTATATTAAGCTGCAAACTGAGCAGTTTCCAACATCCAGCCCAGAACCAGCCACCTCCATTCTAAAAATGTCCAAGGAGGGCCTCCTGGGCATGGGCGAGCAGGATATAAGTGGTTCGGTGACAGCTATAAGGGACTAACTTACAATATTTGCATTGATAGAAACAGCACTTCATTTTACTGTTCCCTTTTTCTATCTATAGATGGAAAGCTGTGCACCAGTTACAACAGAGGGCTCATCTCAAGGGCAAAGATCAAGGCTATCAAGTACAGCATGGTCATCATCCTTGGTAAGCAACGTCCCTCCTTGTGTCACAGAACTGTGTGAACATCCCAAGAGCAAACGTGCACCTAGGACCAGGTGGTGGCGACCCCGAGGGGGAGAGGAGTTTGTCCACAGACACGTCCACCTGTGATTGGGGAGGAATGTGTGAAACTGATCAGTCCTTCAAAGGGTGACCTTTGGCTCCTAATCTCTGTCTTCATTAATCTAGACTCCCACCAAGGCCCCGGGGTGCACAGTTTGGAGAAAATCTCACCACTAGCTGGTCTTCTCCTATTTCCTCGGCAAAACAGCCCACGAGATTGTTTAAAATGTAAAGCATACCTTGTCGCTATCTTGCAGATCCCCCTACAGCTTCCCATTGAGTTGGAATAATACCCAACTTTGTTCCATGTCTTCCAAGGCCCATGAGACCCATCCTCCCACCATCTGCGCTCCCTCCCCTCTGCGCTCCTCCTTGCTCGTTCAATCCCAGCCACTGTGGTCTTGCAATTTCTTCAGGATGTCACCTTGTTCTGACCTTGATGCCCTTGCCGTTTCCCACCTGAAATGCTCTGCCCCAGATGCGGGCATGGCGTAGCCCCTCACGTCCTCACTTCCCATCAAAGCCACCTCCCGGAAAGGCCTCAACAAGCCTGACACAGCCCTCCTGCAGCCTCCGCCCGGCCTTAGTTTTCCTCACATTCCTACTTGCCCCGACATTATAAAATAGGTATTGATCTGCGTATTGTCTGTCTCTCGGGCTGGAGAAATAATTCCACGAGAGCAATGACTTAGGCCTTGTGTTCCTTACAATGCTATCACCAAGGCCTTGAGTAGGGCCCCCAAACACTGGGTGCCTGATTAACACCGCTGAGTGAACTGATAAATGAGGTTGGATATGCAAGAAGGAAGGGGAATTGTGCTGTGTCCTTTTTTGTAGCTCAAATACGACCCTCCCTGCCCCTCACGCGGCCCTTGGAGCTCTGAGAGAGCACAGCCCTCCTGTTAGCTGCATGTCAACTCACCGAAAGTCAATCTCACCTTTATAAACACAGCAGCAAAATGCCAACCCGACCACACGCAGCGGGACTCAGCCAGCAGAATGTGGGCACACAACAATGGGGATGGGGTGTGTGCAGCCCACCAGGGCTCAGAATCCTGTCCCAGAAGCTTCTGGAATTGACGGGCCTCTCTTGCCTTCCCAGGCAATCGGGAGCACAGACACAGGCTCCCTGGGGCGGAGTCAGGAGGCATAACTGGTACGTGTGTCCCAGAGCCAAAATGTCCCTCCGTGACCAGGAGCTAAATGCCCAGGCCTGGGGGGCTCTGTAGTCAGAAAGCAGAGAAGCCCATGAGAGGGTCAGCCAGTGTCAACGACCCAATTAAACCAAATCAGCCCTTTCTCTACCAAATATCCTGCAACGCCTCTTGCCCACCCTGATACAAAATGTATCCATAAAACTATTGGCCTACTGTAATTCATAAACAATCAATACATAATAATATCAAGGAGGAATAGAAAGAAATTTATAATAAAATGATAGAGATTTCAGTACCTAAGTACTTGAGCACAGCTCCACAGGTGAGGGAGGAAGCAGCCATCAGTTCAAACCATGCAGGTGCACGTTCACGGAGACACAAAACAGAGCAGCCCGCTGTTGGTGACTGGGTTTCCCAGCAGGTGCATAAACCCCGATACAGTTCCAAATGGAACAAGTAATCTTTCCTCATTTGCATGGGAATTACATTTCTTTTTTTTAATCCTCACCTGAGGACATGCTTAGAGAGAGTGAGAGAGAGAATCGTATGCTCCCTGACTGGGGATCAAACCTGCCACCCAGGTATGTGTCCTGACTGGGAATCGAACCAGCAGCCTTTGGGTGCACCGGACAACACTTAACCAACTGAGCCACTCTGCCCAGATGGGAATTGCATCTCTGGAAAATTCCGTATTTATTAAAAATACTGTGTTCCTATATAAAATAGTCAGGTTTCTCCACTGGGATACTTACAAACAGGTCCCTGCTCCGTGAGTGTCCAGCTGGGAGCTCAGAGGATGTGTGGGACGTGGGTGGGACTTCCTGCTCCAGGCAGGGGGGCTGGCCTCCCTGGGAAGCCAGAACCACACCCCAACACACCCCCTTCAATACAGCAGCACGCACATTGTGAAGTGCTCCAAAGAGGCGATTTCACGCCTCCATGCCCAGCGGTTCCCCAGCTCTCAATGAGGAGTCACACAGTCGTCAAATGGGACCTTGTCTGTACAGAGAGAGAAGCTTCAGGAGCTGTCTGTGGGATGTGTACGTGTGTGTATGTGTGTGTGTGTGTGCGCACGCGTGTGTTTAAGCGAACATGACATTTGGTTCACAAGCACAACTGTTTTAAGTATTTCTGAGAGACCCCGGGTGTAAGGCCTGTGCCCTGGGCTGGGCGCCGTCGGGTGCTGACTGCCTCCCCCCCACCAGCCTTCATCTGCTGCTGGAGCCCCTACTTCCTCTTCGACATGCTGGACAACTTCAGCCTGCTCCCGGACACCAAGCAGCGCTTCTACGCGTCTGTGATCATCCAGAACCTGCCGGCCCTGAACAGCGCCATCAACCCCCTGGTCTACTTCACGTTCAGCGGCTCCTCCTGCCTCCCCCGCCGCGGGTAAGGGGCACCAGCCACTCCCGTGGGGTCGGCCTCATCCCAGAGGCCCCGCTTCTGAGGGTCAGGGTGAAGCCCAGGCCCAAGCCATGGCCTGTGCCCTCTGCCTGGGACCACAGCTCAGCAATCGCCTCACCAGGGCACAGGAAGGCCCTTTTTGGCTCCAGGCATGTCCCCCTGAAGTGCCTCCATACACAGCAGGACACGGAGTACGGGGACCACTTCACAGATAAACACACGGGGGCTCACCAGGCCAAGTGACACTGCTGAGGTCAGAGAATGATCAGAAGAGCTGACATGATCTCCCTCCGACAGCTCCTCAGTCATTTTGTTTTTCAGCGGTTTCCTGTACAAGCTAAGGGGGTACAAGGAGAAATTCACAGGAAATCGACTCAGGGCTGGATCCCGGTGGCTGGGGTGCAAGTCCCGCCATTGTGGATTCATAGCTACCTGTGACCTCCGACAAGTTAGTTAACTTCCATAAGCCTCAGTTTGCTCACCTGTATAATGGGGCTAAGAGCAGTGCCCGCCTCCTGGCCGGTGATGTGTGTTCACTGGGCTCGGGAAGGGCTGTAACTGGTGGGGAAGGAAGGCCAGGGCTGTTGCTTAGCAGGGTGTCTGATCCCTGATACATTCTCCATAACTCTCATCTCTTAACGGTCCTGCTCCCCTTTCCATTAAGTCAAATGATTTCCCCTCTCTGCTTTGTTCTTTCTCCAGGGAGCAAAGATCAAGGGATTCCAGAACCACATGTCGCGAGAGGATCGAGAGGCACGAAATGCAGGTCGTGTCCAAGCCGGAATTCATCTAGACCCCGGGGCAGCGGCAGCTCTCCTGGGTCCCTGTCCCTGTCCCCACCCCGGCATGCACATGGAGCCTGAGCCGAACGCCCTGGCTTTGCCGGCGTGGTGTTTCTGCGGGCTCCTCATTGTCTCTGCGTATCGCCGGCTGCTGTTATCTCCCTCACACCTCGGCCGGGAAGCACTGGTGGGTTTATTTTGACAAGTCGGGAGACCGGTATTCATCAGCATCATCCCAGTGAAATATGACTAAATGTTTTCTAGTCCATTTTTACCATCGGATTTTTCTGTAAGTGGAAAAGGAAGTATTTAATTTGATTATAGATAGATGCCCGCCCACAGCTCTGGGATGCGCGTGAGCCTCTTATTTTTAGTCCCACATACATTCTTGACATTAAAATCTCCTTGGCAAAATCCTCCTTCCACAAATTATTCTGAGCTCAACTTTTTTGGGGGCCTACTGCTGGTGGACTCATTAAAATGTGCGGTATATTTTAATAGCGCTCCGTTCCTCATTATGGCGTTGACCCCGAGCCTGCCTGCTTAAGGTCACAGTGGCATTTTTTTCCATAAATTTCTCTTCTCAATTCCATGTGGCCTCGGGGAAAGTATCTCTTTAGGCAGAAATCAGATCCCTGCATCACTATCTTTCTGAGAATTTTTTTTGAATCTGAGAGCCTGAATAATCTCGTTTAATACCAAGTTTTAAAGGCTGCCTTCCTCTCCAATGACCTAAGTGTGAGCAGCCCTGGAAGCTTGGAGTGGCAGAGAAATACTTTTCAATGTTTCTCTTTAAATCAAGATGGGCCACGGAAGACCCACAGAATTGCTGCTAAGCCAGGTGCCTGCATGGGTGCCAATTAACAGAGCAAAACCTGGCCGGCGTCCTAGATGGCAGAACAGGAGGCCTGGGTCCTCCTGACAGTTTTCTTTTTTTAAAAAATATATCTTTATTGACTTCAGAGAGAGGAAGGGAAAGAGAGAGATAGAAACATCAATGATGAGAGTCACTGATCGGTTGCCTCCTGCACGCCCCCGACTGGGGATCTAGCCTGCGACTCGGGCACATGCCCTGACCGGGAATCAAACCGAGGCCTCCTGGATACTAGGTCACTGCTCAACGCTGAGCCACGCCGGGCCGGGCCTCCTAACAGCCTTCAATCTCCCTCAAGCTCTGGTCTGCAAGAGACATTCCCTGCCTACCTCGCCGTCACTCGATCCTGAAAGTTAAGGAGTGTGGGAGGGGCTCTGTGCCCTTCAGAAGCCGTGGACGTGACGCTGGGTGGCAATGCTGTCTCTCCCATTCCCCCGGCAGACTGGGCGTCAGTGGATAATGGTGCAGGTTGCTGTCGGCGTGCATTCTGGAATCCTCATTTCTGTGCATTTGCTGAGCTTGGAGAAGCAGGATGAGCCTCCTGAGAACACTAGTCATTACCAGTCTTATGACTTCGGACACACCATTGAATGTTTCTGGGCATCAGTTGTCTCATCTGTCAGATTGAGGCAGGATAGTAAGAAGCTAGGAAAATTCCTTGGCAAGTGGAATGGGGAAATGAGACAGACAGCTGAACAAACTGGCCAAACAGTTTACAGCAGATACAGAAGGTCACGAGGCAGAAAGCCCCTGGTGCCTAGCAACAGGCAAAGCTAACACTGGACCTAGTCCCCAGGGCGGCCTTTCCTCCTCTGGCATATCGCTAGTCATGTAGTTTGGACCCTTGACCTTTAACATTGCTGGTCATGCAGTTTAGACCCTCCTGACCTTTCCTCCCTAGCGATAACATCTAGGCCTCAGTTATATTTCAGCTCCAGGCCTAGAAAAGCAGCAAAACCAGGTGGACAACGCCAAGACCGGCTGCTTGACTAATGACCCCCTGCCCTGGTGCTGACCAATCAGTAGAGACCAAGACCTTGAAAGTGCGCACCTGGAAAAGCTGATGAATATTCTTTTGAGATCCTCCCCTAAGACCCCCCCCTAGACACCCAGACTTTAAAACCCTCAAGAAAAAGGACCCAGCTCACGCTCTCCCTCCCCGGAGCATGCCCGCACCTTTCCCGTCTCCCTCTTCTTCCTCCACAGGCACGCATCGTCTTCCTCCACAGGCATGTATCTTCTAAACTCTAAGGGACCCCAGGAGACTTGCAACTAGGGAAGCAATGGGCAGCAGCAGCTTGACTCAGGCTTACCCCCTGAACCCGTCCCCAAGGCCCCCTTTCCTCTGACTTCCCAGTGAGCTGACAGCACCCCACCGTGGCTCACTTTTTTCCTATAATGTTTCTAGAGAACCAAAGCAGCCCCTCCTAGGCTCGCTCTTATTGGTTATTCTATCCTAAGCCCTTTCTTGTTTCACTGTCCCAGTGTTAATAAACATGCTCTCAAAATCACCTGGACTTGATTGTGAAATCTTTCCTGCACGAAGTCAAGAACCCACATGCTCCCAGGCAGCCTGAGACACACCTGCTCAGGGCCAGGTCTCCTTTCCAGAAACGAGATGAGAATAGAATCAGGCTGGAGCAGAAGACTGTGTTTTCGTTACAGGTACAGGTTCTGAGATTGAAATGAGTTAAATTATATCCTGAGAGTCAGAGCTGGAGTTCTTTCCCTGGGGGCCCAGGGACTCGGCAGCTCAGCGCTGACTCACTTACCTTTTAGAAGTTGTAGATTCCCCACCGTCACTGTGAAGTCAGAGAGACATTTCCCAGTCTAGGATACAGGTGGAGCTCTTGAAGAACATGGGAAGTTTGTGCTGCGATGTCACCATCTGTAACCTTGGGTGCCACATGGGTTCAGGGAGTCAGGGGGTGCTATGCAAAATAAAGAGGTTTCCTTCCCACATCAAGATATCGAAGAAGTCTCTGCTACATTATCACGTAGCACAGGAACAGGTGGGAACTTAGGATAACAGGAGCAGGTGTGCTTAACATATGTAGCCACGCTGGGGAAAGCAAGTGCTTCCACTCTACTGGACTAAATTAAATATGAACGGTAAAAACTTCTCTGCTTCCAGGGCTTGCGGGAAGCATAATTTAAATGAAGTTTAATCTCACTAAGCAACATCTCCCACCTGTTTTCCCCCAGAAAGTGGTAACACCTTTTCAATGGCTTAACTTGTGATTAATCATGAGAGAAAAAAAGCATCCCTTTTAAACCAAACAAACATGGGGTTTAAATTGTCTTCCTCACTGTATTTGGACACACATCCAGAAATGGCTTTGCCTCTTCCTTCCACAGCCGCAGTGTGGAAAGGGACCACAAGCCTGGGTCTGCCGAGGAAACAAAAACATGTTTGGCAGGAAATAAAGTAATTCTGCTCTTGTAGAATCATCTTAGGTGAGCCACAGAGCTGCTGGTAACTACAGTTCTTGCAGTGTCATTCGAGTGTATCTCATTTTACATGCAGGCCTGCCAGTGTTCCCGGGAGCTTCCAATTGCATTTGATGGAAAGGAGATGGCTCCCATTGTTTAGGTACTAACCTCCTTGCTCTTCTAGCTCTTCCAGAGCCAGGGATCAAAAGCATGTGGGTGGTTAGAGCCCAAAGTTCTCAGGGCCAAGAAGTGGGTAGGCTCCCTTTGCTCACCTCCATCCAGTTGTCCTGGGTCCAACCTGAGGACAAATGTGTTCTCCTAAGAGCCACTTGATCGATCACCTTGCAACTCTCCAGCTATCTGTTAGGTAAACCCAGGACATCTCTAATTTCTTCTTCCCACGCTGGATTAAATGCATTTTTTTCTCCATTAAGATGAACATTAATTCAAAGTGGTTGTACAAGTATACAGACACCCGAAAGAGAGTCAGGTGGGGAAGTGTGACCAAGTGTCTCTGGGAACAAGGAAGGATGCCCCTGAACAGGTGTCTGGGGCCTGTAACAACACGTGGGTGTGACATCATATCAACCCCTGGAGAGCAGCCTGTCTTAAACATGTTGTCTCAGGACCACTTTGCATTTGTTTATGTGGATTATACCCATTGATATTTACTACATTAAAAATTAAAACTGAAAAAAATGTTTAATATTTACTTATGAATTTGTTTATAAATCACAATAATAAGCTCATTACATATTAACATAAATATCTCTTATACAGAAAGTAACTATATTTCTTAAAAAAAAAAATCCAGCAAGAAGAGAAACTGTTTGAACTTCTTTGCAAATCTCTTTAAGCCTGGCAAACAGACAGCTGGATTTCCCTGTCCTCTCCATTCAATCTGCTGCAGTATATTGTTTCGATGGAAATATATAAAGAAAATAGGGCTTCCCACAAATACGAAGTTAGGCAAAAGGCAGTATTTCAATCTGATTCCACAGTCAATCTGTTGCGCGGTCACGTGCCACACCACCTCTGGAAAATTCCACCACACAAAACAGAGAATGAAAATGAAAAAGGCAAGTAGCACCCTAGGCTGCCATGAAAATAATTTTGACCTCAGACTTCCCCTGAAACGTCCTCAAAGACACGGGCGTCCACCCGCCAGGTTCGGGGCCACACCGAGGGCTGCTGCCTTAAAGAAAATAGTGCCCATTCCCTTGCCAGCAGCACTGGCCGTCGCTGGAACACTGCCAGGCTCGGGCGGGGTGGGTGGCCTAAGGCACCCCTGGCATCTGTTTGCAAAGCTGGCTGAAGCTGTGACTACAGGCAACTCTGATTGAGGCTTCGCTCCGAGACAGCCCCTCTGCCGGCGAACCTGGTGATAAGACCTGCCTCCCCTGCGGGCCAGAGCCACAGTCCTTCTCACACAAGCCGCTGGGGCATGACCAGGACTGGGGACAAGTGACTGGCCTGAGGAACAGAATGATCAACATTCACTTCAGCTGGACCCAGGGCAACTGCACGGAGTAAGCAGAGGCGTGTGTTAAGGTTCCGAGTAGCGCCCTCATTTGCTGAGTGAGGCCCCCCAGGCCGGACCACATCGTTCAGCCCTGCAGCTGGAAGCGCAGCAGTCCCAAACCCCTCAGCATTTTCTTTTCCTTGCACTAGCATTTGTTGCCTCCTCATAGATGGGTATGTTTTTTATTTATTTTCTCTGTATCTCATGAGACAAGGACATCTTTGTCTGTTCGGTTCCCTGTTGTAGCCCCAGGACCAGAACAGTGCCTGAATTACGGACAAGGTGCCAATAAGTGTTAGTTTTCTGAATGAACTGGTAAGACTGACGCATGAGGGGTGGGGGAGAACATCAGCTTCCTGCAGGCAGCCTGTCACCTGCTCCCCCCCCCCCGCCCCGGCAAGGGAAAGGCCTTGAGCTGAGCATGCCCAGTTTATGCTCCCAAATTCATGACACAGATAGAAGTTGGAAATGTGGCACCTCCACACAGAAGGAAACATCAGGAATGGAGAAGAGCCATCCACCATGACTTCCCCGTTGTTTGTTCTCAGCCCACCTGTGCTTGACCAGTGAGCCTGTGATCAACCAGCTGTGGCGGTCCTCAGAGGAGGGGAGCAGCTCTACCAAGATCTCTGCTCCTCCCCATGGCATCCACTGCATCTATCCTTTATTTTAAATATTTTTATTGAATTTTAGAATTTCAGAGAAAGAGGAAGGAAGCGGGGGAGAGAGAAACATTGATGTGAGAGCACAACATTGATGAGCTGCCCCCTACATGCCCCATACTGGGGATCAAGCCCACAACCTGGGCATGTACCCCAACTGGGAATCAAACTGGCAATATTTCGGTACACAGGATGACACCCAACCAAGTGAGCCACACTGGCCAGGGCATGCATCTAGGTCCTTTATATCCCTACTATTTCTCAGCTTGGAGCCCACCCTTAGGTTCTACTCTTGACACTGGGGCTAGGAACTCTGCCAACCACATTTCCCAGACTCCCTTGACAGTAGGTTCCTGCTGGGTAGGGTCTGCCAAAGGGAGACAGGCAGGAGATTGGAAGGATGGACAAACAACTTGAGGAGTATGGGGGGCTTCCTTCCTGCTCTCCAAGCACCAGCCTTGCCATCTACTCAGCGTTACAAGCAGCAGCCAGGCCTCCCCTTGCCTCAGTTGCATGGAGCTTGCCCCCAGGGATCCTAGCATCCACCCTGAGGGCTTTCCTCTGAGCTTGTGGGATAACTCCACCTCTTTCCTTTAGTTCCCCGTGTCTTAGCAATGCTAAGAGCTTCCTGTAGTTATTAATCTGTACGCTACTCTTCATTTTTGCTCTCTCAGCCCTCCAATACCTACACTGAATTGTACTCAATTCCCTGCATTGAGTCCCCTCTGTCTGAAATACCTACTATGGTTTCTCTTTCCCCAGCTGGATGGCCCCAGCTGGATGGCCCCTCTGTGGGTCCTCCTAGGACCACTGGTAGACAAGTTAGAATTGATCCCCAAAGGGCTCTTATATGGGTCAGAAATTTTTCATTAATTAAATCTACTACATTCGTTGCTGGAAATTCATTCCCTATTCCATTTCTAATTATGTCCTTCCACATTGTCCAACAAAGCTAGATGACCATACATCCCAATGCACTCAAAACAGACCAGGTTTATGCCAGTTGTCCCAGTGTAATTATTAATAGGGCCTCCTTTCTCTCTCAAACTAGCCTAGTTTGGATGATGAATTATATGGCCACTCTAAATATAGACCATTATACGTTCTACAATGAAATTAAATGATGTTAAGATACTCCAGCAATAAAATACCAATTACAAAATGTTCCAAATTTGAATATCAACCCCTTCTCATCATGAATTTTCTGGGAAGAAATTAAAGTTCGGTGATTAAAGTCAACGAGTAAGTTAAAGTCCAAAGACTATTTAAGTCCAAAGGCTGTAAAGTCCAAAATTATATTCTCTTTCCCTTGTGATTTAGGGTTCAAGGAAAATTAGAGCCCAAGCTTCCTCCCAATTTGTTATTCAGCTCCTGTGTTTTATTTCTCAGTGCTCCAAGGCCATGCATCAATTGTTGGAGTTGAGGGGCCCCAAAATAGCCTCTCTCTTTCCCATGAGAGCTTTGAACAGATTATAAAATAGAACAAAGGATGACAGGAAAGAGAGAAATAAGAACCTTATTATTAATAAATGTGGCTGGTACCTACTGGACAAGAGAGCCTACCAATAATGAGCTCTAGAGTAGGCTCCTCTACTACTCACCAGTATCTGAATTCACCCCTCCCCTGAGCATAGCTGCTCTATGTACTCAGCCTCTCTTACAGTTAACTCTGGTCATATGACTTTTGGCCAATGGATTGTGAGAAAACTCTTCCCACTCTTCTAGCATGATCCGTAAAAACTTCCCATGGGTGCTTCTCATGACTCCGTCCCCCACCCTCCCCAGCCCATCTGCAAGCTGAATGGGGAGGACTCTAATGGTTTAGAAAGAGATGAGGCTACTAAATTTCAGGTATTGCTTCTTGCATCGAGTAGCCTACCTTGTGTGATATACCCACCGAGTTCTTGGAAGCACCTTCCCAGGACAGGAGTTCCTGTGGCAGGCAGTTAGCTTCTCTGGTGAGACAATGAAAAGCAGAAAAGCTCTTCCCCCTATAGACAGCCCAGGCCCAAGAGAAAGAGGGGGAGGCTAGTTGAACATGCACCTAACAGTCTTCCCACCTTCAAACCAACCAGATCAAGCCCCACCCCGTAGGAGTGAGGGAGCCTCTTCCCAGAGACTAGGTGATCACACCTCCTCCTGGAAGGAAATAGCTCACCACCAAAAATGTTTTTTCTTCTTGTGCACCCCTTATTTGCTCTCTAATAATCTTTCCTTTGTTCCCTATCCAGATTTATTGGCTTTCCCAAGACACGCCCCTCCTAGCTTCCTCAACAGGTGTCAGACAGAGGGAGCAGCCCTGCTTCTCTCTTGTGAGTAGCCTGTGGGTCCCAGCCAAATAGTCCTCTTTGGGCAAAAGTGGGCAGAAGTTAAAGGAGCAGCAACTCTTCTTGACGTCCCTCCCCACCTGCTCTAGATTCCAGAGTCCACAGAGAGTTGTTCTCAGGAGATTCTTGGCAAGTTCTGTTTTGTTGTAGTTAAAGAATAAGGCTTTTGCTTATGGATCCCTAGGCTGTTTCTGAGGGACGTTTGTGCCCCAGGCCACTCGCAGAGTCCACCTGCCATGGGGAGTGCCTTCCTTTTCCTACCTTTACTTAAAGTGGACAGACAAAAGCTGAGACCCTCAGCATAGCAAGAACAAAGTTGGGGTGGGCCCGCATTAGTGTGCCTGCCACGCCCACAGTCCCTTCTGAGGGACACTGCCCTGCACGACTCTTAATACTTCAGCCAAGGTTGGGTTCCATGTGGTCCAGCACCTCCTGGCCAAAGCAGATGAGAAGACCAAGGTAGACCCCCAATCCATGGGGCTCACCTGCACCCTGGTCAGCGAACTACAGCCAAGAGACTGAGCCGGTTAGTGGGAACTGAAACCCAAAGTCCATGGTACAGAATCCCAACAGGAGAGGTCCCATGGACCCCCAACTCCATAAGCAGAGTTGGCTGACATGGTGCAGCTGTGCAGAGAGATACAAATGGGAAGAGGGAGAGACAAGAAAGAGAGAACACAGTTTGGAGGACCATCCATAGGCGTATCTTGGATCCGTGCAGTTGTTCAGGTCTTTCCATGTCTGCCTTATAATCACTCCCTTCCCCGCTCCCTGACCGCGGGCATCACTGCGCTCCGTCTGACAGAACACTTCATTTCCACACTGTGTTATCAATACATCAAGCTGCTGGTAGGAAGCTGGGGCTCGACGTGGGGTTGAGACCAGCATCTCCTGAGGAACTGGAAAAGTGTCACACGAACAGCTCACTCTGCTTAGCATTTAAGGTCAGGGTTCCAAGGAAATGAGTCCCTTCATGACCATGGGAGGAAGATGACCCATCCTGCCTCCCTCTGAGACAGGCCTGACAGTAAGGTAGCAGGCAGAACTGCTCCTGAGTGACACCCTCTGGAACCTCAGGGAGAAAGTGGCCTTCATTACCAAGTGAGGGCAAAAATCAGTGACACAGAGACTGGACAATAAAGCAATTCAAGTGAAACAATAAAATAACTCAAGGGGAGAAAGCACAGGCCCATTCATTCATTCATTCACAGCGATTATCCTGAAACGCAGATTTGGTGACATCAGATCCTGTTTAACATCGCTGCTTCTCTCCATCCCGTCCCCCCCCCCCCCCCCCCCCGGCCGTGGCTCAGGCCATAACTAGGTGCTGCTGGGATAATTGCAGTGACCCTCTAACTGCTCCAGCCCTTCCTCATCCCCCCTGCTGCTCTCGGGAGTCACATCTTGAACCCGTCAGGGCTGGGAGGGGGCGTATTAGTCACAAGTAACAAGCAGCGACGTCTTTCTGAACTAGAATTCGTGTGTTTTGTGCCGTGTGCTGTGCTAGGTCCTTCCTTATGCTGTGTTTCATTTATGTCATTGTCACATCCCTCCATGAGGCAAATGTCAGCATCTGCATTTCGCAGTCAAGGAAGATGAACTCAGAAAAGCTACACAGGATGTCTGAGCCACGTCATAAGTGGGGTGAGGAGTTTGAACTTGGCTTCCTGACATCCTGACTCATGGCGGGGGGATGGGGGTGGCAGTGGTGACATTTTCCTGCCCTCACCTGCCCTCCTTTCCTCAAAGCTCTAGTACATCATCTCTCCCCTCATCCTCTATGGTCTCTGCCCTAACCAACCCTCACTGTCACCTTCTGTCCTACCTGTCCTTTGCCCCTTCATCTCCCTGTCCCCACTGGCCCTCCCAGAGTCTGCTAAGAAGCGATGATGAATCCAGGGTATGTCTGAGGCCCACAGTATTTCTGAGCAAGGAGCAGGCCCAGGCAGGGCCGTGAGGACAGTGGTGGTTACAATAGGGCTTTTGGGGTCAGAGAAGGTCTGTGCACACAATGCCTCACATTTTGTCTCTTCATCAGCCCCTGGCCCATCCGGCTGCTTCCTGCCATTGAAATCCTGTATCACCCGCAGAATAAAGAGCCATTGTGCTTTTCCCCATCATTCCAAATGCAGATAGGGCCCGGTCCTTTTAGTCAGCGTTTGCAGTGCCATTGTCCCCATGGTCCTATTCTTCCCTGACAATAGCAGCCAGGTCCCACCAAGAGCATGAGTCGGAGCAGCTGGAGGCCCCAGGAAGCGCTGGGACATGACACCCTCCTAGAGGACAGCTTGATCCCTTACCTTAAACCCGGGGGGCTCGGGGCCAGTCCAGGGTGGAGGACAGGCATCTGTGGTAATGCGGGGTCTGCTGGCTGAGAGGTTTTGAGGCCTGATTCCATCCTGGTGGGAAGAATAGGCTCCGACTCGACACCACCTGAGGAACTGGGGGGGGCGGTCTGAGGACTTAGGCGTCCCTGGCTTTTTCTCTGCCTTACTCACTCAGGTGATTGCTGCTTCCCTGCCCCCCTCATGGCTGCCCACAGCCTCTGCTTCCCCATCCGCTCGACCCACAACCCCCTTCTCTCTAAGCTCCACAAGCCCCTTCCTACCCCCAGTTTTCATTGCCCATTATTCTTCTCATTATGGGTCATGTTGTCTTGTTTTGTTGTGTTTTTTTTTCTGGCATCTGATAATCTTTGGTTAGATGCTAAACATTATGAATTTTATCCTATTTTGTGCAGCATAAGAAATCAGTAGAAACTGACCGAGAACTGACACAGATGGGAGACCAAGCAGAGAAAGACATTAAAACATTTATTATAACTGATTCCAATATGCTCAGAAGTTATATAGAGACATGGAAAATGTAATACACTAGATGGCATCCACAGATGATGAGACATTTCAGAGGAAAAGATTAGTGAATCTGAAGGCAAAGCAATAGAAACTACCCAAAATGAAAGAATCTAAAGAAACCCTCTCTCCTGACCCCCAAATGAACAGAGCATCAGTGAGCCACAGGACAACTATAGGCAACCTAATATTTACATAGCTGGAGGCTCCAAAAGAGACAACAGAGAGAGAGAGATGTGGACAGAAAATATACTGTAAGTGAAGAAATAATGGCTGAAGATTTTCTAAATTTGATGGAAACGATAAGCTTGTGGATAAAATTTTTAAAAATCTTAATGAAACCCAAGCACAAGGAAGATGAAGAAGATTAGACACATCATAATCTCATTGTTTAAAAGCGGTAACAAAGGGCAAATCTTAAAAGCATCCAGAGAATGCGAACGTATTATATACAGGGGAGCAGAGATAGGAATTACAGCAGATTTCTTCTTGGAAATGGTGAAAGCAGAAAGACAATGGAGCTTTAAAGTGCTGAAAGAAACTGTCAACCTAGAATTCTTTACACAGTAAAACCATATTCCAAAACAAGGGAAAAATAGAGACATTTTCAGTCATACAGAAGCTGGAAGGATTCATCACCAGCAGACTTGTACTATAAGAAATGTAAAAGGAAGTCCTTAAGGTAGAAGGAAACTAATCGATGATACCCAATGGAAATATGGAGCCACACAGAGGGCACTGGAACTAGTAAGGACATGTGCAAAAATGTGAGTTTTTTTCTTTTTTTTTAAATTTTAAGTCACTCTTCATTCACTTAGTCCTCCATGACCTTTCGCTCTTCACTGAAGCCCTTAATAGAAGTGCAGATCCATTAAAGTGCCTTTACCCAGCTCTCCTTCTAACGGAACGTCCTTATTTCTATTGATTTTCATTCTCATGGGACTCACTCTCTGTACCTTCAGGATTTGTGCTGCTCTTCTTTTTACCGCCTTCTTGAACTGTATCACTAAATGTCCAGAACAAGCGTCATTAGGACCAATAAAGCTGTAAATGGCTTGAGTGCCACCTGCTCCACTAAAAGGCTCTTGATACATATGAAAACTTGTACATTATTTCTGTCCTGGGAGGTCATGGTGCATATCAGCATTTTAAAGCTTCGCAGGAGGTCACTGCTGAAGTATTCTGTCTTAAGTCATTTATCCCTGTATTTCCTCAACTTACTGACTACAGGATCCTTGAAACACAATTTGAAAATTATTGGTCCCATTCAATGTCCTCATTTTATAGATGAGATAACTAAAGTCCAGAGAAGTAAAGTCATTTGCCCAAGATCACACAGCATGTGTGTCAGAGCAAAGACTTACGTCTTGGGGAACAAGTCCAGCATTCTTCCCTGAGCTTTCGCCCAGAAACCTTGGGGTTCCTGACACTTCCTTAGGAATTTCCTATCCTTTCCAAACCCATCTCACAGCCTACAGCTTTGTCTTTCACTCACAAGGTTTTTTCCAGTATAAAACTCTCAGAACCAGTAGACGCCTGGGCATTTGGACAGGCACCAAATCTCCAGATCACACATAAGCCTGTGTGGAGAGAGAAAGCTCACTGTGAAAATGCCATCGGGAAGGACAACACTGCGCATAGATGTGGCGATTCTCCTTGGAATTGGCAGCCATTTCTCTGTCATCACAGTCATTTTCCTGTTCAGCAGCGAAGGCAGCCCTGGCTCTGCCGGGAGTGCCAGACTCTGCTAAGCAGAGGCCCCCGCCCAGCCCGCCCAGCCGAGCCCACTTTAAGCAAAGGCTGAGCGAAAGGGACAGATGTAGAGACAGACTATTTTGACAGGGGACTGATTCTCTCCTCCCTCCCCCCAAAAGCTTTTTTTTCTCTCCTTATGTTCGGATGAATTATTCCTAGTCTCAATGAGAAACAAAGAGGAACAGCAAGAAATTATTCCGGAGGGGATGGGGAGACACCTGGAGAGAAACACACACCCACAAAAAAGCCCTCAGAGGTTGTCAGCATTAAAAATGGTTAGTGATCAGATCCCCCCCGATTTGCTCATCTGTGCTGGGCACCATGATTGAGGGTGGGGACGGGGAGGGAGATGTTATTTTTGTAAAGCTATTTGCTATATAAGCTTGATAGAGAATTCATTTCAGGGAGAGTCCTGATCCCCTGGTTGGGAAATGAGCTAACAGACACGTTTGATTATGAATGTGAGCCCCTAGGGATAGATGGCCTAGATAAGCAGGTCAGACAAAGAATGAAATTGGGGTCTCAGCTTTAGCGCTCCCGTGTTCGCTGCATTTACAATAGCTACGGTGAGAACCAGCCCGGTGTCTACCAGCAAATGACTGGAGTTTTAATGTGATATATGCATGCAGACATGGCAGGTACTGTTCTGCGTACTTAGGTTACATCCGTGAATAAAATAGACCCAAAAGCCATGCCTCCTGAAGTTCGTGCCCTATTGTCAGTCCCTGGGAATGTCCTCCATGCTGGGGTAGAAGGTGTATTCTTCATTCTTTTGGTGCAGATTTTCTACATATGACCATTAATTCAGGATTGCTTATTTTATTACTCCAATCACATATATCCTCACTGATCTTCTGCCTGCTAATTATATCAGTTTCTAAGGGAGGTATGCTAAAATGTGCTGTCGGTGCAGGTGTTTTTTTTCTTGGTTTTAATTACCGCCCTAGGAGGCATATCCTTTTGAAAGATGAGACCACTGATTCTCAAATTAAGAAACATGTCTTATCTCACAACGTTTGTAAAGGATGGATCCCGGATTCCAATTTAGTTGTCCCAATGTTGACAATATTAATTGCGTGGCTGCCGTCCTCTGTTGTGTCTAACATCTTCATCTAGCAACAATATGCCAGTCTCTCCCCATCCTTGGGGAATGGGACCAGGACTGGCCATCACAGCATCCTGGGCCACACAACCCAAACCCGGCCAGTGAGACAGACACCTGTCTTTCCTTCCTCTAGAGACAGACACCTGTCTTTGCCACGCTGCTTTCCGGTGGTTCGTTGGTTACTAGCCATGTCTGAATGTACCAAGGTGCCTAATCAGGATAGGAGCTTATTTTTGTTTAGCTGTTTACCAAGGACATTTTTTTCTCCTGTATCTATTCACCTGAACAGAAGATGTCCTGCATTTCCTAATTATTTCACCACCATATCTGGAACACATAATCTTCCATTGCTTTTTGTGTAAAAAATACTGAGTGCTATCTGAAACTTACTGCATTGTTGCAGAAAGATTGACTTATTTCTAAAATCATTCAGCATCACTACTTGCTGGGAACTGTGCTGGGTGGCATTGTGGGTTCGGACTGGAATAGACACAGGTCCAGTCTGTGAGGACGCAACGCAGCAGAAAGTCCTGTGAAATGTATGGAACGTAGGGATTATAGGAACATGGGCAGTGGGGGCCGTTCGCTCAGTAGGGGTAGGAAGTCAGGGAAGGCTTCACAGAGGAGATGATGCTGGAATTGTATCTTGAATACTGACCAAGAAAGCATATTCCAGGAAAATAAAAAAGCAAATGAAAAGAGGAGAAACATGATTCTCCGTACCAATGTTCAACTGACAAAGTGCCTGTTAAAGTAATTTATTTTTATTCTTTATTGTCACTGCTACATTCCCATTTCTTGACACTCTAATCAGGGTTTGCAAATATATGGGACCCATCCTGCCACTCCCCCACCCCCACCCCACATGGCAAATATCTCCAACCGAACACAGACCTCTCTCCTTAGAGTCTACTCAACACTAGGTCCCATGATTAACAGAAATAAAGTGGACACAATCATTATTAAAAAAAGAGTGTGTACTGGAGAGAGACTAGCTTACATTTGTCATTTGGGTGGAGATGTGAAGGGTGGCTACCCAGAAGTGAGGCAGGGAGGCCAGGTCCTCAAATGTCACCTGGGCAATTTTAAAAAAAGTTCCAAACCTTAAGCCACAGCCCAGGCCAATTAAATCCCAAACCCTGGGGATGGGGAAAAGGCTTCAGTATTTTCCAACCCCCCCAAGTAATTTCCAATGTGCAGACAAGACTGAGAGTGACTGCTGTAAGGGGGCTTGGTTAGAAAAAGCCAAATTCATCACAGATTTAAAGGGCCGCAGGGGTTGCTGAATTGCTCTTGCTAGGAGGAGGATGCTCTAGGGCAAGAGGCCAGCCTCTGCGTCCAGAGTCTGCTCAATAAGCAGACACCAGGAGTGCAGACCTGAGCAGGCCCCACCACCCAGAGGGCAGAGCCAGCCTGGGCTGGTCGGAGCTGAGCTCAGGGTCTGGCCTTCAGCCACCTTTGTTGTTGTTTTAAATCAGTTTTGATGGCCCAATGCCAAATCTTCTTAGAATCGGTCATTTCTTATTTTCATTTCTATTTTTGTAGAAACAGGTAAGGACTAAAAGCTTTAAGGGCAATCAGTGTAACAACTCAATGAGCTTAATTTTGCTACATTCAACCCTCTTTCAAGCTATTACATTTGCATCCCGGAAAAACCTCAGGTCCTTAAACACCAGTGAAGCTGTTTCGTGCTGAACTGAAAGGAATGTGCTGCTTCACAGGATCCTCAGTGGCACTACCATCTGTGTGAAAGTCACTCTGACAACACGTTGCTTATTTAATTAGAATTTCAGGCCACAGACCATCGAGTACAGAAAACATCACTTTGAAAACAGAGCCAATATCAATACTATCCTAACCTCTTTATAAAAAAGTGAAGAAATCTGTTAAATTATAGCACAGTGACTCAAAACCTTAAAGAAAGCCTTCGACCCTCCTACTCATTCAGAATTATAAGACCTGTCTCACGGAGGAAGGGTAAGAGGAAAGCGTTTTCAAGACCTTTCTATACCCCAATGACCTTTTTGACTTCAAATGTAAACACGTACTTGCACTGACACGGCACTAGGATATAAAGACCAATTTAAGGATGTAATGAAGTTTAAAAGCAGCTCCCCTGTTCTTGCATAAGGAACAATTTCACTGATTTCAATTAGAAACTTCCAGTTGGGGAAAGGGGACAGCAGAAGAGAAGCTGGGGATCCCAGGCCCAGAGCCGACCCTCACCTGCGCTCTAACAGAGGGAGAAATAAGATGGAGCGTTTCTGGGATCAAACAGAAGCAGTAAAGTGGAAAGTGAAGTTTTAAAACCCACACACATCACTAAATTACCTACTTTCTTCCAGGCAAAGTAAGTTTAAAAAGCACGCGCGATTTCAAAGGATTTCACTCTTTTTCCATCTTTAAACTGAAAGAAACGGGTCCAAGCCCAGTCTCAAGTAAGCTGAACTGAGGCTCTGGTTAAAAATGACCGTATCCATTCTCCGCTCCTTGCAAGTTCCATTGGAGGAACGTCCCCTAAGAGGCCAGAGGGACTCTGCAAGACTGTTCCCACTATAGATAGGGACCCTCCAGCCTGTCCCGGTGGGTGGGATAAGTGCTGCCACGAATGGGGTTCGCCCTAGGGGCCATTCTTCCAGCGACTCTTCCCATTCATTAGAGTGTGGTTCTCAAATACGGCCCGTGGATTAACAGCATCAGCATTACCTGGACAGGGTTAGAAATGCAAACTCTGGGGCCACACCTGTCTTAGCCCGTTGGAGCTACTATAACAAAATGCTAGACTGGATATCTTATAAACAAAAGAAATCCATTCTTACAGTTCTGGAGGCTGGGAATCCAAGATCCAGCTGATACAGTGTCTGGTGAGAGCCTGTTTCCCAGCGCTTTATGTAGCTGTGACCACACAGCAGAAGGGGCCAGGAGCTTTCTCGCACCTCCTTTTTCAGAAGAGCACTAATCCCTTTCATGTGGGCTCCACCCCAGAACCTAATCAACACCCAAAGACCCCCACCTCCTAATACAATCTCATTAGGGGTTAGGATTTCAACCTGTGAATTGGGGGAAACACATTCAGGCCTCAGCAGCATCCTGGGCCCAGGGAATCAGAACCTCTGCAGTGGGGCAGCAGCCTGGGTTCAGTGAGCCCTCGGGGGATTCTGACATGCGCTAAATTTGAGTCACTGTTACAACATGTCATTCCCCAGAGACATTAGAGAATGAAGGTGTCACTATGCATAGAAATTAATTGTGCAGGCGTGAACTAACCTAACCCATCTTTCCTCCAGACAGAAAAAACATAAAGCCGATGCTTGTAACAAGCAAAACTATGGAGGTTTGACTTAGGAAACATCATGAGACCAAATCATGAGTTAATGTGTGAGAAAAAGTTTTCAGCAACTCTGGGGTTATCCCCAAAATATGGCTTTAAAGAGTGATTGTGCCCCTTGATGTAAGTGATAAAGTGATGTAAGTGTGTAATGCCACAGATGTGGGAAAGGTGTGGGGAGCCCCAGCACCCACCCACCAGCGACCAAGACAATGAAGCAGCGCCCAAGCCCCATGGCCAGGACCGCTCGGGACTGCGCTCGGCCACAGACCAGCCCGCGGTCCTCTGACTACACAACACGGTCACAGTCAAGGTGGAAGTGAAAATAACAATTAAAAACCACTCTCCATATTTTCACGATCTTTTTTATTGAACATACATAGCACATGTAAACACCCGGCATAAAATTCATAAAAATACAATACTCCTAGGTAATGTCACTTTATTCCTGGCGCATCCTCTCATTGTCTTAGTATCACTGCCTTTCTCTAACACCTCACTTTCTCTGCTAAGCTTGGTTAGAGGCTTGTCTTTTTATAGAAATACTGCCCCAACTTTGTTTTTTCACGTCATAGCAACAGCTGTCTTATTGCCTCCTTGCCCATCCTTACCTTCCTCACACTAAAGGAAAAACATTTTTAAATGCCAAAAAATGCATAAAATACTGAGCTTTAATACTGTGTTGTCACATTTATCAAACCTACTATGGTGGCCATGTTACATAAAAGAGATTTATAATCTGCAGCACTGGCTGCTGCCGGGCGTGACCGAGACCGAGTGCAGCAAGCGCAGCCCGAGGCCTGTCTACACCACCCGGCCCCAGCAGGATCAGAGCTTGCTGGGAGCCACATGAACAAGTCCCGGTACCAGTGACCTTCTGAAATAAAACAAGTTGGACTACTTTTACCCTTTCCCAGCACAGAAACAGTTATCACAGTATTTTAATGTCCAACCATTACACATGAACTTATTAGAAAGGAAGTTACTGGAGGGTGGGAAGAACAAACAATAGCTTTAAAAGTGCCATTTTAAAAAAACAATTGGAACCGCTGAATGTAAAAACTGCCACATTTGGGTGGAAGCAGCTGCAGACAGAGTGGGGTGCGCTTCCCCTCCTCCCACCCCGGGCGCCCCCTTTCCCCTTTTCTGGATGGTTGCCGCATTGCCCAAATTCCACTCCGGACCCGCAGCTCCTGGGACGTTCCCGTTTCCTGAAACTGGCAAAACCCCAAGAAATAAAAGTCACCCAACAAGTGGCAAAGAGGGGGCAGGCACCTAAAGACACTGACAGAATTTGGGGGCTGGACAGGTGGGCCGGGGGCGCGCGGGGGCTGCGCACTCCGCGCTCTGCTCTGAGCTAGAGCTTCCCCAGGCCAGGCTGGCCGTGGGCTCCGGTGCGGAGGCAGAAGGACCAGAGCGACTCAGGGCTCCCGGGAGTGGGACCGAAGCCATCTCTGGGGACTCGGGGCGACCCACAGTGAGGTTACCAGGCCTGCGGTTAATAGAGAGAGCGCTGTAATTAAATGTGTAGTCCACCAGAGGCCTGTTTGCTTAGAATTTAAAATCCTGAAACCATTTCTCAGATCTATAAGGGATTCACCGTTTTGAAAAATCTCATTTTACACAACTTAACTTCTAGAGAACAAAAATTCATACTAGGAATTCAGAGCAGGTTTGGAAAATTTCAAAATTAAAATAAATAGGAAGGCTGAGTATATTCATTCCTCATACTGAAACGGTTTTTAGAACCAAAATTATAAGGCTTAAGGCTTTTTGTCTTATTAAAGACAGGCAATTTTCAAAGTAAAATATAAAAACTCCATTCATGTATCACTATTCATTTACTTTTTGACAGAAAAATTAGTCATGTTTTAGTATATCTTAACAGTAACAGAAAAACTACCACACACTACGGTCTGCTGTGCACTGTGAATTCTGTTTACAGAAATATACATTAGCTTCTGGATGCATTACATCTGAGGTTGTTCAAAATAGTTTTCCTTAAAACTACAATTAAACATGAAAAATTTTAAAAGTGGTTTAAAGGTATTAAAATATACACATTTGAATAATACTAAAAATGAGAAAATACCCACTTGCCATTAAATTTTTTTAACCAAGAATAAGTACCTGATAAGAAACTAAATGAGTAAATACCACTATTTGACAGAGAATGCTGGGGGGAGGGGGCAGGGGGTGGAAGGAGACACGCTAACACCACGCTGTGGGCTGGTGCAGAATTTGGACCTGACCACTGGGTCTAAGGGTCTGGAGTAACAATGGGCAGAAAATGCTTCATTAACAAGAGCAGCACAGAACGAAAGAGCACGAAGAGGAGAACTGAACTGACAATTCCACACAGCAAATTCCCTGTCAGCCCCACTACTCTTGGTGACAGGGACCAACAGGACTGAGGAGCTCACGCTACTGGAATGTCCCAAAGACAAGAGTAAGGGGCAGAAACAAAGGCAAGGGGCATTGATAGTCCATAAACTGTAAAACCAGCCCCTATAAAACGTAGCTCAGTTGTGACTGTATTTTCATATCTCCTTTGTATTTTGTATACAAGCAGCTTTGCTCATTTTAGCACAAACGTTTAAGTCAAACATAAGCACATACTTATTTGCATAGCAAATTTTCAGGGGTGCGTTGAAACAGTACCAATTGATAGTGGTATACATATTTTTACAACCAGAATGACATTCAAATTGACCAAATAAAACATTTCCTATTGGAAAACAGTTCCCCATAAAAGTTTTTGGGATTTGGTTAGAAACAAGGCATGAGTTACTAGGAAACACTAAAACCATTGCTGCTGCACTTGTCTGCAGGCGGCGGTCACTCCTCTATCACTTCTAAGACCTTGTAAACACTGTTCTGGAACACGGTGGTGAAGTGGGGCTCCGAGTCCTTCCCCAGGAGGTTACACAAGGGCGGCTTCCCAGCGTTAGCAGGGTCTTCCACGTCCCAGATCTCAGGCATGCTGCAGCCGGGCCTGGAAGGATGCACGAGCAGGTGAGACACCGAGGCACATTGCGTAAAGGCGCACGAAGCAGGGCGCACGCCTCACAGCCTGCCCTCCAGCCCACACTTTATAACCTGCCCTCCTTTCACCTGCTCCACTTAACTTAGTTTGTGAAAACTCCCATCACAGTTATACTCGTGTAATCAGCCTGAAGTCCTCCTTAGAACAAGGTAAACACAGCAAAGGTGATTCTAAAGAGAGAAACAGACCTACAAACTCCAGGACTGCAGAAGATGGGCTGAGATCTTGGTTAAACTCTGCCTCAGCCAATTACCAAAATGTGGATTTGTCTAGTTCACTCGGCCTCACCCCCACATCTGTAAAACGGGAAAAACCCCTAACCCTGCTGAGTATAAAAGGATTAAGAGAGACTGCAGTTAGCATAGTGCCCAGCACATAGTAAGAGGTAGTATATTACATTAATTTTAAAGATTATAATTGGGAAATATATTTAGTTCATATTTATGCAGCTTCCAGAATGAGCCAACTTCAGGGAAATCAAGTTGTGTTAAGCTCATATCTTAACTGAACACATAATTAAATCTTGAAAGCAATATATTTTTTAAAGAATAGTAGAAATAAAATTGATATTATGTGACATTTGACCAAATAAGTTCTTCGAGATAACGCTAGCATTTATTTTAAATCTAGAATTGTTGGCTTTTGCTAGGGTTCCCAATTCCAATTTCTCTCTCTCTCCCCCTCCCCACCGCCCTCTTTCTTTCTTTGGCTTTTATATACTGAAGATTTTTATGTGATTATACTCCCAGGTGCCGGTCCTTTCTTTAGGGCTGATTTAACGTCTTGTTTAAAGAGTTCTTTCTCACCGCACTACTGTGAACATGTGTGCCATGTCTTCTCCTAGGGAAGTTTTAGGGTTTGCGTCGCACATTCAGACCAGTGACTCATCTGGAATTAACTTTTCTGTATGGTGTGAGGTAGAGATTTAACTTGAATTTTTCCATATAGATAGCCTAGTAGCTCTTGGCCCAATTACTATCAAATCCATGCTTACACCCACTAATCAATAAGCGACACACTACTGGCAAATCCATTAGCCTCGTTATTTGTAATCACTAAGGTAATGACTGATTCAGGCCAGAATGAAGTGGCTAAGGAAATGCCTCACGTGCAGGCAGGAGAGAGGAAAAGAGTGAAGCTGCAGGGAGTGGCGGTGCACTTCAGTGATCGAGCTGAGCCTCACCAATGGCAGAGCAAAGGGGCGCACACATCCCGCAGCGACGCACTGGAAAGTACACGCCACCCTCCCTGTAGGGTTCTTGCCAGATCTGCCACTGAATCCAGGCATGAGGACAAGCGGCCTGGGCTCTCCCAGAGCATCAATAAAACAGAAAAGGTGAATACAAGTTCACAACTCCCTATTTGTGCTGAGAAGTTTAAAATTGCACCAGAAAAATACAAGGGGAAATTATAGAGCACTGACAACTTATGTTTTGTCACAGTTGCTTCACGCTCTTAAGAGAGAGAAACCATTCCCAGCAAGTCCCTTTATTCCCAGTGGCAGCCCCTCCCCTGCCCCCTCCCAGGGGCCAGTGCCAGGACAGGAACGCAGTCCTTCCTCCTTTCAGTGGCATCTTTATTTAAAGGTGAGTAATCATCCAGAGAGTGTCAAACAGACCCATCAAAATAAAAACACGGACGTCACTGTCACCTCCAGCGCCATCCTCAGAGGTGACTTCTGTAAACAGCCCAGTACCCCCTCTGCTAGAACGTTTTCATCTCCGTTCAGACACACGCACACAAATACAGGCACGGACGCACTTACACACACACATGCTCCAGGCTGCTTACAGAAGCGAGATGCGGGACTCTTCCCGGGCCAAGAAAACGTGGCCATTTTCCATCTCCTTACATATAGGCCTGCTTTATGCTTTTTCATTGTCACCAGTACTCCTGTGCATCATGTAACCACTCTCATGGATAGATATGTTAATTGTTTCCCTTTTCATCAGCACTCCTGCATCTCTCTTTCCGCCAGCTAAAAGTCTGGAAGCAGCACTCTGAATGGGACAAAGGGCTACATGGTTTTCACGCCGCCTCCATCGAATTGTCTCCACAGGAGGTTTTCCCAGAGAGTGTCCCGTGAAGCGTGTTTGGTGCCCAGTCTGGCACACCCTGCTCACACCAGATTCTACCAACACTGAACACAAGACATGACTGGGCTTGGGGTTTCTACCTTCTCATTTCCTCCCACGTGCCGAGGCCAAACCGTTGCACACTGCCGGCGATGGCAGCGGGGAGCGAACGCTCAGGAAGCAGAACACTGCCCAGCGCCCAAGTTCAACTGCTTTCAGGAAGAGAGAGAGGGCAGAGCCGCCTGTGTGAGCCCTGTCTGCGCAAGTGAAACACCCTTTATTCCCTAATCAGAGTTCCCGAAGTTTCCCCAGGCCAGCCAGCTACATCTTCAAACAGCATTAGTGAAAACCTGAATAATTTTCTTCTGAATTCATGTATTTTAATTTCCAGTCGACTGTATTATTGGGATTAATGAGAAAGAAAGCAGAGCGCTGAGAATAAAAGTAGTTAATGAAAAGCTCACCTATAACTCTCCATGGACTGTATTTTCAGACGTGTATTTGAACACAGGGTGTCGAATAATTAAGGAATCATCAAGCCATGCAATTAAGCCACTTATAAATGGGATAACATAATCTAAGGCTCACCAAAGTGCTGTGGGGCACGGTCCAAACACTAGACATATATTCGTCCCTCTGCCCTCTCTCCTATGTGCGTTCCCCACTGGTTCCCTGTTTTAGTTTCCATTCCAGGGACACAGGGGGGTCTCGGGCTGGCACGGCTGAGCTGCGAGGGAGGGCACAGAGAAGAAAGATCCCAGTGCCGGTGGAAAGCCTGCCAAGAAACTCAGTCCTTCCCACTACAAGGGCAGGCGCCAGGTATCAGTCCCTCTTTCCCCCCCCCTCTGAACGTCCCGTCTGCTTCCCTATGAGAACGGAAAGCACGACGTGTGTTTCAAGGACTAAGCAGAGTCCACCTGCCTAAGGTTCCCTGAGACTGATCATCAGTCTGGCTGAAATCTGGCAGTAGATGGAGAGTGTTGTTTTGGTAACTGAGTGGGGTAACAGATTAGAGAAAGTCACTTCCTTCACTGCCTCCCTCCTTTTCTGTTGGAACAAACATGACAAGGGCGAGTGAGGGCCAACATGACAAAGTAGACCCCAGGGCGGGTGGAAATCCCCACCAAGAAACCAAGTGCTCCTGAATGCAGGGGTCACATCCCACCCGGTTATTACAATGTCCTCATAAATTATGGCAGAAGCTATGACTTTCTGTCCTAAATTTACTCGACAAAGTTAATTAAAGGTGAACATATGAATTTCATATACATTCTTATGTTCGAAAGGACTCAAAGCATTTTTAACTCTAAAAACAATAACCTTATAGATCCTGATTCAATTCAAGTCACTTGTGACATATTGAGAGAAAAACCGTTCAACCATCAACAACTGTTCAAGTTTCCTGGTGGGCAATGTTGACAAACTGTCCCAGAGCTGTTTTTACTCCTGAGTCAACACCTAATTAGTTTGTCTTAACACCCTCGTGCATCACTGAAATGCACGGTGAGTAGGTATGATTAAGCCGTAGACACAGCCATCTCCTGAAGGCTTCTGTTTAGTTGAAGAGCAATGAGAATAAAACAGTAGATCACATAAAATATCCTTGATTTCTGATGAAATTGTTCAGGTCCGTGATCCTCCCGGAGCCAAAGCTTTGGTACTTCAACAGCAAGCTGCCGTCACCTGCTGCCTCGCACCCAGGTGCAACTCAACCGCCCACTGGGAGCTCACTTTAGCTCTGAAGGTCTTACTAACTCCTGCTACTATACTCTGCTTCATGAACACCTCTGTGAAAGTAGATATTTTTTTAAATCTATAAACCCAAGAGCATAGGGGTCAGAGTAAAGTTAGTTATTTTCCCACTCAAATAAGATGTGAAACAAGAGAGAAGTTTCAGTCTAAGCTGACATTGGGAGGCTCCCGTTCATCACAGTATGTGGGGTGGCGCAGGAACAAAAAAAGGCTCTCCCCACCCCATCCCTGCACCACCCATATGCTCTCATTACAATGACACTCTCCACTATCTGGTCTCAGACTCTGCAAGTCTTTTAAAGAAAACAAATCCAACTTGAAATAAAAGATTGAAAAACCATCACAGGCAAATATGAATCATTTGGGAAATTATCAGTAAATGCCTATAAAAAAACCTTTAAGGAAGTGAACATAAGCAAACCATTATAAAAGAAACAGGTATTTGTAATGACTAGGAAAGAAAACAACTTCAAGTCAAATAAAGCGACTTAACAAAGTGCTTGTCCACGAGACTGAATTAACTTTTCATGTCTTATGACTAGGAAGCGTTACCCGTGCCAAATACTCACTTGGACCTTCTGACACACCACGACTCTTCCAGGATGTAATAATTCACTTGTAACTTGATCAGTTCTCGCTTCACTTCCTCAGCTGCTTTTCGACTGTACATTGAGTATACTATTTTTGTTCTGGCCCTTTAAAGAAAAATAATTAGGCAGAAGGTTGTCAAGATTAAAAGGATGCAGTCAATCTGTCTGGAAGACGGCATGAATGGGAATAGAAGACAGCACAGAAGATCGGTCAGGGCTCACAGGAGCCACGCCGGGCGGGGGCCGGAGGAGAGGGTGGAGTGGCGGCGCGGGCGTCCTGGGAGCAGGGGCCCCCATGCTTATGCTTTTTGTCTGTTTGCTTGTTTTTGTTTTAAATTCTTCATCACTCCTCACAAGGAAGAGTAAAGAGACGTGTGTGTGGACAGGATGAGCTACACAAACACTATCAGGAGGCTTCTTCAAAGCTGCATTGCCCCAGCTTTGATACCATCAAGTTAGCCTTCAATGGCTCTCCACTTTATTCCCAGGTTTTTTAAAAGCTAAATTTATTCAACATAACTGCTCTGGAAATTAGCTTGTGGGAACTGAATTTTTTTAAACGAAAAAGCTTTTTATTTATAAAATATATGTCCCACTGTTAGACAAAAGAATGTATTACTAGGATTCACCCAGTCCCTTAGGAAATTAATCACTTGACCTCCTGTAGAAATTGCACGAAAATGAAATCTATTTCCTTTTCAAAGAGAACATACTCTATGTGTTTAAGAAAAAAAATAGTAAGAAACAGCAAACAAAATCATTCTTATAGGTTATACTGGTGAAAACCAGAATAAAACCCTTTGCATGGGATTGAATTTCAACTGACTCCTGAGAATTCAAGGAAAACAGCCCATAAGAAAACCTTCCTAGAAACTACAGGCTACTGATTCTCTGGGGAACCTGAGGCCAAGGATGACTAATAACCAGCATATTTGGGAGCCGACACCCTACTGGGAAGTGACTCGCCGTGAATTCTTGGGGTGCCTAGTGGAGAAGATAACCCCAGAGGCTGGTGGTGTGCCACCCCACGGGTCCTTACACTTTTATCTAACTCAGCACCTTGTTCAGCACTGCTCCCCAGCTCTGTCAGTCCCAGCTCACCACACCCTTTTTGAAACCCTCCTTGTTATTTGGCCGGTTCCTGCACTATTTGTATGAGAAATGTGTTTTCGACGTGAGAATCGTGTACTCACCTCAAGCCTGCATCTTCATAGTGCGGATGGTTCACCACGGGCCGGAGTGCGGAGAGTTTCACACTCGCCATCGTGGGCATGGCACCCGCAAACACCGCGTCTGCAAGCAGGACAACGTCTTAGGATGACACTCGACTCCAAGAAGCTGGGCCCAGCTGATCAGGCTGCACCCAGAGGGGTGGGATTTAAAGGCTCTGCAGCAGAACCCAAATAAAGTCCAATGGCTCATAAAGCAGCAACCAAGCTCAGTAAACTACTCTCCTTGGAAGACCCAGCCTCATCATCTCACTACTGAGAATTTTTGTGTTTCACTTATTTTAAACATCTTGGCTGTCTTTCCTGATTCTAGGAAAGTAGTACCAAACTGACTAAGAAATTTTTATAGCACCAAAAAATCCTGAAGATGATTTAATATTCAGTCATTTGATACTGAAATAACAAAAAAAACCCTCTCTTTAAACATGAAGATTCCATCAGTTCATTTCAAAAAGGAATTTGAAGGACTGAGATTAAAAATTCATTAAGAAAATAATCATTAAAAATTATTTTAAATTGTAGCATGTAAAACTGAAAAAATTAGAATTATGGAAATTGGCAAAATTTAATTACTAAGAAAATATGCACAGCATTTCCTTTGCAAACCACTTAAGAAAGACAGACATCTCTCTCCTTCTGGATAATCTGGAAGCAGCACTGATGGATTAGAAACAGTGAGACTATTTACTGGCAGTTAGTTACTCGGGTTTAGGACTTTGCAGTGGCATGCAAATTTGAGAAAAACACCACCTAAAATACTTTTTTACCTGGTTTGGTGCTGTATTTGATCCACTCTATAAGTTCTTCTTGTGGCAAGTTGCTGAATTCACCCACAATATTCCACTGGGCTTGTAGATTGGCTGAACCTTGTATTGACATTGCTGCTAACAGAGCAAAGAAAACAGCACCAGGATGCACTTTGCAAAGGAGCCATCCGAAGAGCTGAAACCAAGTCAGACACATTGGAGTTCACTGTTAGAAAGCAGCATGTATCCAGGGAGCAAAAGTTCTTTCCAGAGAACCACCACCTCCCCCAGAGTACCAGCTAAAGCATTAATTACCCCACGGAAAAGTTCCCGAGACAAAGACCCCAGGAACCAGAAGGCTTCTACCACCAGCCCTCACACAGGCGGGCCGTGATTTAAGCAGCTCTTCTCTCAACTTGCTCTCTCTACTCCCAGGGTCAGGCCAGGCTAGGCCCCCCCACTACAGAATTTGCCAGGTCCATGGCAAAATGAAAATAGGGGGCTCTTATTTGAAGATTATAAAGATTAAAAAGCCACTGCAGAGCATGGAGCTATCGGTAGGGTCCTTATCAGTGTGGGCCGTGCACGTGGAGCTCCCACCCTGTGAGGTCAGCCTGGAGCATCTATGGTCGCCAGTCACACTGCGGGTGGGACTGAAGGGACAAGCTTCCAACCAGCCTCCTTTCCTGTCAGGGCTGGAGGGACCAGAAACAGTAGCCTCCTCCGCGATCAGCCTCCAGAAGGCAGTGCCTCCCTAACTTAACAATGTTCTGCCTGGGAACCTTGAGGCTGGCTGGTCCTTTCCATACGCAGACAGTCCCCTCTCCATAGTGACATGCTATCTCTACCGTTTTCTCCTAAAGGCTAATCCATGAGGACACATACACCACTCTACCCTCAACCCTAGAGCGTGGTTCAGATGCTCAGTAAATACCGAAAAGTTTAGGAGAGGTACTGCTGTTGCACCTGGGCTACTTGATTGATGAAAAGGTGACAATGTGGAAACATAAATCTATGAATTCCGAGCACAGAGGCAGGTATCCAGGAAAGCAAGCAGCCAAGACCCAACAGGGCTTCAGCTCAGTTTTAAAAAGTACAGTACTAAAATCGAGTATACATCTCTATGCACGAGTAGAGTCAACGAAAACAAATTTAAATCTCAATACTGAAAGAACATATAATCTGAAAGTACTTATCACTTGAAATCAATTGTTAGAACTCTTTGTGATATGAATGTCAAAACAAAAATATTATTTCTACAATTAAGCTCTGCTTTCTATCAACATCTGTAGTAACCACGAATTCTCTGCACTGACTGTTGTTTATCAAGGACTATTCTAGAAGTTAGAAGATAGAAAATGATCAGCTGACTTTTTAGGAATAATTAGTACAAAGCCATGAAGAACTTCAATGATAATCATTTGAACTCTGGGTAATTCAATATTACTTTAGGGTCCCCCAGTAACAAAGGCAGTGCTAACGCCCACATGCCACCACCTTACCTGCCTCGAGCAGATTAAAGAAGCCATAACGCACATGTGTGGTGTCAAAAAGAGCTTCAGTCGCATGATGAGGACGCCGAGGGCTGTATACGCTACCAGCTGCAGGGCGTGGTAAACCAGCTGCAAGAAAGAGTTTCCACTCCCACTGTCCATGCAGTTTAAGGGCACATCGTTACAATGGCCAATACATAGGAAAGGGCACTGTTTCTCAGGAACAAGACTTTAATTTCCAAAATAAACAAGTCTTGAAATTCACTTTCCACCTTCTCCGCTTTATTAGAGGGCTAAACCTAAATCACTAGGCCAATGTTCTAGAACTGTGCTCAGGGTCGCGCCTGCAGTGAATAAAGTCTGAGTTTCTGAATCTGCCTCATGCACCCGGGCCAGGCGGAGGGTGGTGACCAGAAACAGCTGCTGTTCAAGACCCCAGAACCAGGTTGAAATATGCAACACAGCATTATTAACTACAGTCACCACGCTTGTGCTAAGAGAGTAGATCCTAAAAATCCTCAACAGAAGGAAAAAACAGTAATTTTTATAACTAAGAATGGCGACAGATGTTAACTAGACTCATTGTGGTGATCGTTTCCCAATGTATACACATTTGATCATTATGTGTTGTACCTGAAACTATAATATAATGTTACATGTCAATTATACATCAATTTAAAAGGAAGAGAAAGAAAGAAAAAAAACACCAGGCAGAATCACCAGGAGCTGGGAGTAACAACCAGTCGCATCTCCAGAGCCCCAGGCGAGGCGAGCAGAGAGGAAAGTAACCTCCAATCTTGCAGAGGACATTCCCTACGCCTCCGAGCGGGCTCCAGAAATAAACTGCTATTGCTGTGAGGATGATCGGAGGGGACCAAGCGAGTTTCCTACCTAACAAATGAACAGTCACGTTTGTAGTCCTCTCCTAAAAACACACGCAGGCCTGTTCTGAAGATGATTAGTGACTTTACTAATAAGCTTAGAAGCTGGAACTAGCAAGTAAAGTCCAAACATATGCCAACATTAAAATAAGGTACACTTCAGTAACATTAAGTTTTTACCTCTCCATGATCAAACTGGTGTTTTCTGAAATGGAAAAAGAAATACTTCTATTAAATCGCTGTGGAAGCACTAACTTAAATTACTTGCATTTTTATCTTACAAATACGAGTTTTACAGCTTCTGTAATATTCCCTCAGGACACATATATGTAAATCAAAATAACTAAAAGTTATAAACCAAAACCGGTGCTATGATCTTTTAAGACAGTTTATAGGAAAGAAGTGGCAACGCTGCACATGCTGTAGCTTTGACGATATGGACCTTAATTAGGCTAAGGAAAGGCACCCAGGTGAGTGGGACACCTCCCTGGTGACATCCCTGCAGAGCAGGACTGAGAGGCACTGAAAGGAAGTAGAACTGAAACTTCCTTTTCTCCACCCTCCAATCCCATGTTCTCAACCGCTACAGGTCTAACCCTTCCTGACCCTTCCTACATACAAGTAAACATGCCCAATCTTCCTATTTAAACAAAAGGGGTCATCCTATATACTGTCTGTAACTTCTGCATTCAATGATGTGTGGTGGGAATACTTCCATGAGGATGGCCAGCATCCCATCTATGGCTGGGTCATAATTAAACCAACCCCTTACTAGTGGCCACTATGGCTGTTTCCATTGCCCACACTGTGCACACCACCACCGTGGGCATCTCTGTGCCACTGTGTCTGCATTGCGTTCCTGTGAGCATATTTAGGGGATGCAGGGGTACGGGGAGAAGTGCTGGTTAAAGCACAGGCCCTCTGTGTTCTGCTGAGCACCGCCAACTCCAGGAGACACAGTGTGTAAGCATAAATGGTGATAAATGCCGAGAGAAACATAAAGGGTATGATGGTGAAGGGTAACAAGCTAGGAGACAAGGAACCTACTCAGGAATGATGGTCAGGGAGGGCTTCCTGAAGGAGGTGACATTCAGGTAAGGATTAAAGGAGCTGGCCATGCAAAGAGCCAGGCTGTGAGACGAGTGGAGGGAGTGGGAGGGGGGCAGGTATGGGCTTGGGCACAACCACGGCTGAACTACTTGCCACAGTTCCAAGAGCAGAAAGGAGGCCCACGGGACAGGAGTGTAGTGGGGAAGGGAAAGGGTAATTTATCTGTCTTCCAGTGGCCTGTTTGTATTCACTCATCTTCCTAATGCGTTTTTAACGTTTTTCTTACTAATGTATCAAAATTCTTTATATATGATAGTGATTAGTCCTTTGTCATATGTTACAAATATTTCCCCCAATTTGTTTTCTTTGAGCAATGCTTATAGTATCTTACCAAACCATACTATGTACCTGGTCAACCTTGTCATCTTTTCTTCTAGCTTATAGGTTTTTATGTCAGACTTAACAAGGCCTCTCTAATCCTAAAATTATACAAATAATCTCTTGGTTAATTTTGAGGTTTCATTTTTTTTTTCTTTTTCTGTATCTGAATCTTTGTTCCACCTGAAATTTATTTTGCACAAAATGTGAGGTATGGATCCAGTTTTCGATTTCCCTGCTCTTCCCGTAAAAGGCAGCCCACTGGTCCTAAAACCATCAACAGAATCCTATTTTCCCTGCTAAACTGAAGCACAACGCTATGTCCCTTTGGCATAGATCATGGGCATGGCTACTGTCGGGCTGGACTGGACAGGACCTGGGGTGAATAAGTGATGTGCTGAGCTCTGCACAGGTGAGAAATGAAAGAGAAAAGCAGAGAAGGGAAGGTAACCATCGAAAACATCAATTAGCAAATGTCAAGTATGCAACACAGAACTATACAATTAACACACTAGAAGTATCTACTTCATAATAAATGGAGGAAGTAAGAAAATTATTAACAACATACTTACCTTACATGTGTCTGCTGTTTAGTTAAGACGCCCCACATGTCACTAATAATCTGCAAATAGATTTTTAAACGCTTTAGCTGATTTGGGAAAAGCAAAATTTTAACTAAAGTGTCTTCTAAACTTTCAAACTTTTACTTAAATATAAGCATGAAGATAAGAGATAACTTATTATTATTAAAGTAATAATTCCAACAACATGATTTTACATTTGCACAGTTCTTGAGCGTAACTAACACCCAATAACCCCATGCAGGCAGATGTCACTGTCCTCATTTTGTAAACGAGCAATAGCCTCGGATGGATGAAATAACCTCCCAGAAGGTGGCAAAGCCTCACTGGGTCTTCAAACCAGACCTCTGGCTCCCAATTCACTCAGGCACTTCCGCCCTCCAAGGCTGCTGGCAAGGTCCCCCCTTAATTACAGACACACGTGGCTGAGAACTGTGTTTTCACATTCAGCAGTCACTGGGAGGCCATCCGATCTGAAATGCTACCCCTGGGACCACGTCTGCTATGACACTGCTGACTGGGGCTGATCCTACCTCCTGGAATTGGCCACAATTCTAAGGAGCTGAAATGAATGTAACCTTCTTTCTGAGTCGCAGGCTTTTAAATATGTGAAAATAATGATCCTCTTTCCACTCGAATTTTTCTTCTTGAATCAAACATCCCTGCTTCCTTAACCCGATCTCATTGTTTTTGTCGTCTGCTGCCGCCCAGCTGGCTGTCTTTCTAATGCACTCTGGATTGCCAACATCTAGTATTGCCTATTTCCTCTGGGTGCAGACCCACATAAAGTATGCGCAGTGCAAAGGGAGCAGAGCCCGGTGTTCAGCAGAAAGTGACTAACTGCAAACTGATTAGACGTGAAAAGGGCTGCGAGGCTGGAGAGCTGACTACGGCGCAGCGCCCGGGGAGCAGGGAAGGGGCACAGTCTGATTCTCGCTCCTCCCTAGCTTTTCAGTGGATGTCTCGAGATGTGAGGCTGGTACAACCTCTCTGATCTTCCAATTCTGCATCTGTCCAAATGGGGACAATAACATCTGCCTACCTCACAGGGCTGTGGAACCACCAACTGAAATAATGCAAGTGAAATGTTTCAGGGAAAGTACAAATACATAACGTGAATGATGATTATGGTACAGAATATTGTACAAGCATGCCACACTGTGTTAAAACAGCAATCACTAGCTACAGATCAGAAAACTTTCAGGGTCTACCATCTATTTTTCTATTACAGATTAATCTGAATTCATTCTCTTAAAATGCCTACAGTTAAGTTCACCAACTCTTAAAAGAGAAAAGAGAGCCCATCACACCCACTCTCTGCTCAAGGCTGTAACTTCCCTGCCCCGATTTACATCTGGGCTTAGAGTTTCATTATCAAGGCGAAGTTAGATAACCATTTTATTGAGTTTAGTAATATATTGTTAATATTCTATGTATTCCATTTGATTAATAATAAATTCGACCCAGGAGTTAGTGAGCACTGCACAGCTGACTTAGAAAGGCATATATTAAATATTTCAGGGAAATACTACATAAAAGTTAAAAGCAAGTCAGTAATAATTTACACAGGTGAAAACAATTGTATCTGGGTCAGTAAGATCTCTTTGGTCTTGTCTTTCACATACATGGCTATGAAAACCTAAGCCACCCCTTCCCATGTTTATTTTAAGCTGGCACACAGCAGAATACTTTCAAGGCTTGTAAATGTTCATCAATGGCTATTAGTAAGAAAATGTGTTTCAATAAGCCCATACAAAATGTTGTGTCGGATTAACATGTAGCCTAGTACCCATGACCCCTACGTAGAAACAGGAAAATGTTCTATTGTAGGAAAGAGCTCTCACGCGGCAGACATACCTTTCTGACAATCGCAATAAACACGACGAGAACCACTGGAAGCAACAGTGTCTTTGTGTACCTCAGGGGAGTCTGAAATTCAGAGATGTTCTGTTAGAGGAAAGTGTTATTTTGAACAGACAACATTTCATTTCAAATAATGAAGCAAGTGAATGGAAGCATGAGCGTGCACCAGCTAGGGTCCACTCTAACCACGGACTCCCATCATAAAAACGAAGATGGGTTTCCATAGAAACAAACCTCCCCAAAACGACGAGTTGAAAACACTAACAGATACAGTCCTCAACACGTGTAAGTGTAAAATGTGACTAGAGATTACACCTTTTGCACACGACTCCCTAACTAGAGGGCCCAACTTAATATTCACCTACAGTCAGCAGAACTCCTTCAAATGGCATTAGCTTTCCCTGTACATTCGGTAGGGAATAAAAATCTTAACCATGAACACACACACACAATGCCCAATGTTTACAAGAATAAAAAAAAAGATTTTGGCATTTTTCTTTAGTAACAGAGAAAAAAACTATAGAAAAAACTTAATTAACAAAGCACGGCACATTGTAATCCTACACACTTCTCAATAATTTGAGGTCACAGTCTTATACAATCCTGAACTTGAAGTTTATAAACTGTGATTGATTTGCTTATTACCAGCACCTTCCCTCATAAAACAATTCTGTACTTTTGAGTCAAATAATGTACACTTTCCCTATTATGTTTATAAAGAGAAATCTAGCTTCAACTGTATTAAAAACACTGGTACATTGTAATTCTACAAAGTATATACTGTGTAGCCTTTTCTGATTTTTCCCTCAGTCCAATTTTTCTCACTTATTGTGCAGGAGATGAATAATTTTGATAATTACACAAAATGCATACTTCATGAGCTGGAAGTCCTAGTAAGAGAATTTTTATGTTTTTATCTTACTACTTGCCTGTATAAACATTTGCATAGTACTTAATATTTTAAAATATATAAATATATTTATTTTGTGAATTCTAAATTATGTCTTAATCTAGCAAAAATCATATAACTAAAACTTTTAATATTTTAAAAATTAGATATTTGCTAATAACAAATGTAACAAAAGTTGTAAGATACAGGTACCTACCTTAAAAAGACAATCCATCACAACTGTGTTAAAAGTATTTAACACAATTTAACAAAGTGTTCAAAAAATTTTAACATGATATTCCAACAGTTTAAAAGATATTTTTAAATATTTCTCTTTCAAAGAAAATCAAATTAACATCAGACTTTGAAAGATACTTCAGACCAGATGACAGTAGAGTAACTTATGATACTCAAGACAAGATACATGAGTCAGACTTACATCTAGATAACCAGACAGTCATGTATAAAAGCCATTTATAAAATGTTTTGAACATACAAACACTCAGGATTACTGTTTCCATGAGCCCTTCCTACGAACCCACTGGAGATAAGCTTCACACAGCCAAGAAACAGTGGGAGGGGCTTCATGGTGACAATGACCTACCAAGGGTGATGGAAGGAGACTTGACTTGGGGTGGTGAAAACACAACATAATATGCAGATGATGTATTGTAAATTGTACACCTGAAACCTATGTAAACTTTATTAACCAATAAAGTTAATAAAGTTTATTATCCCAATAAATTCAATAAAAAACAAAACACTGACCTACCCAACTATGACAATGACAGGGAAATAGAGGTGACAGAATAGTATGAGTGGTTTATATATTCTGACAATGAAGATACCATGGGAATCTTAAAAATGGGGTGAGATGGGGAAGAGTATGCAGGAAGCAAAAGAATCTCACTGATGACAGCATCACAATAAATGAGAAATGGGTGAGAAGTAAGGGAGAGGGGGCAAGAAGAGACTAGCTACGTTCAGTAAACCCTCAGGAGGAAACCAACAGAAGGGACTAAGGTTAATATATAAAAGTATTAATATAAAACAAAATTATAAAGCTTCCTCAATACCCAAGATATACCAGAGAGTGTATACACACAAAACAGATGCAAAGGAAATATGCCACATGGTGAGAGAGGTGTGCGTGTACAGTGTGTTCTAGTTTAATTACCAGTTATTTTATCTTAATATTTCTTTATAATTCTTGATTTTATTCTAAGCATATATAATGGGTTATATATACTCATTGTAAAAACTGGAAAATGCAGAAAAAACAAAGAAGGTAATTTCACACTTTAATCAGTTGCCAGCATTTCCTCCCCAATGGATTGCCTGTTCATATCTTTCACCCATTTCTGCATATGCATGCAGGATGGGGATGTGTTTTTGGTGGTGGGGGAAGGGTGAGAGTTCTTGATAAATTTTTTATTGATTTAAACAATTTAATGTAATTTAAAATTACATTAATCTGTAGTTTCACTTGTATTTATGGCAAGAATCATGCCAGTCAGTCATCTGCTTTTTGATTTTAATAATATTTATTGTACAGATGTTTTAAGTTTCATGCACACAAATCTATTAATCATTCTTATGTGTGTTTTGCACTGGTATTATGCTCATTAAAAATGAAGTTAATGTTTATGGAAATGTCTCTCAAGTTTATTTTTAGCACATGAAATAAAGTTTGGTGTATAATGTGATACAAAGCTTTGAACTGACTCCCCACCCCAAATACAATTTTCATGAATATTCATGAAATAATACATCTTTTTCCATTCATCTGTGTGCTCTCTTCATTTCACGTTAACTACATACCCGTGGATGGGAGTGCCCTACACTGCACGGTCTAAACCAGCTCTGTTTAGACCGCGCAGTGTAGGACGCTCCCATCCATGGGTCTGTAGCTCAGGACACGGCTAGCACGGGGAGAACAAAGGGAGAGGAAGGCATCAACAGAGCACTGCTGGCCAGTTTAATACATCCACACACAGCTCTAAAAAAACATGTTTCACAGATAATAAATATCATCATAAATGAGGGCCACATGGGTGGTGTATAAAGATACATATATGCATGTCTATTGAATCAAACTAGCTCCTCAAGTACTGAAAATAATATTTTCTATGAAATATCATTAAAACAGCAAAGTACTTTGCAATGTACCTCAGTCTGTGCTCACGGCATCTGTCTGTAGTGTGCCAGTATAAATTAGTAGCTATGACACAAAGAAGGGGAGTCACTTGCTCAAAAACATTAGGTAGAGCAGTGCAGGCTCACCTCACAATCCCCTCCACCACCCTCTGGTTTCCTTATAAATATCTGAGTGCAGTTTAACAGAAACTTGATGTGGAATAAGAAACTTGTACTTGATCACACTTCAAAGCAATGAGATCACTCAAACACACACCACAGAGCAAAAGCAGGGTAAGAGCTGAGCTCACAGGACTAATGCTACACCTGAAAACAGGCCGCGTGAAGTGCTGTTTACTCATCCAGACACTGCTGGGGGAATGCGGGCTCCACAGTACGAAATGAGAGAGGACCATGTATTTCAGGAGCCATGCCAATGTGAATAAGAACCACTTCCTCTGAGCTGCCAGGTTTGCCTTTCCTTCAAACTTCGCGGCACAGAGGACAGAGGAAAAATAACAGGGATACCCTTCCTGAAAAATGAATGAACCAAAACCTAAGGGGAAAGACTAGAAACCATCTCTTACCTCCTTCTCCATGAAGTCAAACTCGGCTGCACAGGTATACAACAGAGTATCGAAATCCTTGTAACTGAAGAATTTTGATGTTAGCAAGTTGCCAATATGAGCCTAGTAAAGAATAAAACGAGGCACCATTAGATTACACCATGTACTGTAATAATTCCTTTTAATCTCAATATCACCTAAAAATGGTGATCACTGCATTAGAGCTCAGTTCCCACACAGCGAGCTTCTGATAGACAGCAAAGTGCCTGCCCTCTGACTTCAGCTCTCTCTTCCTTGACGACAGGTGACAGCTCCAGCATACCCTGGTTTCAGGGTCGATCGTCAACAAACCCAAGTCTTTATCCCTGGGTTTCCCCCCCTCAGTGTGCTAACCCTGGTGCAAAACACTACACACCACCTTCTCTGCTGGAGCCTACCGGGCCTGGTAACACACCTGTCACTCACAGAAGGACAATGCGACAGAGTAAAGGAAACATTAACTCAGGTTTCTAAAAAGGGGGAGAAGCAGAAAACGGGTGGGCTTGGACTAGCATGCACCTTTCCACCGACAATCGCCACCTGTGTAACCTGCACGCCACCAAGAGCTCTCGCTCACATCACCTCACCCCCCAACAAAGCCATTTTCATTTAAAGGAGACAGATGTCAGACTCTCAGTTCATTACTAACAAAGGAAGAACCAAGAAAAGGGGGGAAATGACAACGAAAACAAATCCTAACTAAAATCTCCAGTGGTATCTAATGACAGGGTCAGGAGGAGTAGGGACTGGAGGGGGGGACGTGCTGAAAATTTCAAAATGCTCTTTTGCTGGAGAAGAAACGTGTGCTAATAAGCTTAAAAAATCAATAGGGAGCACCTACAACAGCATAAGAAAACCATCTGTCCAATGAAAAGGAGAAAAAACCTAAAAAGCAAGAAAAATAGTTGGGAAATCCCAAATAAAATGAAAGAAACAGGCCCAATAGAATGAAAATTGTCTGCCATATAAGTAAAGAGCTTAACTTCACTCATTAAAGAACAGATGCTCAAACTGGATTTAAGAGGGGAAAATCCAATACTATATTGTCTATAAAAGATGCACTTAACCAAAGTGTGCAGGAAGGTTGAAAACAGGAGGAGGAACGAGAAATGCCAGAGACTGAGCCAAAGACACCTGGGTGAGCAATTGTGATGTTCCACAAAACGGAATTCAAGCCAGAATATAGGAAAGACTGGATGACATCATACGCTGGTAAAATGAACAGCAAAGCATGATCATACAAATCATATTTATATTTAACAGAATAGATTCAATTTATGTAAAAGAAAACAACCTAAAAACTGTAGAAGAAACAGGTAAGTGGCCAGTGTTCAATAGAAATGTTAAATATTTCCCTCTAAACTAGAAAAAGCAGACAAACATTAATATATAATTTGAATATTATTAATAAGCTCACAAACACAGAATACGAACTTCACAAAGGGAGAATACACGTTATCCTCAAAAAGTAAAATGTTTTAAAAAAAGTTCGCATGCTACACCGCAATGTTATATTTTTCTAATCATAAATGCAATGAAATTGGAAAATGATAACTAGAAAGGGCTTTTAAAATCTTTTTGGCTGGCAAATAAGTAACATAAAACTTAACCTTAAGGTTAAAAAGAGAATCATAATAAAACTCATTTGTAAGATACACAGAAAAGTATTGCTTATATGGAAATTTATAGTTTTAAATGCATTTATTGGAAAATAAGAAACATTGAAAACAAGAGCCATGCACTTTCCCCCAAGCATTTGAAAAGCTACAGAATGAGCCCAAAGAAACAAGGAAAGGAAGCTGACAGCACTGGTGACAAAGGGAAGCACCACAAAGCCGAAGAGGGGTTTAAAAAAGTGGTGCTTTGAAAATATTAACATACAATATTATTTCCAAATCCAAATAAGGAAGTTTAAATAAAAAACATAAAAGACCATTTCACATGTATGCAAAACTTTTAACCTGAATCAACACCTTAACTGGCCTGTCTTCCCCGTGAGGCGACAGATTCTGTAACCCGAGGACTGGGCTCCTTCGCTTTTCTTCCTGCTCACTATGTGTGTCCCGGTGGCTCGATCACCTTTCCTCTCACCTGCTGCTGGCTGCTAGGAGCTCCGACTCCGTGTCCCTGCAGCAGGCGGCACTCGCGAATCCACGCTGTGAGAGCTCTTGGTAATTTCTTTACTGATTTAAACAAGCTCCTATTCTAATTGCCCCCGGGCCTGTCTCCAAGGCCCCTCTTGTCTGACTTCTCAGTGGCCGGAGCAGCCCAGCCAGGCTCTCCTGCTGCTGCTTCTGGGCTCTTCCTGGTCTCTCCGTCCCAAGTACATTGTTGCTGCATCAAGGACCCAACACCCTTCGGCTTTGTGCTGTGCAGCCCTTCCCTTTGGGTATCTCCATGCCCCCTCCCCTTTTCCTTAAATAAATTCAATTTTTCTTAATTTATCGTCTGAGATGCTATTTTCTGCCCACGCACCTCCGACCCTAACCTCTTCCTTACTAAGCAGCATAGTAAAACAGGGAAAGCAAAATTATGGTAGAAAGAATCCTTAACGTTATAAAGCAAATTCTCATTTTATTTTCTCTCCTACCCAAATACCAAAACAACAGCAATGAAAATTTCTCTTAATACAACTAACTTGGAATACATTACATATAAGGCTCATAAACTTTTCAAAGCACTGAACAGAAAACTGAGGCAAAAAAAGAAAAAGACTGTAATATGATCAACAGTCTAGGAGACTCTGAGGATAGCATCTTTATCTGTGACAAAGAAGGCCATAAAGGCACCAGCAGAAAAGGACTGCAGAGACCTTCAGGTATGAGCTTAAGTCTCCAGAGCTTTCCTGTTTTAAAATTTTGTAATCTTTGTGATATGGAAAAACCAATATAAAAACTGTACTAAAAAATTAATTTTGAATAATACAGACTATAGTCATATTTACCTTCTATTGTAATAAATAGGTAAAATAAAGATGAATAGACTTCATCTTGGAATTTGGTTTAAATAGTGGTATTTTAATAACCCAAGTAAACTGGTTTTTAGCCTGTTAGATTCCTTTCGAGTCTTTCGAGTTGAAGCAGAAAATGCACTTACGTCATCTGCAATGCCGAAGATTTTAGATGTCAAATACTTGAGTATGACAGTTCCAAACAACCAAGAACATCCTTGGATGACCTACAAAGGAAAACATAACAAAACAATAGCAAGCTGATGCTCTATATAGCCATTTCTAGACACAGTCTAGAAAGAAAAAATCTTTGATCACATGTCAAATAAATAACTCTGCATCCAAGAGAAAATGCTAAAAAAGTGCACCTTAAATTAAAATGTTACTCCAAAATCAAGGGGCTATTACTGAAAATAATATAAACATACTTTATTATAAAAATATACTATATAGAAGATTTATACAGCAATTGCAGTTGAAGTCCCCTCCTACTGAGAGTTTTTTACACATGTACCACTCCTTAGGAAAAAACATGGATAATAAATAAAACTGGAATTCTTTAACTACCTATCAAATATTAATCTTGACTTGCGTCATAAAGAGGGTAATTTGGAACATTAAAATTTGTAATAAAACTGTTAGATCCCCTGCACCTAATAGATCATTTCCTTAAAAGTAAAACATAAAATCGATAACATAGTTTAGAGAGGGAAAACGTATGCATTCAAACAAACTGATTCTTACCCATAAACTAAGTTCAGATACATTTATTTTCAGGAAATATGGTTTCATTGCCAGCACACCCTGCATGGAGAAAATAACACAGCATACAGTTAATACTTATAAATGAAGTGCCAGAAAGCACTTCTAAATTATAAGACTCTTTAGAATCTAAAATCCAGCACACTGTCAATGTTTCATAGAGCATCACCACAAGCCCAATGATGTCAAGTACTAGCCCAATTTTAACCAAAGTAGATAAGGTCAGTTAGCGACTTCATAAAGCTGAAAACAGAATCACCATATATTAATTTTTGTGAGTGATTTTATATCTCTGATTTACCTAAGAACCAAGAAGTATAAAATAAATTCAGAATTTTAGACAGATGTCTTACAGTCATAAGATTTTTCTTAAGTTAAATATTAACTTTTAGGATAAACTACAAATGAGTTTTTAATGGATCAACTAAATATTTCCCTATCGAATCTTATTTCTTGCCAAGTACATAATAAACTCCAAAAAGATAATACCCTATAGGGATCTAATCTACTTCAAACCTGGCAAACATATGCTTAGAGTTCAAAACGTAAACATATGAACTCAAATTAAATCTTTTCGGAAGTTTCTGAGTATCTGCGAACACAAAATGTGTTAAGATTCAGGTTTCAAAATGATAACTATAAATAAAAGTAGGCAAATGCTTGTTTATGGTTAAATATGCAAAAACATGCTATATTCTGTAACTGTTGGTATCACTTATTTTTATACAACAAAATATGTGAAATTTATATACATAAATATGCACCATTCATCCCTACGACACACCTCAGTGTCAGGCACCTAGTAGGTGATCTGACACCCTGCAGGTGCTCAACTGAATGAAGGGGAATTTCCTGCAAAATGTACTCAGGTTAGATGTCACTGACACGCAAATGCCATCCAATGGCTTCCTGGACATGGGCCCCAAGAGGCATGGACTTTAAGCTGAGTGATAACAGGACTTGCCCCTGCACACGTGTAAATAGAGAATCGAGTACATGTTCACATTTCCTAGTTACAAACAGGATTCACTAACTATGAAAACTATCATTAGTCTCAAAGCACAGCAACTCCATCAATGAATTTTGGCTAACTGCTAATTTCTGGGACCAAGCATACTTGAGTCACACAACCTGAAGAGGGTATTGGTCCAGATTGGGAAGCAGCAGATCCTGGGAAATAAGATCTTAAAAAAGTGCTACTTGTAAAATGGGACAAATAAGATCTTAAATAAATGTTACCTGCTAATGGGTTCTAGAAATCAGGAAAGCCAAGGAGTCTGAGAAACTAAATGATTATTCAAGAAGTCGAATACATTTCAATTGAGAGGACAATATGCTTTGGTGTTAAAATAGAGGAATTTCTTTCTTCTTAGGGTTGCAAAACATTGTAATGGTGAAGCCCATTGATTAAAAAAGACATAACCACCTCTGAAGTCCTTAAATTCAGGAAAATTTCTATTTAGAAAGTCATTCTACCAAAGAGGCAAAAGAGTTAGGTGGCTCTTCACTGTTTGTTCTCCGAATAATCTGCATCTGTAGCGATTCAAGGAACTATACCTCAGTCACCACCTGAGCTAAACTATCCGACTATTTTATACAAATAAACACGGGGAGAAACCCTAAAAAGCACACCAACGCCTCAGGCCTCTGATCCGGTGGACCGAGGGGGAGAGATTGCTGGGAGACGCCCCAGGGAGGAAGGGGGCCTGAGGGTGGAGCAGGAATTGGATAAAAACTGAAAGAGGAGAGGGCAAAAGGCAAAAGAAATGAACCCCGGGACCAAAACTGAGGTGACAGGAAAGACGAGGAAAGAGAAAGACGGGGCAAGTCAGACAAGGAGGCAGGGTGCTGCGCTTCCAGTATTAACCTCTGTTGTGTTTCTCTCCTGCTCTGGGAGGGAGGACTTAGCTACTCGATCATACACAGACGGGTTCAGTAAAACACTGAGACGCTTCTTATACAAAACCCCAAGCCAGTGATACACTGATAAACCATTCATTTCAAAAACAGCCATGTGCTTAAAGAACACTTACCCAAATGATCACCAAAGAGGAAGCGTAATAAGAAGTTAGTAACATTGAGTTTCCAAACATCAAAACAAAACAAAGTGCAAGAGAAATCTGGAAAAAGCCAAGAAAAATATAATTAATGCACAGAAAACAAAACCAAAATTGATGATTATCCCGGAAACTGCACATGCCCATGATAAACACAGTTCAAACTGTTCAAAAGGGAACTCACGACAAAAACAGCCCATGTCCTAACCCGCGCTTCGAAACCTGAAAGATCGCCACTACTGGCAGTTCCCAGTGTACCCTTCCAGATAGTCACCTGTGCAAATCCTAGTTTCTACTTTGTAAACACCACAGATGGAAACTTAACCCATAGCTATTGCTTGATTTTACTCTTAATTTGTTTCAGAGAGCTTCATATCAATCCAAACCAACCCAATTCACTCTGTGGAATAAATGAAAGCTTTCCACTCCAGAATGGCACCATAATTTCATCAGCCAGTCCTCAGACTACTCCTGAACCCTGCAGAGCTTTCCAGTTTGGTTCTGGTATTTCGTTTTTTCTATTACAAACCCTGCTATGATAAACATCCTTCTGTGTATATCTTACATATATGTCAACACACTTATGGGATAAATCACTAGGAGTGAAATTGATTAAGTAAAGGTACACACAATGAGGACTAGTTAAAAGGACGAAGAAGCCAGCCTGAAGTTGGCCCAATGGGGAACTCGAGCATCAAAGTAAACAATGAAGGCCCTGGCCAGTCTGGCTCAGTGGTTAGAGCGTCGGCCTGCAGATAGAAGGGTCCTGGGTTCGATTCCACCCAAGGGCAGGTACCTCAGTTGCAGGCCCAATCCCCTGGTCGGGGTGCATGCAGGAGGCAACCAATTGATGTCTCTCTCACATCGCTGTTTCTCTCTCTCTCTCTCTCCCTCCCTCCCTCCCTCTCTTCCCCCTTCCACTCTCTCTGAAAAGCAGTGGAAAAAAATATCCTCTGGTGAGGTTTAAAAATAAAAAATAAAAAAATAAACAAACAATGAAAATAGTGCATTACGCTGCAGTGAAGAAAACAGATGCCACTGCCCTTAGACAAAAGAGAAAAACTGGTAAAAGATATGAATAGGAATGTACAAAGAAGGAAACACAGAGGATCCACACACATTCCAAAAGATGGTCACCTTTATTGAATGAGAAAACACAAATTAAGGCCAGAGGATACCATTTTATACTTATGAGACTGACAAAATATAAAAGGATACAGAAAAATCTGAACTGTTTACATTACTGTCTGAAGTAGTCTAATCACTTGTGAAAACCATGCAGTATTAAATTATGAAGTTTAACATGAATTTAACTTACCACCCAGAAGTCTACAACTATGTAAAAGCCCTAGAGAAACTCAACATGTACACCCCAGGAGGCATGTGTAAAAAGGCACAGCATTATTCATAAGAGAAAAAAAAGAAGAAAGAAACCTAAGTGTCTTTCAATAAGAAAATGGATAAATAAATTGTGCTTTATTTATACAATGGAAAATATAAAGGCAAGAAAATGTCTAAACTCTAGTAACACACAAATCTCAAAATCCTGAGTAAAAATATAAGTCTCATAAAAGTATACGATTTTTACAAACCTTAAAAACAATACTAATATTTAGTAATAAAAATAGGTGGGCAAAAGCAGGTTTACAGTTGTTCATACGGAAACTAATAACAAATACACAAGAATGAAATCTGTGTTTCACGTCCTCAACACTGTAACCCTACCCTTGCCTATTCTGTGTACTGTTTAGGAATGCGTGTGGCAAAGTCACGAAGAAAAGCAAGTCAATTATAATTTGACAAGTCAGGACAGTGGTCATCTCTAGGAGGAGTGACAGGATGTGTCCAGGGCACAAGGGCTTCCGAGTAATGATGGTTCCAGTTTTCAACTGGAAGGTAGCTCACGGCTGCTCATTTCATAACTTTGTTCATAACTTCTCCAGATATAAAATGTCCTTTTATATGCATCAATTATTAGAGAATAAAAAATAATAATGGCATATTATAAACATTAAAATTGTAGGAAAAAAGCATCAAAATTATAAGAACTAATGACAAAAAGAAGACAAATGTTTTTAAAGAATAAACACTCATGAAAATCACCCATCCAGGCAGTTACACCACCCAGAATATTCCTCTCCATGGTATCTGCTTAGCTGGCTCCTCTCCTCCTCCTTCCAATCTCTGCTCCACTCCCCATCTCAGTAAGACCTGCCCTGACTACCTCATCTGACACCACCATCTCCCACCCTGACCCTGGCACTCCTGATCTCCGAGGCGCTGTGGCTTGTCCTTTCCTTCTTTCTGCAGTCCTATCACCTCCTAACACACTGTACAATTACCCTTTTACTGTATTTATCACTGATCCCGTCTTCCCTCCTTCCTCCACACTACCAGGATGTAATCAGCATGCAGGCTGGGATCCTGCAGCTCCAGGCACTGGTATGCTCCATGTGCCTGGACAGTGGGTGCTCAGGAAATGACATTCCATGACAGAAGGCTCCAGACAGGACAGCATTCTCTGTTTCCCTTTCGTGAATTACCTCTTTTAGCGATAACGTGCAAGTCAGGCCCAGCCTCAAAGCAGATAACACGACCCAAATTAAAACTCCTCGTGGCCTATTTAAAACAGGCCTGTTAATTATATCACAGTCATGAATGACACTCGTTTTAGTTACAGAATCATGGTACGAACAGTTTCAACCATGAACAATCGACTACTAATCAGGAGCTTGTTTTAAGGTCAAATTCAAACAAAAAAACAAATTTAAAAGCCATTACCATGTGTATATAAATGATCTTCCGTAATTTGCATATATCAATGTATCCCACAACATATACTGTGAATAATGAAGCAATCTGAAATTGAAAAAAAATTAAGTTAAAAATAAAAATTATATATACAATGACTAGCTAAAAGAACTTTTTTAGAAGATTATTTTATTGTTGTTTCAAATTGACTTATATTTATTTTGAAAGTCAGTCTTTAGTTTCTTACCTACCAATTTGTTATTTAATATGTTCAATATATTAACATAGCAAACTCTGGCTGACTTCTTTTCCATACATAGCTCTCAATTAGCCATTCAAATCATCTCCTTTGTGGATTACCCAAAGCAACACTCATCTCAATGTCTGGCGACTCTACTGTCAACATGTACAATTACAAAGTGTGCTGCCCAGTCCAAAAATAATGAAAATTTAATTATAACACAAAGATGAGTACATAATTGAAGACGGTACATTAAACTCAAAAATAATCATGTAACGCATGTGTATAAAATACATTAAGTTCTGCTTGTGGGCCACGTTTACAAGTACCTCTATTAGTGTCCTTTCATAAATATCCACGTGTTAGTTATTCTCAAATTTATCAACTTTCAAATTAGAAGTACTTTCGCTACAAAGGTATTTTTAACTTTCTGTAGCGTTTTGAAGAAAACTGTGTATGTCTCTACCAAGACATCTAGGCGGGCCGGGTCAGATGGACTGACTGAGGAATGTGCACCACTAGTAAAATACAGGTATTACATCAAATGATGCCTCCCACCCTCTTCACCGAGCAAGGACTTCCCAGGGGAGCCCATGCTCCTCCCACTACACAAACAGCTGGACACCTAACCATGGGATCCAAATTCCCCCACCAAGTGGTCTCTCTCCGAACAATCCACGCACACTTCCCATCAGCCGCCTACCCTGAGCTATCCTGCATGACCTATCCGTGGTCATAAAGCAGGGCATCTGCCTAAGAGAAACACCTAGAGTCCGAGCCTTCGCCCTCTCTAAACACTAACAAATACTGAATAACGAAGGCAGGCACTCCCACCAACAAAAGTTCCCTGCGTTCTACTGGGACGCAAATAATTAACTCCTGTGGATAAGCAAATCTTACGTACTTCCCTACCCTGAACTCTGCTTACAAGGATTAACTAAAAAACATTTTAGACTTAGAATCGCATGACGTCTCAGTTCTATAATTTTATACAAATGAGCTCATGTGATTAAATGCACGAAGCTTGATTCAGTTTAGAAACAGAAGCACTTACCTGAGTAAGGAGTACGAACTGAGCGAACTGCCACGGGAGCATGAAGAACACATTGGAAACGCACAGTGCAATCAAGCTCCCTCGACAGAGTTTCGTGGCCCTTGAGAAGATAAATACGGATGAATGAGTTTAACCACGGCTGTTCTAGCGTGGCTCCCAACTGCGGCAAAGTACAATCTCTAAACACGAACTGGACAAAGTGAACCAAGGGGTTAGAAATTACCCCTCCTGACCCTCAATTACAACAACTTTCTATGAAAAGTAAATAGCCATTATTACTATAAAAACAAAGCCTGCCAAAGAGAGAGAGGGCACCTGGGTCGGCATACCCACTGAATTTTTTTTAACTGTATTTGGCAAATTCATAATCTAACGTATTTAATGCTCCCCTCAGTCGGAGAGACAGAGGATGCTCTGAAAACCCATTGGAAATAACACATCTAAGTGCTCAGGATTCTGCAGCCATGTCCTGCAAGAACTCAGTCTGGGAGAATGTGGGAGAAAGCAGGCCCCGCACGGGTAGGACACAGAGTGGAGAAGAGGGCGCCAAGGCAGGTAGCTCTGAAGCCTCCTGTAGATGTCTGACTTTGGTCCTACTTGTAATTTAGGGGACTTTTAGGGTGGTGAAGTGTTTTTATCTTTCATGTTAGTTTTAAGAACCAGTTTCCTCCCGAATCAGTGACCAATGCAAAGCCTCCAACACACCTACCATCCTCACACAGTAAAGTGCTCATGTTAACATCCAGAGGGCACAAGCCGTGCCCACTGGACAGAGAAAGACATCCTTAGAAGAAAAGATGCACTGAGCACCTTCCTTTATTTCCTAAGTATCTCTTCACCACAGGACATTCCTGTGTTCTTCCAACACAGCTCTTACTAGCATGCCCCTAAGTTGAGCATTTATAAACTCCAGGTAACTCGTTAATGAGTTACAAAATTAATTTATTAGACAAGAACCAGCAATTTTTTAATGTAGTAGAGTGAAAAAAAATGCATGGTTGCATCCTACATAATAAGGGCTCTATTCCATGAAGCTTGTTTGAGCTGTCTGTATATACTCACATATGAGAATACTAGGTCGCAAGGTAAAATGTCCTCTTTCTTGTAGGTCACAGTGAAAGCCACTCTCCAAAGTAAAGCATTTTCCCATTGCTCCTGAACTCAACCTAATACCCCATCCTCTCAGTTATTATACTGACTGCTTTTATTACAGAAGATTAAACATTCTAGCTTAAGTTATTCAATGCAAAACAAAGAACCACTATCAAAGACAGGTCAAAGTCACCTGAGAATGTGAGTCACGAGCAACATCTGCAGCACGAGGAAGGGGTAGGAGAAGCTCTCTCGGAGAGGCGGTGTCCACATCACTCGGGTGCACTGAAAAGAGTTATGGTGTAAGGCCTATTTGCTAACTTTGTTAAGACATACCACCTGAAAGCTGCCATTTCTAACTACAAAGGGAAGCTATCAATAAAGATATATATATTTTTCTTTAAAAAAGAGAAGTTTTTTCACACATAATTTAAGTGGTGTGTTGTCAAACAAGCTACTAAATTTCCACCAAGAGCAAAACTGGGAAGTGAGAACATTACTGAGTGGGAGAGGGACAGCACAGATCCCGTGAAATATTAACATCGTGAATTGTCAACAACCAAATACCAAAAACTTTCAACTGCAGCCCAAAAGGAAAGTGGGGAAAGTACCAGCAGAAACTGTTCTGCCAAAATGAAAAACATCTCATTTGAATTGGTTGTATAAACTGACTATAGTTTCTCTTCTTTCTATAAATTTCAGCAAAACTATAACTGAGACTTTGAAACTCTTTGTAGTCAGTGTTAGCATTTTTATCTACAATGCTGCTAAAAGGAACACTCCATTTTTGTTTTCACTTCTTTGTCCAAGCTACCTTTGGCTGTGGAATATTTAAAAGTGGCACAAAGGATCCAATAAAATAACAAAAGTCCTGAAATAGTCAAATACAAACCTTTCGGAACAGCTTACTTTAGACTTAATTACATAATGTACTCTCCCAGTTGTCAAGCTCAATCATTTTCCCGCATGTATATAAAGGTATTAACAAGCCCATCTTTCAACTTTAAAAAACTGCACTGGTTTAAACATAAACAATCTGGTATTACTACAACTGAGCTAATCACACCAGAAGAAATCATTACATCTTTCAAGTCAAGCAGGGCTCCTTTAAAGACTATAGCAACACAAGCAAGGGGTGAATTCTAGCCAATAGAATTAAATTCACAATAACATAAATGGAATTAGCAGACAAGGACTTAAACTAATTATAATAATTAAGATTAAAATTTTATAGAGAAAGGTGGATAGAATGGGTGAATGGATGGGAATTCTCAACAGACAAATGAAAACTTAAAAAATAAAATTATAAAACTGAAACTCATAATATCTAAAATGAAAACTCACTGGATGAGCTGAATAGTGGACTGAAGGTATCAGAATAAAGTATCAGTGAACTCAGGGACATGGCAAAAGAAAATCTCCAAACAGAGGCAAAGAAAGAAAGAAAATGAAGAAAGAAAGAGGAAGAGAGTGTAACAAACCTGTGGGACATCAAAAGTTAAACATACATGGAATTGGAATCCTCAAAAAAAAGAGATAACGGAAGACAAAATATTTGAAAAAGACATTGTTAAAAGTTTTCCAAAACTGATTTTAAAAAAACAGAACAAAAATGTACAGTGAGTCTTAAGCAGGATACATACAAAGAAAACCACATCTAAGTTCATCAACATCAACCAATAAAAATCAAATATAAAAACAAAGTCTTCAAGCCACCACAGACGCAACACATAACATTCAGGGTGACGATAAGAGTGACAGCGGACTTTTTAGCAAACAATGGAAGCCATAAGACAATAGAATGACATATTTAAAGTGCTGAAAGATAAAGCTATCAACCTAGAAATCTTATGTGGCAAAAATGCAATTCAAAAAATAAGGGCATTTTGAGAATTTAATGGCAGCAGATCATCACAATGCTAAATAAAGTTCTTAAGAGTAAAGTGAAATTATCCCAGGTCTGCAGGAAGACATGAAGGACACCAATAAAACCCTAATTGAAATGTCCAGTTGTCAAAGATGACAAGAAGTTAATTAGGCACTGGTTGGGAGATAAAAGGGAAGGGAATCATTCAGGGCATAGGGAACAACATGTGCAAAGGCCCTGAGGAAGGAAAAGGAACAGTCCTTCCTGGGAAAAAAGGAGGAAGGACTATAGAACTGAAAAGAAAACAGCCTGCAAAATGATAAGACCCAGCAGGGACCAGGTCAGGAAGGACACCGTAGGCTATTTTTCTACTCTACACCCACAGATTCATTCCCAACAAAGATTAGCACACTTTTTTTTTTTTTTGATTTTCAGAGTTAAACTAGGTTTAATGTCAATTCACAAATCCACAGGTACACCACTCAATAGCCTGAATAAATAATACATCTTGCACTTATACTATTTTCCAAATTAATGCAAAAAGTATTTCATTGATGTTACTCTTCTGCAAGTAACCTCCAGTGGTCTTTGCATCTGCTCCAATTGAAATTCACAATGACCGACCAGGACAACAGATCGGCTCCCTCCACATCCCAGCTCCTATTGCTAAATTCTGGCCCTATCCCTTCCACTCTCTGCTCCTGTCACAATGGCCTCCTCAATACTCCCCAATAAGCTGGCCCTCTCCACCTTAAGCAGGAGACAGTCCCACCTTCACACAACTATCCACAAGGTCGAGATCTTTGCTTTACCCTCTGACACACACCCAGATTCTACCAGTACCTGGCATACAGCAGGCTCTCAGGTGTTGTTTTAATTGAGCTGAATAAACTGAAGACCCCGAATAAATGTCCTGGCCAAAACCTCACCATCACTAAAGAGGGAAAAGGGAAGGAGGAAGAAAGAAAAAGAGAGAGAGGAAAGGAGAAAAATCCCACAAATTGACAAGGAAAGATTTCTGGACTTTTCAGCTGGAAAAGATCAACGGTGGTGGTGTCACTGAAATCCTATGCCCTATCTACGACATACATGTGTTCAGAGAAGTTTGGAGAGATTACTGGTTAGTTGGGAAATTTTAAATCCTCTCTCTGCTTAGCAACCTTGAGCCAAACACTTAACCTTTTAGTGCTTCCACTTCAATGCACATCAGAATATTATTTACTACTTATCTGCCAAATAAGAATATTATAAAGACGAATGAGACTGTTTTCAAAGTATTCTGAGAATTTCTTTCCAAATCTTATAAAAATAACATAACTATGCCAAAAAGTCATTAGGAATAGATACATTTATACTTTTATTTTCATATCAGTTCAGTTCAAAAATATTTAAGAAACTAATATAGTCAGAAAAATATGTCATGGGAAATAAAAAGGGAAATTAGATATGCCTCTAAAGCAATCCCTTTATATACTCTGAATTACTTTGGTTTAAAAAAAGTAGAAACGGATTTTCCTCCTCCTATGTGCATATTTTTATATCTGTGAACATGGTTTATATAAAACACCGTCAGTCATGATTGATAATTCTTTTAAATCTCATCATGAAAAAGCAAAACAAGCCTATTTCACATATAATAAATTTCTAACATAGTTGGTAAAAAAATATTTAGTTTGTTTATATACTGATCTAAATGCTTTTCAATCCATATCCTGCTGAGTCCTGGGGCGTTAAGCCTGCTGCATGCATCTTATCTCACAATAAGGAAGCATTTTAAGGCAGAGCAAAACTGTGAGCTTTCATCTTAGCAGAAACTCTCAATAGGGACAGAATCAACATTGGGGGGGAAAAACTAGATAAATGAAATAATCTGCATAATTTTATTATGAAATGTATAACCTCAATACCATCAATGTTTACTCTGAGCAATTAATAGTTCCTTTATTGAATTTTCACGTTTCAGATTTAAAATTCTGTTTTAAATAATTGGGGTAACCCTTTTACATTATATATTTTGTAGTTATTTTGTTCAGGCAAAAATTTTCCCTTGTAAAACCATCTGAGAGAAAGATTATTTTTAAAAGTATGTCATATACTATCTTAGACTCAAGTACAAAGCAAACTAAGTAATGGAAATAGAACTTAAAAGCAAGTCACAATTCACAACTATTTTCTGGCACATAAACCACTTGCTCTCACGGTTAAAATAGCTCTCCTAAGAAAGAAGGGTACCAATTAGTAAGCCACCAGCAATTCCAGTGAGCAGAGCACCGTGGCACTGCAGGAAAGCTCACTAACTGCAGGAACAGGCAAGTCAGAGTTGGAGCCTCTCCCCATACAAAAATCAGATACGCTAGGCAACATATTAAGTCAGAAAAGAAAAAAAAACAAGGGCTAAAAATCTCACGACCTGAAAACAAAATGAATACAAAATCATAATAAAACAGTTTTCAGTTCCTTGAGTTCTCACCATTATATTACCCAAAACTTCAATTTATGCTCTCAATTTTAATATGTCATTATTCAAAATGGTCATTTTTCTACCCTAAGCTACACTTGCCGATGCGAGTACAATGATCTCTGACTATTTCAGTAAAACCACAATTCTAATCACATTGAGTTCACCTTTTCCTAAGTAGGAAGTGATAAATAAGCATGTCTAAATAAATGTACCAAGTAGCTGAAAAATATTTTAAAAATCTATCAGCCTGAGAAATGAGCTGAATAGTCTGAATTTCCTTGTTAAAAACTGGAAGGGCTTTGTAAGGAATGATGTTCATGCTCCATGAGTATCAAAACTGTAAGAACATAAGATGGGGAATTAAGAACCCCTAACACTGAGGGTAACATAGTAGACCTTTCTGCTTAACAGACGGCAGTCTTTAAAACTACATCTTGGCTTCAAATTTTTAAATTTTTTTTGAAATTACTGAGGTGACTGGTTAATAAAACTGTACAGATTTTCGGTAATCCCTTCCCTCCGGGGTAACATATGAAGGCTCAATGCCCCTCTCTCTCATGGGTGGCGGTTATTTCCTGTTTCTTGGGTCATTCTTACAGTACTGTCCACACTATGACACTGAGCAGCATCCACAGTCAAAAAGAGCCAAATAATTCCTTGTTTTTTGCTCAAAACTCAGACCAAACCAATTAACTGGTTATGTTGCAGTCGTTTGTCAAACACTCTACTCCATAAGGTCATTCTGGCTTTGAAGTTCTGATTAAATATGAAGCATGTGTTCCATATCTATCAACCACCCACTGAGTACTTAACAAGCCCCACCTTGACCGCACTGTTAAGCTTTAGAGTAACCACTTGTAGAGTTTTGGGACATGTGCATTTTCAAAGACTGTTGCCACTTAGTGTATAAACACACAAGCAAGCTGACCTTTCCTTTTCCTTCACACAGAACCTTACTCAACATGAAAGAAACCTGGACAGAGATATTACTAGACATTCAATTACAACTCCCATTTAGTGAAAGGATTTCACTGGCACTTTGAATTTATATTCCTCTTTAATCTAAACTAAGTGAGTAATAATAATAATACAGACTAACAGTTACATAGCAGTTACTAGGTGTCAAACATGGTTCCAGGCACTGCACACATATGAATCCATTTAATGGCCACAGTAATCCCATGAGATGGTAACACCTTGTGCCCACTTACAAAGAGGAAACTAAGGCGAGTGAGAGTAAAGGACTTGTCCAGGTCACTCAGCTACCAAACGGCAGCCAGGATTTGAACACAGGTAGAGTGGATCCAGAGCCTATGCTTTCTACCACGCCGTCTCCTGAGAAAGTCCGTCGGTATGTGCAAATGTGTAACTATAATAAAACATTCTACAAAGGACATTAGAAGTACATCAAAGTTTAATATAAATACATTAAAACAGAATTGTACAATGTGGCTCCTACAACAGAAAGCGATCCCCCCAGAGACGTTGACTATGCCCACGGCTGTGTCTGCTACAGCGCAGGGGCTGGTACGTCTGTTGCAGCCAAGAGCTGAGCTTTCAGTTAAGTTACATAAACGCTGGAAGAGACCAGGGTTTCTTCAGCTCGCTGGGACACATGCACACATCACATCAGAGCTGCAGCGACCATGGAAACTTAACTTACAATCAGTGCTAGTGTTTAAAACTTGAATCAAAATAAGATCAAACACTGAAAGAACACTGCTGGAGATTTGAGACATGAAATCTTAACAAGAACCCTGCACTTCTGTAAGTGAAATCCAATGTGTTTGTAAGTACGTGACTATCGGAACCAGCGTGTTTCCAGGGGCAGAGCCCCGGGACGCGAGGCGGCCGCCCACCTACCTCGCCGTGGTTGAAGAAGAAGCAGAGCACCGTGAGCGCGCCCCCCAGCCGGCTGCCGCTGCAAGAGGGAGAAAACGGGGCTCAGAGGGGGCCCGGCGCCCCGCCGGGCCCGCCCGCGCGACTTACCTCCTCCCGGCGTCGGGGTCCACGTCAGTGTCGTCAAAAGGAGCTTGATTTTAACAAAGTTAGACCCGTCTCCCTCCGACGCGGGCAGGGAGGCCTCCTCCGCGCCACGTTACCCGCCCCGGGCCCCCGTCTTTTCCTTCGGCCTTGACTCTGGGGCGGCACGTTTATTTGTGCCCTTTGGCATTTCTGACCCTTTTTCTTGGGCCACATGGCAGACACTCGGGAAAGGGGAGGGAAGCACGGAAAAGGGTGCCAGCGGTGAAGTTGGAGGGCCCGCCCCGCCCCAGCCGCCTTTCTACAGACACGCTCACTTCCGCTTCCGGCAAGTCTGGGCCTTCCAGGTAAGTAAGTCTGGGCCTTCCGGCAAGTCTGCGCCTTCCGGGTAAGTCTGGGCCTTCCGGCAAGTCTGCGCCTTCCGGGTAAGTAAGTCTGGGCCTTCCGGCAAGTCTGCGCCTTCCGGGTAAGTCTGGACCTTCCGGCAAGTCTGGGCCTTCCGAGTAAGTCAGTCTGGGCCTTCCGGGTAAGTCAGTCTGGGCCTTCCGGCAAGTCTGCGCCTTCCAGCAAGTCTGGGCCTTCCGAGTAAGTCAGTCTGGGCCTTCCGGGTAAGTCAGTCTGCGCCTTCCGGCAAGTCTGGGCCTTCCGGGTTCCGCAGCCCGAGCCGCAGCGCGGCGGTCAGGGGCACAGGCCCGACGGGTGCACGGGAGGGGGAGCTCGCGGGTGGGGACACGGCCACCTGCGGCTCGAGGAAGAGGCCGCAGTGGAGGCCTGCGGCCACCTCCTGCCTTTAAGGAGCCAGGTAAGGAGGGAAAAGGGAGGGGCCGCGGCCGTCTTTAAAGGATCCACTGAAGTCCAAGACCACAAATCCACAGGGACACGAATGGTGGGACTGGGTGACTCCCCCCACACTGGTTATCAACCAGGACTGGCACAGTGCCTTCCAAAGAGAAAGGAACAGCACACTGGCCAGCAAGTAGCTGAAGCGATGGGTCACGGAGATAGAGGGACAGATAACGGTGCCTAAAAGGACTACAGCCCAGCGGGAGCAGCAGGCGGGCAAGAGAAAGCCAGGCGTCAGTGCAGGGATGACACCTTAGAGCGCTGAAGAATGACTTATGGCTTCAAATAAGAATCGGGTAGGTGAGTTTATTCTGATATTTTGAACTTATTCCGAGAGAAAAAGTACAGAGGTCTGCATACTTTAAAAAAATGGTTTCCTCCTTCCACCTCCCCTAATCCTACTCACCTGACCTAATCAATAATAGCATTTGTGTGTCCATCCTTCCAAATCTCTCTCTAACCCATACACTGGTATAAACATATATTTTAGTGTGATCATACTATTAACATCCCTCTGGAATTTGTTCCTTTTCTAATTAATCTATCCTGCAGATCATTCCCAAGCAATACATGTGACCCATAGCACTCTTTGGACAGATGTCAGACATCGCACAGTACAGCCCTTGCCATCATTAGACAGATATTTTCAATCCCTTGCTATAATTTTAAACAGATTTACACCCTTGTACCTGTAAATATTGGTGCTTTACTCTACAACTTTTTCATGCTGTTATTCTGAGTTGTGCTTCCTGCCAACTGTACACAGCACCATTTTTGTGGTGTTTTTATGTGTGTTTTCTGACAAGGTGCGTTTTCTCTTCTGGGAGTTGCCTGTTCACACTCTTGTCCATTTTCTTACTGGACTGTCCGTTTCCCTATTTAAAGATGAGGGGAATCATTTTTTTTTTTTTTTATGTGGTTCATTTTATGTAGTGAAATGTCAGTATTTTCCATTCTTCTGCATTTCCTGTCTGTCTGCGAAGGTCCTCCCACCTCAGAAGTGTTTCATGTTCCACCATAATACAGGTTACGGTGCAGCATGCTCCGTGAGTACAGACCAGAGGCGGATTGTCTGGCACCCTCTAATGCTCTGCTGATCTACACAAAATGCTGAGTTACAGTCACTATGAAATGATGTGACTTCCACTCATGCTACAGTAGTATCCCCAGCATTTCTCTCCTTCCCCTCCAATCCTTAGAGACTCCCACAGAGGTCATTTCATTTTGCTAAACAGAAAAGACCTACTAACAACAGTACTTAAAATTGATTTTTCCCCATTACAGTTGATCAGTTGATATTTCAGCATTCCCTGGCAGTTAAAAAAAAAAAGTTTCTTCTGCAACATGACCACCAACTATCAGAAAGTATGAACACAGCTATTGCTAAAACACTACACTTGCTAAATACCTACACTTGCTCATACATCCCCATGCAGCTTCTGGGCCTGAGTTCGTTAGATATAAAATGAGGGGGTAAGAATGTAAGAGATGTTTTCAGTTCTGACGCTTAATAATTCTATAACTTTTTTCCTGCACCCTTCAGTGAAGTGGACTGAAAGCGATCCTCACATTCTGATTCTGTAGGCTTCCTGAATCACTGAGGGTTTCCCCTCTGTTTACCAAGGAATGACGAGACGTGCAAAGTTCAGCATTCAAAGAGAGAAAAAGTAATCACAGTTAATTCAAAATAATTTTTAAATAACTGCAGGAGCTCGTTTTCTCGGGTGTAAATGCTAAGAGCACATGAGAGAATAATTCGGGGATCACTGGGCGGAGAGACAGGCTGTCAGCACCTGCTGGCTGGGGAAGGGCTGCCCGCAGGCTGGGCTGAGGGAGCACCTGTCCCTAACCTTAGGGCAAGGACGCCTGGAGTGCGGAGGGGAGAGGGAGGAAAGAGGAGGGGGCAACGGACGGAGGAAGGGGGAGGAAGAAATGAAAACATGGACGGAAACGAAAACTATTCAATCAGAAGACAGCCGACAGCCCTTTGTTTGAAACCTGCAGCCAAGCACATCTCACTTCATGTCACCACCACCCTGGACCCTTGGTTGCCAGCAGATGCAGGCTCTGGCCGTCATCACGGCTTTGTGCTCAGCAGAGCCTCTGCTGAGGCCCAACCAACACACACCTGACTCTCCGTCCAGACCCCTCCTGCGCCCTCCGAACCCCCACTCCCAAGTGAACAACCTCCTTCCCAGCACCCTGTCTCTACCAGGTGCTTCCCTTTCCTCCTGCCTGGGAAGCTCCCTCTCCTCAGAGAAAATTCTCCCCCATCGCCCATGTGCTCCGGGCTCAAGGCCCAGAGGTGAGGCCCTGCCTCCATCCCACTTCCAGACACGGCTCTGCTCCAGGACCTCAGGGGAACCCCGCTCTCTCTGAAGTGCAGGGAGGCCAGAGCTATGCTGAAGAAAGAAACCAACAGGATCCTGTGACCAGCTGGATTTAGGATGCAGCTAAAGAAAGTCATGGGTGTCTTCCAGGGGTCAGACTTGAGCAACAGTGTAGTTAAGTGTCATTTGCTGACACAGTCACATTAAAAGGGGCAGGTTTGGAGAAAAGATGCTAATTTTTCAACCAATGACTTTCATGCATTTACATGTACTAAAGAGAAATACTTACCTTTTAAATATTCATACACAGCTGTTAGACCAAGTGATCAAATTTGTCAGCAGGCCAAGTTCACAGAACATTGCAAAGACCAGAGATGGAGAAGTCTGAGCTGGTGTAACCACAGCCTATGTAAGACATGCTCGTAGCCAAACTCAAGCCCTCATCAAGAGTAAAGGCTTAATTTTTTTTAATGAAGGACAAAAAAAGTCAAAACAATGGAAGCAAAATTGGCATAAAGAATATAAAATGCAACTTTTTCTTAAAGCAGGTGGGATACAGGAGAGAAGTAAAAATTGATATAAAAAGCCAGTCTGTTCTGCCACGGAGCCAGAAAGGAATCCTGAGTGACAGGTAACCCGGGTGGGACCAGGAGAACTGGTCATAGTCACTGTGACTTCACCACAGGGTAGAAAGGGGGAGAGTAAGCAAATTTAACGGGAGGTTTGACATACAGACTAATCTTCCAGGCCCTCAGGGCTTCTGGACCATATCTAGAAATAAAGTATTTTTAAAAACTCTTTCTGGCATCAAAGAAGCAATTATGAATCTCCAGTGACCTCAGAAGACAACAGAGAACATCAGAATTGGGGGATGAATGCGCAGTTCTGACTGGTTGGTTCCCTGCTAGACAAAAAGGCACTTTCTGGTGACTTGTTCTGTCTACAAAAGCATGGCTGGCTTTTGTCCCAGGAGTTGAGAAGGTGGAGAACTGAGTGAAGACCCAGAGAGAGGTCAATATTCACAGGAGGAGGGAAGACCAGAGGTGGATGGGAATGGTCACAGCAACATGAGCGGCAGACACTGGCTGGGGAGGAGTTCATAAAAAAAATCATGAAACAGTTCTCAAAAAACTCTCTCAGTACAACAGAGAGGACGGCAAAGAGGGGCAGGGAACACAGGGCTGTGCCTTGGTTGGGGAGGGCACCCAGAACTTCACAGATGTAAGTGACGGGGCAGGGGACTGTCACTGCCACCCAGTGTCCCCTCGGCACTGAGGTGGTTAAGAACCAGATGTGCCTCCTCAACTTTCTCCTGTCTGCTGCCACCTGTAGAGGTTGCCAGGCCTGGGTCCCCTCACAAAGGGACTTACATCTGTTCATTCTCTAAGAAAAGCCACTGGGCCATAATCCTGTCCCCTTACAACCTTCTAACCACCTCTTACAAGCTACCTCAATCTTAAATACAAATGTCAGGTCAGTTACCAGGCTGCAAGGAAGCTTTCAATGTGGAAAAAGAGACAAACTGAAGAGGACCTGGAGGCAACAGGGACAACCAAGAGGCAGAAGGAAAGTCCAAGCTCAAACTCCACTAGCACAGTCCAATCGCACAGAAAGTTACAATGAAACCTAACAGATAAAACATGGGAGGAAAAATCTAAGAGAACTGGATCTCAACTCGAGGGTTCCAACTTCAAACAAGAGGATTTTAGGAAAAGCCAAGGCAGCGGAGAAGAGAAGGTCATCAAAGGAGTAAGGCCAGAAAAGTCTTCCCCTCAACAGAAGGACTGGCCAGATGGGTGGAGCCACAGCGTCTGACAACAAGATCGAAACAGGATTCACCACCTCGTGGCCGCTAGGGCACCGGAGAGAAAAAGCAGAACCTGAAAGCTGCCCGCTGGGGGAGGGAGAGGGGGGACACAAGCCCACATTCAAAAGGATCGAGGGCAGAACAGGGCCTGACTTTGAAAAGCTCTAGTGAATCCTGGAAGACAGTCTTCCTGGACCCAAGTCAAGGGAAAAACACAATCCTACAACCAGCCAGACCAGCAATCACGTATAAAGGTAAAATCAATTTCCCACATACAAGCTACAAACCTCCAAATTACCTCCATGTACTCTTTCCTGGAAACTACCCGAGGATGGGATCCTCCCAAATGAAGGAATAAACCAGAAGGAAGCAATACAGGCCGGAAGCGACAGTGAACCAGCATGAGAGGACAGGGAGCCCTCAGGGCGTGGGGAGCACACGTCCCAGGACGGCAGCCCTTTCCTTTTCTGTAACTGATTTACTCCCTTCGTCCCACTGAAAACTATTTCCTGAGGGCAGGCGTTCTTTTCTCGCACCTGAGTGAGGTCTTCCCCTTCTGCCCCGTCACTTCCAAACACCCTCTATGTGAGCTTCCATTTCAGGTAACCTCATAAAACACTTCACCCCGCTACAACCCTGAAGGCAGGCCACAGGACTGGCGGTAACCCTTTCTTCCCATGGCATTTATTCAAATTCTATAGAAACTCAATGTCAGCAGGGTCCATCCACAGTGCAGAGCCTCCATACTGCCTTTTTGCCCTCAGGGCCCAGGACGGTGGACAGCCAGGGACACTCTGAGGCAGGTACTGAGCCTTCAGCCTCGGAAGTGACGGTTATAACAGGCACTCAAGGAAATGGTACTGAATGATGACTTCAATAAATGCAGTGAAAAGGAGCACAACTACAGATTAGTGACTCAGCAATAATGTCATTTCCATATTTTAACTTCTCTACTTGAAAACTAATCTCCCAAATGTAATAAAGCTACCCGTGAGACAGTGGGCAGTCCTCGGCAAAAGAACACATGCCCCAGCTTCCCCTCGGCTCATCACCACACGAGGTGAGGTGCGTCGGCCTTGCTTCCCGAGTCAGCCTCCTCTCCTGATTGCCATACCCCTTGGTTAAGTTGTCTTGTTTCAAGAAGAAAATTTTCCCATCTCTTAATCATGCATTTTCATTTCAGTCTCCCCTAATTAAATCATTAAAAGAACTTCCTTAGAGCTAAGTCAGAAACATTAGCATTAAAGTATCTTAAATCTAAATGCAAATATATTCTCAACTGATCTACTAGCTACCTCATTTGATAAACATTTATCAAGTAACTGCTGTATACTCAAACTCTAAGCTAAGAACTCAAGAGGTACTAAAATGAAATGCCACACTTCCAAAGCAAAGAAGACAGCAGGAGAATGGCAGATGCGAATCTATTAACTCAAACTGAAGAGTGTGTATATACCTGTAACTATGCTCCTACTCTGCACCACAAAGAATCAGCGAGCAGAAGAAAAGAAAACTAAGGATACTCTCATGGCAAGAGAATTAAAGTATACAATGTGGAGAACTGTCAACAAAAAGAGCAATAAACAGAAAAACCCTTCAGAAAAGTTGTCAATCTTTTAGTTTTAGGAATGTTGCTTGATTACAAAGTAAATCAGGTCAGATAGTAAATACCTGCATAAAATATATTTCTATTTTAACATTAGCAAAGTAAGAGCCTTTACACTGTTTGATGATGAGTGTTTCCATTATATTTCACGTAAATAATATATATTGCTTATGCTCACATACCCATGAGTACCTAACATTTTTCAAATATGCCCCCCACATTTGATAAATTTAAGCCTCTAAAATTATTTTTGGTTTTGCTGGCCATGACAATGGTGAAATCATCCAAATGGGAAGTAATTTTATATCTACAAGTAGAGATATCAGCAGTGACACTGTTCTAAAACAGAACCACACTTCAACAATAATTGCACTATGTATATCACCCTCGGGCACGCTACCACACACCATGCTAAAATATTCTCAAGGGGCAGGCTTACCTGAGGCACGTGCCATAAATGAAGAACAAAGCCATCATCAGTCCATTTAAAAGGAAAATGACAGCCACATAAAAGCAAGCGGGGTCTCCCAATCCTTTAAAAACAAACAAAACGTGTGCTCTAAAAGGCTCTTTATATGTCTGGCAATTGATATTAAACATGCTTGTTTTGAAAATGGTTGTGATATATATCGAGTGGTTGCCTTGTTTCCAATCCGAACACACAACACTCCTGCGGATCTCAGACGAACGGGGAGCAGCCGTGGACAGACGCTCCTCCAGGGTCTGCCGGGGAAGTACGGGGTCTGCCCCAGCTTTTGGGTCTGTCTGGGCTGGTGACAACTCAACAGAGTGTGCAGCAGCCAGGGAAGGGGACATGTGGGTGGCCCTGCTGACAATCCCAGCCAGGCCCAGCCTGGCTGTGGCCCCAGCCCAGGAGCCAGGAAGTAAGCGCAGCAGCCCCTGGGGTGCAGCCGAGGCCCCTGAGAGCAGGGGAAGCAGCCCCCCGCGGTCCCGCCCGGGCGCCCCGCTGGAAGGACCATGAACAGAAGGCAGGGCGGCGGTTTCCCGTCGCTGGGCCCAGCAGGCGCCAGGCGGGGCGCGGGCAGAACTTGCCTTCACAGCTCTCGATCGGGCTGAGCCCTTCTCCTCTGGTAACCGTCCAACAGATCTTGGTCTGAATGCCAACGAAGTCCATTATTTTGGTATAAATTCGGTACCAGCTGGCTAAGATGACCTAATTTTTCAAAAATAGAGACATTATGAGAAAAGATATTATCCTCAACAGTTTCATTACTGGAGTATTTGTAAGATGCTTGATAACTATCAAATGTCCCCTTCCGGTAGCATGCACTTGGCACCTGCGGAATCCGGTAAGAGCCTCACAACCCCAACAGGTTCCGCGGGCAGCCCTCAGCTGCCCACCCACGGGCAGGAATAAAACAGAACCAGGAACGTGCGGGATTTATCTGTATTTTCAAGAGCTATAAAACCCTACTACGGAACATAAAAGATGACAATCAGAAAGGCTCTATGTCTTCCTGAATGGGTCTAATGATTCAAGACGTGAATTCTCCCTCAAATTAATTTATTGACATAAACCAGTACTAGTCAAATCCGAAGTGTCTGTTTAGGGCTGTTACCCAGAGAAAAACAAAGAGGAGACAACCGAAAAGAATGTCCCAACACACATAAAGTGCGTTACTTACAACTAAAATAGTGTGATCAACAGATCAAAGTAGCCCGGTGGAGGTGGTGGACTCCACCCAGATCCCGCCCAGCAGCTGCACGGCCTGCAGCTGACAGCTCTCAGCTGAGTCCCTCTCTGGGAACCACTGTCTGCTAAAGAGTCAGTTCACTAAAGGCCACCCTCACTCAAGGACAGCTGCGCCCTTTGACTGGCGAGTCCGGGCCCTTGCCTGCAGGTACGCAGCCTGCAGAGCCTCCCAGCTCCAGAGCTCCTGGGACTGGCTGAGGCCTTTGTGTGGCTGCAGCCCAGCCCAGCTCCTCCTGCCCTATCCTGCTCCCTTCTTCCCTTCAGGCACTGACCCCCATACATGTCCTGCAGGAAATCTAAGTCTGCTTCCGACCTCAACCTAAGGTGACACTACACGCAAGTCCAAACACAGAAGCAAGCACACACGCATAATAACGTTGTATATAATCATGAGTGTGGGGGAGATGGACCACACCCCAAAGTGTCAGGTTACACGCATGACCACTGTGAAAAAACATGATTAGATTCCTACCCCACACTATACCAAAACAAATTCCAGGTAAATTAAAAATGCAAATATTAATTAAAAACATCACAATTAAAAAGAACAAAGATTTTTTTACATATGTGAATAAAAAATCATAAATTAAAATGATTCAGATATATTTCTGTACAGAAAAAAATACATACACATCATACACAAAGCTAAAAGCAAACAAAAAGCTGGGAAAAATGTTTTATCCATATAACAGTATTAAAATCCCCATATAATAAATGCGCTCTTATAAAACTTCAATGGAAATATAGACAAAGGGCATGAAAATGCATTTTTAAAAGAGAAGATGCATTTTTTAAATAAATTCATACACACACAAAGCAAGGATTCAGGTAGCCAAGCATTCTCAAAAACACTGCTAGTGGGAATTGCACTTCGTGTAACCTATCTGGAAGGCATTCTGGCAGCATGACCACAATCACTCAAGTGTGGATTCTGTTAAACTAAACAGTTCCACCTCAACAAAGTTATAGTGTGAAAAACGGAGACATGTAAAGACTGAGTTCAAAGATGCTTACTGCAGCATCAGAATATCTTAAAAGGAATTTTCATAAATGATGAACTAAGTAAACAATGGTACATTGTACACACAGCCATTAAAAAGGAGGCTGTGGAAGAGAAGATGACACAGGAAAATGGTTATAAATAGTCTTATAAGACAAAGGCATTTATTTAAAAGATGCGCCATGTGATCTCAGTTTTCTTGTGTGATCCAATTTCTGCAAAAGTAAATGCGTACGTGGTTATACTGAAAGTACTCGGTAAGCAGAACACTGGGCTTGTGGTTATTTATTGGTCTCTGCCTCCTCATTAATCAGTCGGGTGAACTCACTGGCCTGGAAGTTCAACTCCTCTCACTCAATGGGAAATGACCGGGAGCCCAGCTAAGTGCTGGTACTGAGCCAGAGCGTGGGACCCCTGCCAAGACCAAGGCCACCCAAGGCCTTGGCATGAGGCCCAGGCTGTCCAGCAGCAGCAGGTGCTGAGAAGGGGGGACGGGGGAACTGTGGGTAACTGGAGCACCACCCATCACGTCAAGGAGGCGAGCACTGAGGAAGGCACAGGTAAGGGGGGCCCTGGAGAGCTCTGAGGAATGTGTCACCTGAAAGCAGGATGGTAGAGAGGCCAAAACAAGTTACTGATGTCACTGCCTTCCTCCCCACCTCCTGGGTGGCCCACCTTGAGAAAATACAGTGAAGGGAAGCCTCCCAGATGGGGAAGAAACACTATCTGGCCAATGACCTGTGAAAGGCATGGCACCCCCCGCTATAATCCCAACCAGCACACCATGCAGATAGCTTCACATTCCCTAAACCACACAATCATAGGTCCCACAGAATCAGTTCAAGTTCTTCAAAATTAATGATTTTTTTTATATTCCTTTCTAAGAAGAGATACATTTTTTTTAAAAAACAATAAAATGTAATGTACTGAATCATACCTTAGATTTAGAATTAGCTTTTAATACAAATAACACTTTTTTGTAAAGTAAGAAAATCACAATTGAGAAAGTAGCTTACCTCAGGGTAAAGATTGAACCTTTTTAATGTATTAATTACAAGGGGGTATTCGGTCAGCCTGTCATTCATAATCATCCATACTCCATTTAAGAACGAGGGCGCTTCCACAATAGTCTTGAAGTAGGAATAATACAGCCCCTGAAATAAGCATATATTATAGTCATAATAAAAAGTACATAATTACTATAGTAGCTTTAAAGAAACTTAAAATACACTGTTTTTAAAAAAGCACTCAAGCAAGTAAGAGCTACAATCAATTTCATAGGTTTCTAACCACTGATAAGTTCTTAGATTGCAAAAAGCGTACATATTTTAGTATAACCTTGTCTTAACTGAAACAATTGGGCTCAAAAGAGCTTCAAAAATAGTTTCCACATTTATAAAAATAGCTCAGCATATCTCATTTAAGAAAACCCTATAACCTATAATGTGAGTGTTGGAGAAGGCTAGCTTGAATAGGGTGTGTAACCTATTATGGAACTGAAATTTACCATCAACTACAAATTCTTCCCTGGCCAGAAATGTTTCCCCGTCTGCTTATCTGAATCCTTGTTTTGTAGGTTTGATTTTGGAATCACATAAACAGCCTATTATAAATTAAAATTTTTAAACAGAAATTATCAAGTTGGGAGAGGATTTCCAATAACTTTAAGATGTAGTAATTTCACTGTACATCCCTACTGTGTATCCTAAAATCAAACTGAAATGCAAGAAAGTCCTAAACTGTTTTCAGAAATCATATTTTTAATACCTCTGGCACTGTTATTCCTCAAAAGTAAGTAATTTCAAACCAAGATTCTCAGGCTAACAGAAAAGATGCAAATTTAATATAAAATAAGTAAAAACCATGAAATCTTAAATTTTAATTTAAAAATAAGATAAATTCATGAGTTATTTTATAAATTCATGAGTTATAATAAAACTGTTTCCTAATTCTGTTTACCGAAAAGGCCAATCTAGTTTAAAATAGCAGGAGTAAGCATCTCTAGCACCAAAACTGTAGTCTCTAAATACCATCTGCCACTGAAAGGGACTGGAAATTGGAAAACTGGATGACTCCAGGTCAGGAGATAAAATGTCTATAATACAGGAAAGGAAGCTTCAGAATACTAGTAGGGCCATGTCAAGGGGACACAGAGCGGCCTGCAATGCTAAAGAACCACCTAAAGACAAGTGAGTTTATAAAACTTGTTAAAATCCATCAAATCATAATGAGACTCCCATAGAAGAAACTCCATTGGTTATCATGAGAAGATTCGAGAGAACCAACTCATTTTTCCAAAAGGCAGTAAGTAGAATGAACCAAGAATGAACTCGTCTTACCTGTATGACGTGTACCTCAGAGAAACCAAGTTCAAGTATTACAGGAAATTTCTTTATATAAGAGTTACAGTTAATAATGCAGAAAAAGTAGTAGAATAGATCATCACCATTTGGAAATCCTAACAAAATAACTGACCTTGGCTGAGGGCTAGTATTCCTGCCTGCCCTGCCCCCAAAAATCAAACCTTCAGCTATCAAGACTCTTATCTATCCATTTTCAGGAAACTTGGGACAGTGGAACATAATAAATAACATTAATTACTGTGGGTAATTCTATAGGACAAATGGCCAGGATTCTTCAAAAAATAAACAGCAGGGAGAACAAAACAAACATGGGAAGAGGAACTTATAGACTGAAAGACTTAAGAAAGAGATAAGAGCTACATCAACCAAATGCAACGTACAGACAGTGTTGGGATCCTGACTCAAACATACCAACACATTAACTGTGAAAAAAAAGTCAATCGGGTTATTTAAGCACGGATTGACACCTGATGTTATTAAAAATTGCTGTTCATGCCCAGCCGGGCGTGGCTCAGCGGCTGAGCGTCCACCTACGATCCAGGCGATCAGAGTTCGATTCCCGGTCAGGGCACAGGCCTGGGTTGTGGGCTGCAGCCAATCAATGACTCATCATTGATGTTTCTATCTCTCTCTCCCTCTCCCTTCCTCTCTCAGAAATCAATATATATTTTAAAAAAAAATAAAATAAAAATTGCTGTTCATTGTTTTCAAGTGTGACAAAAGTACGGTCATTAACAAAAAAGTCCTTATATGAAAGCGCTCGCAGATGAAATGATACAAATCTGAGGTTTCCTTAAGAGAGACGAGTGTGGGGGTTGTGGATGAAGGGAAAACGGCTGTGCCCTAGGAGTTGAAGCTGGGGGATGCAGAGACGGAAGGTGTCCACTCTTGCTACTTTGGAGCATCTCTGAAAATTTCCGTAAGAAAAAGCTTAAAAGTTTGAGATTCCTAAAATACTACAATCAAATACCACATGGAAACTAACCATTTCAGTGCGAAAAGCCATCTCCCTTTCCAAGGTTGAGAGGTGAGAAAAGTGACGATCATTTTCAAAGAGGTGTGTTATGTGGCTCCTGCAAAACAGAAGCAACAAAGCAACAGTACTGAAGCTTATCCTAAGTAATATTTTTCAAAGAAACACTAAAAGCAAAAATGAAATTAATAATTTGCAGATAATTTTGGAACAAAACTCAAATACAATGGTACCCATATTTGTTTTTCTGCTCAGTATGTCTTACATTTATACTAAAATTTCTCTCTACAAGAAAACACATTCAAATTAGATTTTAAAATTAGAATGAACCAGAATATTTTAAGCCAAGTACAATAAAATGATAAACCATAAATGCCATTGAGTTACCATTTCAGAGATGTCTGATTAATGAAATTCATATTTCTATCTAGAAGATTAAAAAAATTAATCTTCCTCTCAACATGAACACTGTAGTAATGTTAAGCGAAGTACAGTCTCAAATATAACCTCTTCAATAATAAATATGTTTATTAAAAAATTACATTCTGCCCATTTATCAATTACACGATTTTTCAGATGACTGTGTTGCATGTGATCATATATATTCATCATCATACTGAAATCATTCCTTAGAGCCAAAAGAAACAGCTACGGTAAGTTATAACCATCTGCAGAAGAGACCACAGGAGAAAACAATCTTACCAGTGCAACACTGCAGCAAAGGCAGCTGGAAGAAAAAAGAAATTTCAGTTACTACGTTAATATAAAGAAATGTTTTCAACTTAACAGAAAACCACTACAAAGGCATGCATGGTTAGGGATGGGTGAGTGTGGGACTGTTCAAGGTGGCAGAATACTGACACTTCCAAAGAAGCCCCCGGACTATGCCTAAAATATCAATTGGCTGAATTATAAAGGAATTAAGCGTATGTCTACAGTTTACATTCGCTCACTCTTTCAACAAAATACATGAAAGCCTTTATTTGCCCAAAACTGTGTACAAGGTACCCTCGGATGGAAATATCCAGATAGAAGCAATGGTGAGAGGTAACTGGGAACAACGAAGTAAGTTGACTTCAGGAACAGGACTGTGGATGGATAAAAAACTTTTTACATACTGTTGCAATACCTGAAGTTTTATGATAAATTTTACTATTTTTAGACAAATTTAAAAAATGAAATAAATAAAAAACGAAGAGATGGAACGGGAAAAGGAATGAAGAAAAGGTTACAGAGGAAACAAGTTAATGATAAAATCAGTACATGAGAATTGTAAAAAACAGACGACAGACCAAAAACGGAGTGACTAGGGCAGCCTGCTAATCACTCTTCCTCGGCCCCCTTCGGCCTTCAAAAGCCTTTCTACCTGCTGGGGGGATGCCGCCCCATTCAGGCATCATTCAATGACGCCGATCAGATCTTTAAAATTTACTCATTTGAAGTCTTGTTATTTAACAGAATCAATGGTTTGCTTTCTGTCCAAGTACAAAGCACATATTAAGATGAATCCAGAAAATACCATTTAATTCTCTTGTATCACAAGGTTCATCTTACTGCAGGCTTCTGATTAAATTACTAAGGAATTGAATGGTGAAAATATTCTTAGAAATGAAAACCAAACAGCTCAGATCTTTTGCCTTATTCTCAAAGAAATATTTACATTTTTTAAAAAAATATGTTTTGCCTAGGAGATATTAATGGTTATAAAAGATAAAGTTACTCTCTAGGTCCAATGAGACTGCAAATACTGAACTAGGCTGGTCACTGGACATTTGTTTGCATGTGCCACTTTGACCTTTGGAAATCTTGATTTTTTTTCTTGTTGACAAATACTACCCGCTTCCTTTTCCATTAAAGACACCACCCCCCCCCCACTAATAAAACTTGGGCTTTACTTTCTCAATGACCTAGTGATAATGTTCTGAATAAACCATTCTCGCACAGAATGAAAAGCCACCTTTATCATACTGAAGATGTGTCATACTTTGAGAATATAATTGGGATTTCATTTATAAATTAATTTGGGAAGAATCTACATGTTTACAATATAATTCCCTATGTTCACATCCATACTCATGATATATACCTTCAACTGTTCATCTTGCTTTTCAATTACCCTCGACAAAAACCCTATCAGTAGAGTTAATACATATTTAATACATAGTCAATTGATATTTCTTACTAAGTCTTCCTGGGAACTTAACATTTTTTTTCTAATATCCATGAAATCACTCTTTCATTACATGTACTGGATATTGTTAATGTATTTATTTTGCAATGTGTATACTTGTGATTTATTTACTAAATTATTAATTCACAGGGTTTTTTTGGCTTATCTTCACTTCTCCATTTTAAACAGTATTATTTTAAAATAATAATGTTGCTCCTATTTTATAATTTTACTGTTTCTTCTTCCCATTTGACAATAAACTTGTAGAATACTAAATGATTCTCTAAGGGGGCATCCTGTCCTCTGCTGACTTGAACAGCAATGCATCTCACACTATGCCTTTAAGTTGGCCTTGACCTTCACAGTTCTGGAGTGATCAATAAGAGTCCTCTACTTCCTCAGGACACCACGATTCCTCAGGAGAAGGGTGGAAGATACAGAGTGGCCTTTGGTGCCTTCTGGAATCCCTTTAATTCATTTTCTGCAGCACGGGAGTAAACAATTCTTGGAGCTCTTGGTATTTGAGTGGCACTTTCTTAGTCTCTGGGTCAATTAATAATGAGCCCAATGTTTTGGATTCCACTGTTCATTTCCATTTAGTAGTAAGAATAGTAAAGCAGCTAGCGCTGGAATTCTTATTACAGGCCAGAAACTTGCAGTGCTTTCCTTGAGCCAACTCAATGCATCCCTAGGAGGTAGGTACAAATATTTATTTCCCTAGGATACAGATGAGAGGTTGAGGCCCAGAAAACCTGAGTTAACTTGCCCAAGCAAACAAAGCAGGTAAACAGAGAAAGGGAAGCTGCAGCAGGACTGTGACCCTAGAGCCACGCACTGGGGGAGGGGACGGACAAAGGCCATGGCCGCTGCCTTCTCAAGTACCTCATTCCCCTTACCCTTTTTTATATTAAAGATAAAAGGAAAAAGTTGCAATTCATCTGTTGATATAGACAGTGTTTTATAGAAGCTATTTTTATCTAAAGATGTAGAGCTGTGCTTTAATTTATTCAAAATTGAAATAAATTATATGTACATGTCATTTGAAAATGGAAGCACAAGTAAAGTAGATACTTGCCTTGTGGGCATGTAATTTAAACACATAAAATGATAAAAACTTCTGAAGGCAGCCCTAAAGAACTCTTCTTATCTCCTTGCCTACAAGAGATTAAAATTGATTTTCTCTAAATTTAGTCTGCTGATTATCAAACCTGTTTATACTCTCTTTGAAAGTGTCATAAAATTGATAATCCGTCTTTTCCATTTTAACACATATGCTATATTTTGTATTTAAGATATTGAGGTAAGTATAGCAAGTTTTGGGTCTTTTTCAATCAGAACATAAAACTAAATTTCAAAAAATCCAAATCTGTTCTATAACAAGAAGGTGTTCAAGGAAAGAAGGTTGGCTTTGTGGTCTAATTCAAAAGATTGCCACCCCATGGCTGAGAATTTTGAAAGGCTCTTATGTTTTGCTGGAAGCACATAAATTATTAACACTCTGAAACGAAATTGGACCTCTTTCCACTTTGTGATTAAGGAAATTTTGTTCCGGATTATAAATCACGTTATATCTACTTTCAGTCTTATGGGACCTGAGCAGCCTCTTCACTGAAAATTCTTCTGTTATCAGAATCTTGTTTAAAGGAAATAGAATATAACTCCCAAGAGTAGAGACGATTACTGAACTTTACCAGAGCACACAGCCAGACTCAGGTGTTTGCTGAATTAACGCGTACAACTTGATATAGTTAAGGGGGAAATGAAATAATCCTAAATCATGTCCACATAATAACCCAAACTTCAGTAAACTGCAATTGATGGACATATACATACACTACCTGTGCATGTAACAGTGTTTTCAAAAATAGTTACCACTGAGTTAGTGTAAATTAGCCCCCGGTGTCTGCACTTGGCAGCCCGGAGCTGGGGGCCAGGAGCGGGGGGCAGGGCTGCGCTCCACAGGGCGTGGCTCCCCTGGTGCTGTAGCAGCTCCTGCCCCACCCGACGCCCCTCCTTCCAGCCTCAGCCCCCAAGGCCGCCCCACAGGGGCTAGTCCAGTGCCAGCCCCCAGTGCCTGGCCACAGCCTTAGCGGCAGCAAGAACCCACAAAGAAATGGGGCACGGGGCCTCCCCTACTGCTCCCATCAATCCTGAATCCCATGCGCTCTCCGCCCAGCACGGAGCCCCCGCCTTTCCACCTCTTCTCCAGCCTCGTCCCGCCCAGTGGGTGACTGGGAAGCCCAGGTCCCTCTCCAGGCCCTGCCACCCCACGGATCCCGTGGAGGAAGTGGAGCCCCGTGACCTGCATCATTAAGATTCCTCAGCTGCATCTCCTGCACCCTGCGGTCCCCTCGTCCTCAAGGTGGCGAGCGAGAGCTCGAAGCCGGGTGGCTGCGCTCCGGCGCCCCCTGTGCTACCTGCAGCCAGCGCCATGTCTCCTGGCCACCAACACGTTTTCCCACCCTTGGGACGTTTCCCTCACACCTGACTCTGTAACTAGTATGCACTTTAAGTCACAGAGCACTGCCACAGGCCTCATCTGATTCTCACAGCAGCCCTGCGAGTGAGAGCGACGGAAACCAGCCCCAAGGCGATTTCCCCGAAGGCACACAGCTGGCAGATGGCGAGAACTCCAGGAACCCAGGGGTTCTAACCCCAACCTGGGTTTCTTTCAGCCTCCCTGACAGAGCTGCCTGCTTTCCTGCTTGTGGGCATTTGATGGCCTCACCCAGTGACAATGTTTATATGGAGAAATGTATTCTAAGTCCAAAATGACCTGCAAATCTTAAAAATACAACTTATTACTAAATTGAGGTTAATCCATGCTTAAAGTATTCTAAACAGTTTTAACCTCCCTAACCCTCAAGTGACAAAATGACAAAAAGAAGGATGCCCCTTAAATCTATTAGACATGGTTCTCAAGTCAACCTGAAGTTCTATAGTCAAGCCCTTCCAGCAATGACTAACAATGGCTTATTGTTCTCAGGGGTCCATTCGGAGAGGGGGGGTGGAGGCTGGGTGGAGGTAGGTGAAGGGGGGGAATAGGGGACATCTGTAATAGTGTCAACAATAAACAAAATAGATTTTAAAAAAATAAATGTTTCTTTCCAGAAGCTGAGTCCCAAGTAAAGAGCATCCCTGTCCCACATTAACCCACCCTGGAGAACACAGGTTCTACATGTGCAAACCCAGCATCTCACCCCCTTGTTTGAAAAGCCCACGGCGTCCCATGGCTCACACCCTGAGGCCCACACATGACTGGCCTATTTCCAGTTAATCCCCACTGCCCAGCCTTCACACAGGCTGCACTGGGCAAGAATCCCCTAAAATACTGAGTGCTTTGGTGATGCTATGCCTTTGCTCCCACCTGAAACTCCTCGCCCAGCCTTCAAAGCCACAGCAATTCAAGTGTGGCATTTGGTGAAGCTTGTCCACCACCCCAGCTATACCTGTATCACAGCTAGTGAGTAGCTAGTCACGCTCACAACAGCTTCCTCTGCTGGAAGCAGGTGCCTGGAGGCTGAGCTCGTGGTGAATCCATCTTACTGTCTCCATCTCCTGGCCCTGTGCCTGGAGCCTTGCTCCTTGCTGGGTTCAAATGTTAAGTGACTATCACCATGTAAGAGAAGTTATAGAAAGTACTCAATTCAATAAAAACTTGAACACCTAGAGACAATATCTAAGCATTCTAAACTGCCCAAAGCACTCCCACTGCATAAAGGTAAATGTATAGATAAAACAATACAATTAGTATATTGAAAGAAATGTTTCTAGCCTATCGTATGCAGAATGAAACAAAGTCTAGCTTCTGTGTAGTAAATTACCAAGTGAGAAGACACTGCTTAGGACACAGCCTGGGAAAGAGGAAACAGTCGTGTGTCCCACGTGCTCAGCTCCTTCCTTCTTTCTAGCACCCAGGTTTGTGTGTTATTACAGCCTTAAAGTCAGCAAGTTTCTAAATGCCTACGAGATACACAACACATTTTCCCAGAAACCGAGAACGTTAAAGAAATACTAGCCAATATCTTTGCCCTTAGAGATAAAATCCCTGCGATAAGACTTAGGTAATAAAATAATGAGAGAACACAATAGGCACTCAGGGAAATGGCACAGTCCATGAACTGCACGAAATATGAGAAGGCAGATCAGTAATGACCTTCTCAGGGCAGGTTTATTAAAGTGGGGTGGGGGGGTGTCTCATGATATGATTACAACTTAGGTGGAATTTATGGTGAGTATCAGAAAAGAGGACAGTGAAAAAAAGCTGGATGTTGACATGGATCCAAGAGGACAAGAGAATCCCCATCACTAATACTGATGGTGCAGGACATAAATGGTAATGGCAATAATGAGACAATATTTATTGAGGGCCCACTCACTATATACAGGGTGGGGCAAAGTAGGTTTACAGTTACAAGAACGCGAAAGTTTATTCTCGCATTATTGTGTATAAATTATTGTTTCTTTGTTTATGACTGTAAACCTACTTCTGTCCATCCCTGAACACAGTGTGCCAGGCTCTCAGAGAGCCATGAGCACCAGGAGGGGTTTGGCACAGCTCCCCAACCAGAGGGGCCTGGAGCATCCAAACTGGGAGTGCTGGAGTCCAGGGACCAAAGGATGCACTAATATGCAGGAGGAAATCCCTTAGAAACAATTGCAAAATCAAGGTTTATTTTTAAGTGGATACATAAAAACAGAGCATAGAAAGTGTGTATCACAACCCCCTAAGAGAATATAATTAAGCTTCTAAACAAAGAAACACATAAAGTAAATTTTCACATTTTAAAAATATTTATGTGAGCAGCAGCCAGCAAAGCAATGCACTTCCCAAAAGAGCTGTCAGGTTTGGAACATATAAGGTCATCTTCCCATTCATGTATTGTTGATGGTCCTCAGGCTGTAGATCTGACACCGACAACCCGACAGACCTGCCGAGACCTTAACTTCAATCCCACCCTCCCCCAGTGAGCTCCCTAATGATGCCAGGCCACTCACCTGGCCTACATTAGTTTCCTCCCCTGGGAAACGACATGAGGTAACCTTTAAGTTCTACACTTATATGAAATTTCCATGGAGATCAAAGATGAGAAAAGAATGAGAAACAAGGTCTTAAAAAATGTTAAACCTAATGGAAAACAGTAGCACTATGCCAGTTACATAAGTACTTCGTGATTAGTATAAAATGTGGGGAAAAAGTCTTAGGTTTGACAATTTCAGCACTGAACGATGGCGTTACAAAAAGCGGTGATTAATTACTGCCAGGAAGTCAATGGGAAAAGGCAGTGCAGGGCAGTAACCCTTCAGCAAACTTGGGCTGGCGTAAGAACATGACTAAAGCCTCACTCTCAAGTTTAACAATCTTCGCAAGTTTAAAAATGTGTCAAGATGGCAAGTTTTCAAAAGTAATTAGTCAAGTGATTTATACCTGCGTCTCATATACAGTTGGTGCTAATGACGATACCCCCTGCGTCCTTGCTCAGTACAGTGAGTCATGCTGGAACTCCTGTGCTCGATTCTGGCGACTGTGTCATTATGCTAACATTTGCTGCTGTAAATTAAAATTACAAAATGCCACCCAGCACTGGTTGTGTGCAGTGACAGTGCTGCAAAACACACCTGGTGATTGGTGACTTTGGCAAAGGCGTCAAACAAGAGGACATATGCCAGAAAACATGGAAACATGTGAACTGTTAATTTATATGCATTAAAAAAACACAGTGATGATGCTAATAATCACAGTATTAAAGCAAAAATAACAGTTCCAACAATTGTAGATTTATGTGCTCTGGAAATTCTTCCTCTTTACATTTATCCCTATCAAATGATTCTTGAATTACGAAAGGTCATCCATGCAGAACTGATCTTTCCTGTGAAATGACTGCCTTTTATGGAATTAGACATCCACATAATGGTCTTGACCTAGAAACAGATGTAATTTTCACTAACTTTTATGACTGGTGATCATTAGAATGGTAACTAAAGAAAACCAGCAAACTCCCCTGGAAGAGTCACATTCCAGTGATTTGGGTGAAGAACAATCTGATGGCAAAAGATGAACCAGTGAAACAAGAATTCAGGACTAAGCATATAAATAAAGTTGGGCACTGCCCACCGGGAAACATGCACACAGGCTTGAGGTCTCCACGATAATACATTTTATTAACATAAACTTTAAGAGACATTAATGCAGCCTAAGAGCTGACTGTGTAAAACATAAAAACGGCAGTAGTTCAAGTTTCAGCAACATCCAAATACGCATATGTATATAATAAAATGGTATCTGCTTTTAGTATCGATACCATAGTATGGACCAAACATCAACCACAAATTGGTAATACATCCTCATAGTTACACTATACTCATTGAATCTGTTATTTATTTGAGCACTCATGAGTGCCACATATTCAGAACCCTTCCAACTGTATCTCTTAATATGTTTAAGTAAATATAAATATTCTTTAGCGGTAACCTGAAGTCTATTTTAGAAAGGAAAAAAGGCTTTAAACATTGAAAAAACTGTTTAAAATCCCAAACTCCCACCCTATTCACTGGCTTTCCTGGGAAATGTAGGGCCTGGCATCTCCCTATTAATACACACTCAGTGGGCACTCGGCTGTGCCTCCACCTTTGAGAGCAAGCCCACCACCTGGGCCGGTGGCCCCAAGCCCCACACTACCTCAGCCTTTCTGGTCCCTATGCCAACCCTCACATGCTCTTTCCACGTCCTAGTCCCACATTTCTATGTAAAATCCCTCTTCCCCTGAGGAAGGGAGAAACAAGAAAGGCAGTGCATTGAGCACTAAGTGGCGGGGTTCCTCAAGACTGGATCCTGGGCTTCCTCTCTTCCCTCGCTATACTCACCCTACAAAGGGTGGAATAGTGGTTAAGAGCATGAAGTCTGGAGCCACATCACTGGGGTTCAAATCCTGGCCCTTCCACATTCTAGGGGTGATCTTAGGCAAGACTTAACTGTGTGCCTTAGATCCCCCACTTAGGAAAATGGGCATGACAGTCATAGCGTCAAGGTGAGGACCGAGTGAGCAGGTGAGTTTAAGATAAGTGAGTTCACCTGCAACTCTTAGAACGACGCCTGGCACAGAGTAAACCCCGCACAAGGGAAAGATGCTGCGATCAACTCCCATGAACTGAATGCCGCCCACTTGCTGATGACGCCCTACTGTACGTCTCCACTCAGACCTCTCCTCTTACGTCCCATCACCTACTTGGCATCTCTACTTGGATACCTCACAAATGTCTCAGAGGTAAGGTGTCCAAGAGAGACTTCTTGATCTTTTCTTTCAAACCTGTCCCCTCACCCGACCCTCGGCTTCCATCCCACTAGGAATGAAGCCCAAGCTCCTCGAGGAGGCCTGCTCTGCACCCACCTCGCTGGCGCACCACAGCCCCTCCTCCAGCACGCCAGCCCTGCCCTGCCCTGCCCCGCGGCACGCGGTCCACTGACCCACAGCTCTCTGCCTCTGCCCAGCCCCTTCTCTTCTGCCAGGTCTCACTGGGGGGCTACCTCCCAGAAGCCTTCTTGACCCTATTTAAAGGGACGTTTCCTGTTTTCTCTATCTCTGCCTCCTGTTTCTTTCCTCCACTACACTTCCTGCAAGAAGCAAATGTGCAATTACTTTTATTTGCACCCCGGCCCCCCCCCCGCTGCCCCCCCCCCCCCGCCCAAGAATGGAAGTTTCACGGAGGCAGGAGCTACAGCGGCCTGTTCTCCACGCTATCCCCCGGCAAACAGCACCTGGCATAGTAGGCACTCGACAACCAGCGGATGTGAATGGAGCCACAGTTATTTTACATACATTATTTTACTTACTCTACCATAACCAGGTGAAGCATTTATTATCACCGTTTTAAAGATGAGGCAATTAAGGGTCAGAAATATGAAGGCATCTGTACCCTTAGAGTATAGAAACAGGATTGGGATGCAGGTCAGCACTGAGAGGCCTGGGGGGCTCCAACACACATGCTGCCTCCCACCTGCCCCAGTTCCCAGCACCCACACCTGACCCTCTGCCCGACCTGGCGTCTTCCCCTCCTGCCCCTTAGAAGTTACATGTCTTCCCAGGACATGAGCTCCGGGTCTCCTAAGTTGTGATGACAAAAGCAGTGGTTCTAAACATGGAGATTTTGTCTCCCAAGGGACATGTGCCAATACCTGGAGGCATTCTGGTTGTCACAGCTGGGGATGGGCTACTGGCATCTAACAGGTAGAGGCCAGGGATGCTGCTACACATCCCACGATCCACAGAACCACCCCCAAAGAAAGAACTGTTCGACCCCACATGTCCTAGTGCTGAGGCCCCGAAGCCCTGAGTAAAGGACCAGCTGAGAGCGGTGGTGCGGTGCCATCGGCCACAGGCAGGGGACGGAAATGGGTCAGGCAGGACGCACGAAGGGGATAACACAGTAGTTCAACCATCTCTTCCACACGCAGGTTACATTGTTATGATGTTTGTTTTGTAAATGGCATCTTACATTCTGGTCTCTCACGCAGATAAGCTGTTTTACGTTTAACATGCACCCTTCCCTTCCACAAAGGAAAGCACCCTGTCCTGTTCCCTAAAACACGAGTCCTCCCACTAGCCTCTCATCCTCCTGCTTGATAAGCGACAGGGACAAGGAGCCTCACTCTCCCCCAACTCTGATTAGAATGACAGCCACATCGGATCATAAAGGGCAATGCAGATCCCGTGTCAGGGAAACACCGCATCAGAGAAACTTTCGTAAACCAGACTGTGTCCCCATCGAAAAGGGGGAGGAGATTTACTTAGCTCCAGGATTCCTGCCGCAGGAAGGTCAGCTCAGGGAGGTCAGGCACCTGCCTGGTTTGAAACAGGGATGGGTCATAACAGATCATGAAATCTGCCTAATGGCTTATAAACAGCATTTTTTTAAAGGCAGATAGAAAATCAGAGTGCACTGCACATTACAGGGGTAAGTATTCTTACATGATACTGTTGCTACAGTTAAATATATGCACCCATGTGGTTGGTTTCCATTTGCCTCCAAACACATTCTCCTCCCTTCTCTGCCTCGTTTCTAGCCCCAGGAGGCTGAACCCGCAGGACACCTCAGCTGGGCCCCTTGTAAGGGTTTCCAGTTGGTCAGCAGTGAGAGGCACCAGCAGATCACAGGGCTGCAGGAGAGTTTGAAGCCACTCTTCTTGGGTGGCCCTGCTCCCGAAGGCACCCTGGAAGCTCTCCTGGGGTTCACCTCCTGATAGCTCCCTTCTCCTTCAGGCCCAGAGGTGGCAGCACCTTCCCAGTGTTCGCAGTGCCTGGGTGCTTCAGGACCTTTTGTGGATTCCTTAAGCCTGCTCACACTTCCTAAAAACAGTCCTTTAATTAAATGTTTCCTGCTGGAACACTGACATGTAGAAACAGACAGACGAACAAACACATTTATGTACTGGGCTGCACTTTCAGGAGTGTGGGCGGATTTTAGGTTAAACTGCACTGCTTACTGTGGGTTGTGGTGAAAGACGTTTGAGGAACACTGTCATGGTTCTCCTGACTACACCGGCCTTCCCTGAAGCATTCAGGCTGGGTTGAGATGTCTAAAAAGACATTTCAAGAACCCTTCTTCACAATTGTTAGCATTAAACAAATCGTAAATCATGTCCCCAAGTACGAAAAACATCTGTTTATTACAATGGGTTTTTAAACAATGTTTAGCACTGCCCAGATGAGGAAAGGGGCCCTTGGTAGCTAGTGAGCTCCTCACCAGCACTTAGCACATATGAAGGAGATGAGAGAAGCTGAACTAGGGACCCCTAGTCAGTTTCTAACTCAAAAATTTGTGCTTTTATTAAGGAGACTCAGGTTTTAAAATTTCTTCCTAAACATAAATGAAGCAATTTCTGTAAGAGCAAAGACCCATACTAAAGACTGTACGGGGTCGGCCCAACTTGCCCTCATTCTGCGAGGGGGGACAGGAGAGGAAATGAGGCTTTCAAATGTCTATACTCTGGCCCGGCCGAGCGTGGCTCAGCAGTTGAGCATCGACCTAAGATCCAGGAGATCGCGGTTCGATTCCTGGTCAGGGCTCGAGCCCGGGTTGCGGGTTGGATCCCCAGTCGGGGGCGTGCAGGAGGCAGCCGATCAATGACTCTCTCATCACTGATGTTCCTTTCTCTCCTTCTCCCTTCCTCTCTCTGAAATCAATAAAGATAAATTTTTTAAAATGTCTATACTCTGCTCCTCTCTGTAGGATTAGAGGGTAAAGGGCCAAAGAAAGAACCAAACATCCCAGGTCCGATCACTCTTCAGAGCCATCTCTCAGAGTGTCCTGCGGTCTTATGTAGATGGTTAGAAAGTCTCTAGACCTTGGTCTGGTCACCTAACCTCCATACACCTGGTGGCCACTGGCCAGCGCACACCCAAGAACACGGGACAGTTCCTTCACTGTGCCTTCCAATGGCCAAAGGGGTGAGTCAAGTAAAGTGCCGTGCTGCTGTGTTAATACAAAGCTGTATTTAGGTCGGGGAAGACTAAATCCAAACACAGGAAATGCAATTACAAGAAGAGAGGCACAGAAGAAAATGGCAATGCGTATTATTCTGACTTGTTACCGCCACCTCCTTGAAAAAGCGGTGCCATTCCGTATTTTACTATAGCTGTCAATGTTTACACCGGCCACTCAGGAAAAACGCAGGTGCATCCTGCCACCAGAACGCAAGTATTACGCATGTGCCTTTATAACAGCAACTAAACCCTGTTAAATGCTTTAGACGCAGAGTGCCTGTCCATACGCGTTACCCACCCTCTGACTGTGCTCCTCAGGACACCCCCGTCAAGGAGGGAGGTGACAATCCCGTGTCACAGGGAAGGGAAGGTTCACAGAGGAAATCACTTGAAACTTAATCCGAACTTCAGCACGGGAGGGAAGCTGGAGCGCTCCCATCCACTGCACCATGCTGCCTCCCCAAGGTGAGCCTATCTATGCCGCTCGCCAGCGAGGTTTCCAAGCCCAGGCCTGAAGAGAGGAGGAAAGGACAGTACTCAAGTCCGCATTTTTCTAGGCTTGACTCTACAGCAGGGAAAAAGTACCCCGATAACACTACCAACCTTTCTGAGCCCATTCTCTCTCTCACACGCGCGCACACGCGGTGGCCCTGGGTTCCAGGGCTGAGCGCCTTCTCGGGTGGCTGTGGCCTGTCTCAGGGGCGCTGCTTGCTGGGTTCTAGTTCTCGGCCTACACTGAACTCCACGTTCTTCTGGGTCACGAAGGGCATCGGAAAGGCTCTAAGAGAGAGGTCGCCAATATTCAATAATTCAGCAACCCAGAGCCCATCAGCGGCCCGACGTGGGAACAGCAGTTAGAGCCGCGCACCGGCCGACTTAGAACATCAGGCCTTTCGTCCGAACTGCTCTAACTCGCCTCCTCGCAACGCCCGCGGGAAACAAAGGGAAGCTGACGTGGTCCGCAGCCCGCGGCGTTTCGGCTCCGGTGGGCTCGGCACCGGCTCACGCCGCATCCTCTCGGCGCCGGCCGCGGGAGGGGGCGGCGAGGCCTCCACCCCCGTTCCCGGGCCAGCGGGGAGGGCCGAGGCCCGGCGCCCCGAACGCTCTGGAAAGTGACGCGCTGACGGGGAATCACATAAAGTGCCACCGGCGGTGTCTGCCGCCAAGAAGGAAAAAGCCCGCTGCGATCTAATGACAAGTTTAGCAACTTTCTAGGGCAGGGAACGCGCTCCTGCTGCGGGCTCCGCGGCTCGCTTCCGACCCGGAGCGAGGCCCCCGCGGGCGGCGGGCGAGGGACCCGCGCGGGGCCGGCGCGCCAACCAGCGGCGCCCGGGGCTCGCCAGCGCGGACCCGCCAGTTCGCGGCCAGGCCGGGCAGCTGTTGATCTCGGGGCCATTTTTTAAAAAGCAGAGACCGAGAGCGGGCGGGAGGGCGGGGAGCGAGGCGGCCGGAGCCCGGGGAGGCGGAGGGGAGCGCGGGAGGAGACGAGGGCGTCCCAGGAAAAGTCCAGAGGGCTGCAAACTGGCGGGGACGGGGCGCGGGGCGGGGCGGGGGGAAGCGGGAGAGGAGCGGAGGACGGGCCCGCGGCGGAAAGTTCCGCGCCCGGCGGCGCCCGCGCGGGGCTGCTCACCTAGCAGGAGCGTGGTCCAGGTCCGGCCGCGCCCCGCGCGCCGCAGGCCCAGCGCCCCGCGCAGCCCGGCCGCCAGGCGCCCCCAGAGGCCGCCCCCGGAGGGCGGCGCGGCGGGCTCGGCGCGGGGCCCCTTTCTGCCCGCGGCGCCCTTGCGCCCGGGGGACGGGGGCGCGCGCTCGGGCCCGGGCTCCCCGGCGCCGGCGTCCCGCGCCCCCCTCAGCGGTGACTGCGAGGCGCGGGGCTGCTGGGGCGGCTTGGGGGCCGCCTCCCGGTGCTTGTTCCGCGCCTGCAGGACCATCTTGGCATAGTCGCGCCCGCTGGCTGCGCGCGCCCGGACGGCGGCCGGGGCGCCGCTCACTCCGGCGGAGGGCGGGCCGGTCCCTCCCCGCGGGCCGGGAGGCGGGGAGAGCTGCAAGGCCGGGCGGCGGCCGCCTGCCGAGCGCTGCGGCCGGGAGGAGGCGCCGGACTCGCGCGCCCGCCGCCGTACCGCCGCTCCGGTTGTCACGGCGACCGCGGAACGCCGGGGGGCGGGGGCGGGGACTCCCTGCGAGGGCCCCGCCCCCCCGCCCCTCCGCGCCGGACGCGCGCTCCCGGCCGGCCAGCGCGCACGCGCAGACTTCCGGCGCGGGCGGGAGCCAACCCCGTGGCCGCCGGGCGACCCCGGTCCGGCTCGGGACCCGCGCGGAAGTCGGCGGGGCGCGGGCTCGGGCCGCCTTCCGGGTGCGGCCGCCGTCTCCCTGCGAGCGGCGGGGAGGCAGGGCTCTCTCCGGCGGGGGCCGCTGGTGGAAGTTTTGACCGGTTGAAGGCTGCGCGTGGCGCCCGGCGGAGCCCGCGTGGCCCAGGAGGCGCGGCTCCGGTGGCTGGCCCCGGGCGAGGCCCTCGGAACGACCACGCGGGGGCGCTGGGCGCGCTCTGCAGCCTCGGGCGCCGGCCCCGCGTTCTCCGCCCGTTCGCTCCGCGCGCGTGGCCTCGCCGCCTGCGGGGCTGCACCCGGGCTCGCTCGGGCGACCCCGCCTTACGAAGAGCGGAGTGATCCGCTTCACGTGCTCTCACCTTGGGGCTTAAAGAAAGCAGAACTGTATTTGGTAATACAAAAGTTTTGTATTAGCAAACGTTTTGTGTGTTTTTTAATAGCCTGGAAATGCACGAGGAAAGGAAGTCGAGGAGGATTGGAAAACCCCGTGGGTCCCAGCTGTCCCCCCCTCCACCGCGCATTCTTTGCGCAAAGCCTTGCAACGTCCTGAATAGCAACCGAGAAGTTCCCGCCCTTGCTCTGTCCAGTGGGCTTGTTCCGAAAAGCGGCCGCAAGCCCCGGTTTTGTAATCCCAGCCACGCCGCTGTGACCCGGTTATCTCCCCGTACTAACGGTCTTCGCGGGCCGGTGGATCCTCACGCTTAAGTTCTCTGCCCGCAGGTTTCTTTATTAAGGAAGTTAATAATTGGCATTCGCTATTATGCTCTTTTAAGGGACAATGACTTCTTTGGTAAAGGGAATTTATTTTGCCTTGCTAATTAATAACCCCTCACACTCTCCGTTCTGTGAGTTTGGATTTTCAGATGTCTTTATTGGAGCAGGGAACAACTAATTTTAGACACTGTTGTAAAAAAAGATTGAAAGTGATATAACAGAATGCTTGGATTATGAAACAATGTGTCAGATGGATCCAGTGTTACCCGCTTGGATTAATTTTTAATTTATTAACCATTAGAGTCAAAGAAACTTAATTCAGTGTCTATTAAATGTAACAATTTGTTGACTGATTTTTTTTTTTTTTTTAATGATTAGAAAAAACACGTGGAAAAGAGGTTTACTGTTTGAAGTACTGGATCACTGATCTGTCCTCTGTACATGGCAGGCTCCGATTCAGGAACTGCCTCCCTTCAACCGGCACTATTGTAGGTGAGGAAACTGTTGTCGGGTGAATAAATGAGCAAATGAGCAGCTGAGTGAACAAATGCAGGTGGTAACAACCCCATGTTGATGCATAAGGCTGTGTTCGGTAGAACATGTGAAAGTCACTTATTTCTGGCCTTCCTCTGCCCTGTCTTGAATTTCTAGAGGGCAAAGTATCTTCCGCGCTCAATCTCCTGCTGTCCCACAGGGCCTGTCCCGGGGCCTGGCTACAGCAGCTTGCTGAGCGGAGTTGAACGAGTAACACCTTAAAGACACACCCAGCCGGGTTTTCTCAGTTCCACCAGCACTGACCAGTCCTCTTCTTTGCTTGGCTACCAAGTAGAGAATCCCACAGAGGGGCTGTGTGGGGCACTGGTTAAAAAACGTGGTAACTACAGGCCCAGGTTCCAGTCTGCTCTGACCCGTAACAGCCCTGGGACCTTGGCCAAGTTACTAGACTTTTCTGAGTGTCAGTTTCCTCATCCCTAAACTGAAAATAATAAAAACATCTCCGCGGCAGGTTTGTAAAAATTAAATAAGACAGTGTATGTAATGTATCTAACAATTACTTCCATGGAAGTAATTTTTCAGTAATTGTTCAAAGCAGTGGATGATGTATAAGGACCCTCAGTCCTCCCGGAGCCTGAGGCTGACAGTCCTGGACAGCCCAGGGCTGTGGGATGCAGGGGAGTAGAGCTCAGAGCAGCAGAGACGGCTGTGCACCCTCAGACCAGTCCCGCTGGGCCTCCGCTTCTCAGCCACTGAGCCGCTGATCCTCCCCGAGGCTCCCTGCTTCCCGCCTGTGCCTCACAAATGATGCTCACTCGGGCATCACGAAGCCTGGGCAAAACAGTAGGCAACCCCTCTGGCCCTCCTCCCCTCCATCCCCGAAAAGGAGGGTGTTTGCACAGAGGGAGGGTGGTGGGGCAGAAACTGGTCCCTCCTGGAAGGTTACAGCCACATTTCATCTTGTCTCCATAACTGTGAGACCCACCAGCGCGGCCCTGCAGCTTATTCACAGCTGCATCCTTAGGCCAGCGCCCGCCACATAGTGGCGGATGCTGAGAAAAAGAAACAAACTGAGAGCTGATTTTAAATACTGTGTTGGGCACCGAGAATGGATGATCCTTTGGACAGATTCAAGTGTATACTGAGTATAAATTAAGCATTGCAATTACCAACCGCCTTCAACGTGCTTTCCTCTTCGGCGGCTCCAGGTCCACCGAAGTATGTTTCCTCATGTGACGCTGTAGGAAAACTGGGTCAAGGCAGACGGGTTCCAAGGGACCCACCAGAGCCACCGCTCATGAAGGAGCCCTGATCTGGTCCCCAGTGTGCAAACCCAATCCTCTCTCACTCAAAGCTCCACTTTGGGCGTTTGAAATTAAAAAAAAAAAAAATTTAATTGAAAAATAATTTTTAAAAACTTTAGGGATAAAGAGAAAGAAGATTAAAAGCAGGACGCGAGCCTGGCCGGCGTAGCTCAGCGGTTGAGCATGGACCTAGGATCCAGCAGATCCCAGTTCGATTCCCCGTCAGGGCACATGCCCCGGTTGTGGGCTCGACCCCAGTAGGCGGCGTGCAGGAGGCAGCCGATCAATGACTCTCATCATTGATGTTTCTGTCTCTCTCCCTCTCCCTCTCTCTGAAATCAATAAAGATTTTTTTTAAAAAAAAAATGAGGAAGTGATCATAAAATAAAGAGGAAGAGCATAAAATAATAGAGGCAAACAAGTAATACCCAAAACTAAGGCCTAGCAATATTAAGATATAGGGACCAGGGGAAGGAATATTGTTAAATGGGAGAGGAAAAGTCAAATTAGGCCAAGGGCAGACCATGCTGGGAGCCAAGTGCCTTCCTCTGCACACTGGCATCTTAAAGCCCCATTTAAACTCCCAGATTTCTCCCTTTGCCCCCATCTGCTCTCCCACGCACAGAGCAAGGCCAAAGGAGAACCCTGACTGTGGCGTTGATTCTCACTTCCTTGGGCCCGATCTCTTCATTGGAGAAGTGTCACGGGGTCTAGTTCTAGATTCTGGCAGTTGTTGCTCACATTAAAAGAGGAACCTCATACTCCCAGAACACTTCACGGTAACCGAAAACGGGTGCGGCGAAGGGTATCCGTGTGACACTCCCCGCCCAGCAGAACGCCAGGGTTAACCTGTCAGGAGGACGCGTGTAAATTGCTACTCTTTTGCCTTTCACATTTTATCTACCCTCTTCCTCCCAGCCGACCTTGTAGTTTAAACTGTACACGCTCCGGTGAGCGCTGCTGAGAAACTCAGAGTTCATTGTCGGTCCTGGTTAGAGTTACATGGTCAGGAGCCGCTTCAAGGGGACATCGGCCAAACTTTCAACAATAAAGCTAAATTTAAAAAATGGAAAAGAAGAACCACTTGGCTGCAGAAGGGCCTGTCTCTCTAAAAAGCAATTCCTGTTATCGAGGGCTTGCTGTGTCCTTAGGACCTTAGTAGGTATTATCAACATTAAAAGCTCATATAGTGAGTCTCCATCCCCGCAGGGTGAGCTGGAGCAAGGCAGTTACAGGAAACAAGACGGCCGATAGGAAAATAAGTACTTGAGTCAGAGCCAAGTACAGAAAAAGCCCCAAAGACGAGACCATGGGTGCCGAGACCCAGGAGGTGTCAGGGAAGAGAGGAACCTCGGGCTAGGCCTTGTTAGAGCAACGGGATTTGTTTGAACAAAGGAAACATGAAAAGGGTGTGCTGGAGAGAAGCAGCGTATTTCAGAATCCCTTGTGTGCCTGGCACATAGTAGGGGCAACTGTGGATATCTTCAGTCCGTTCGGAATGAGGAAGGTAAGAAACCACGAATGTAAGTGTGAGTGATAAACAGATGGATTAAAGGTGAATAAATGAATGAAGCGATGGTCGGAGCGTGAACTGCCCAGAGCGCCCCAGCATGGACCCTGGCTCGCAAAGCCCCGCAGGTGCATCTAGACCTGAGCAGCCGCTTCCCCCGGGGATACTGGGCTCCCTACACCAGGTGGCCCTTGGACTTCTGGGAGCCCATGAATGCCACCTCCAGCCTCTGATCTGGGCCAGGGCTTGCTTGCACCCCTCAGGCTTCAGCTGACACCTAGTGCCTCTCAGGGCCCACAGACACAGGTAAGGAGATGCGGGGGCTGACTCATGGAGACGCCTGTGGGCAGTCGCCCGCCCCATCCATTCCCCCGGCGAGCACGCGGAGGTACCACGGGACCTGTCCTCTCACCCCCAACCTCATCGCAAGCTCCCTGCAATTGTTAAAAAAATCGCTTCAGCTTATTGCAACCTTGTGTGTCCTGAATTTCTTTTACGACTAACTGGACAAACGCGTGCATTTCAGAAACCATCGCGTGACCAAGACGGCGGAGAAACAACACGTGTGGTGAGATGAGGCCTGAGGGTCTCAGGTGGGCCCTTGGGATGGAGGGAACCGGACGGGGGCAAGTGGGAGATGGGCAGCCCCGGGGGCAGCGCAGAGGCAGAGCGACGGTGTGGCTGGGTCCCCCGGGCCGCTGAGTGTGGGAGCTTGGGAGGCTTCCCTGAGGCTCCAGCCCAGGTCGCCTGCTGAACCCCGACCTGCCTCATCCCAGCTTTGCTCAACTAGAGGAGCCCTGCCCTCCCCAGTTTCTTCACTGGAATCCTGTGGACAGTTTTACTTAAAGAGGGCACTGCTGCTTTGAAAATTCAGGTCAGGCAAAATACCCAGAAGCTTGCTTAAAATGCAGATTACTGGGCCCTGCCCTAGAGAGTGAGGAGTTCAGGGTGAGGCCAAGGCCGCCCGCATTTCTAGCCAGGGCTTCCTGACCACCCCTGGCAAACCCTGGCCTGGGTGCTGGTTCAGACTCCTTGGCTCCACGTGTCACTGGTCTGAGCGTTTGGAGAGCACACTCCACAGCACATTGAAATTCTTTCGTTTCCATTTTGCATCTTTGAAGACAAATATTTTCTCAAATTCCTGTATTATGAATATTTAATAGTCTATACATGTGTGAAGGAGACACAAACAGACTTGGCCTGTAGAACGAATGGAAGGAGCCGTAGAGACACATTGTCACCAGGATCACGCCTCACCCTTCTCTTTGGAGTCATATTTCGGAGGAATAGCTATTGAATGTCCATAATAATTCTCCCTTTAGTGGTTCAAGATGGATCTTGGAAACGGGTCCTGAAAATAGTGCCAAGAAAATGCGGCAGGTAACAATAGGCCGTGTGCCATTTATAAACCTTTGGTAAGAGGTTACGCAGATACCTGTTATATTGCATCTTTGGTGGCACCTGACCCTTCCTTGGAACCTGAAGTGGGGGGAAGGAAGCTAGGAACACCCTCAGCTGCTCAGTGCAGACCCACAGGCCTCCCAGGTCTCAGCCCCGGAGCTCTGGCAGCGTTAACATTACCCAGGAGCCTTTAAGAAACAGTGATGCCCGGACCTCAGCCGACCAATGGGATCAGACAGGAAGGTCATCGGCGCCTTTTAGAAACTCCCAGGTGACGGCAGAACAGTGAGGCTGAGACCCATGACTCCAGGGAAAGAAGAAAACCCTCTCTATTCTCATTCCTTGGTTACACGACAGATTTTTATCATACACGAATTTATCTTTACGCAGGGTCTGTCCAGGAAAAAGAAATAGCAATGAGGTAGCCAGGAATGAGGGGGCGGTCTGGTCAAAACGCAGGCGTGGCTGTCACACCTCAGAGGCAGACTTTGTCCTTGGCACTGGCCTCCGTCTGCGTCCCTCAGCTCAGGCCACAGATGCTAACTTCACCCCAGGGCGCAGCGGGTCGCGGGCGCTGGCTGAAAACTCCTGCTCCTCCCCTCGAGCCAGCCCAGCTCTGCCGAAGCCTGGAAAACCAGGGCAGGCGCCGGCCCCCTGCGTGGACTGGCTGGAAAGAGAAAGCTCGAAAGTGATAGAAGAAAAAATGAATCGAGTGTGAGGGGCCAGTGAAGAGAGTCATGAAACACTTTGGAGAAAAGCTCCTGGTCCCAAATCCCATTTTCCTGGAGCTACCCAAGCCTGAGACACATTTCTGGGGCCAGCAAGGAAGAGGCCCGTGGAATTGTAAGTATGAACAAAAGAAATCCAGGCGGCACCCTGTATGTTCCTGTGCAGGCCTGATCCAACCTAGGAATGGTGCCCGTATGTGTTCTTTACACCCAAAGACAAATGCCAAAAGGTAAAACCTCAAGGAAAACCCTCCGAAAAGGGAAGGCCTCGCAGTAACAGGTAGCTACTCTGAAACTCGCCTTGACCAGGCCCCAGGCACTGTTCTGTGTTTCATGCTCACTACTTAATCCTCACAACAACCTACACGGTGCATACTTTTCCTACCCCCAATCTGTGGGGTGGGAAACACAGAGAGGCTGAGTAACGCGCTCAAGGTCAGACAGCTAGTTAGAGGGGGTGCTAGGAAGTGAACCCCGATGGCGCTGCTCCGCCTCACCCTCGACTCTGCCCCGTGTGGTGAGGTGGAACATTCATAAACGACAGACACCATGAGTCGTGGTTTCCCCTAAGCGCTAAAAATTGCTTCCCTGGAAAGAAAGGCGGTAAAAGCCCATCAGCAATTACCGGCTTTCACAGGAAAGTGTGCTCAGGGCTCGGGGATTAGCTTGGGTTCTCTCTCTTTAATTTATGCATTGAAAAGTAAGTCCTTTCCCGACTTCCGAACTCTATTGTTAGTAACAAATGACTTGCGTCACCGCTGACAGCCCATTGCCACCCCAGGGCGGGTGGTGACGCCATCACTGCGGGAAGTACCAGCCTGGAAAATAAAGCTCAGTGCAAAGAGAGCTGTGTGCTGAGGTTGGAGACGGGAGCTGGAAGGTGCGACAGGCTCACACCAGCTGGTGGAAGAGGGACCACGCCCCAGGTGGCAGCTGTGCCTGGAGGGATAAGCTCCAGGGTACCCTGCCGCCTGCCCAGACTACTGGACGACAGGCCCGAAGCCCAGCATTTATTGCAGGAGATCAAGGGATTCCTACCCAGTAAAGGAGGAAGCAGGGCGGGAGGGTTTGGGACGGTGGTAAGGAGTCAATGATGCGGTTAGAGCATTAAGCACAGCGCCTGGCCCGTGCTAATCCCTGGTCATTACTAGTCGTGCCTTGTCTTTCCAGGGCTTCTCCACCAGGTGAATCCAAGTGAGGCCAAAGTGACGTGTTTGCTCCGGGGCAGGTGCCCAGAGTTTGCCAGGGGAGTGGTCTGTTAGCCCACCTGTGACTCATTTGTGTGCTGGGGGCTTCACCTCCCAGGAATCATAATGACCCAGTGTCCCGTTTTTATGCTCGAGCTCTGAAACGTGCCTCAGCACTGCCACCACCATCGCCTGTGACACTCCGTGTAATTGTTGGCCTCTAAGTCTGCTTCCCCCCGGAGGCAGAGAGTTTGTCTCTGCGCTCGGAGCAGGAGTGTGATGGCTCTTTTCATTGCCTGGCTGCCTTAAGCTTGGCTTTCAGCTTCTTGGCATGCGGGGCAGCATTTTTCTTGTCTCGTTAAACACGTCTGATAATAACAACACATCACACATCTCTGAGAGCTATCCTGTCATCACAGGTCTCCCGTCCCTGAGACAAGGGTCAACGCTTCGCCAACAGCAGTGTCCTGGAGCTGTGCAGGGTGGTCACGGGAATCTCCCCCACTTCCCAGACAGGAAACTCAAGCCCAGGGAGTTCAGGTGTCTCTCTATTCAACCGAAAGCTATTAATCACCAAGAAGAGACTGAAACGGGGAATCTGAGTCAGCCTCAGAGTGACAGTTCTGCTCTCATTTCCCCTCGGCTGCGCAGCAGACGGCTCAGTATACATTGATTGACAAGTCACTCATTTTTACTCTTGCACTAGGACATCATTTAAGAGTAGGTTTCTCGCCTGGCTCAGTGGTTGAGCATCGACCTAGGATCCATGAGATCTCGGTTTGATTCCTGGGCGGGGCACATGTCCAGGTTTGGGGCTTGATCCCCAGCAGGGGGCGTGCAGGAGGCAGCTGATCAATGACTGTCTCATCATTGATGTTTCTCTCTCTCTCTCTCCCTTCCTTTCTCTGAAATCAATAAAGATATATTTTTTTAAAAAATTTTTTAAATAAACTGAAAAGAAAGGAAAAGAAAAGAAAGATATATTTAAAAAAATAGGCTTCCTGACTTCCTGTCTCTGACCCAATTAACAACCACGTGCGTGACAGGCCACACTTCATGACATCATTGTGCCCCCACAATAGCCTGAAAAAGTTTTTTAGTAAAATGGCACTTACGGTCTGCTGGCGTGTGAGTGCAGTCAAGGCCGTTTCATGCTATTTTCCGAGGCTCTTACACACTTAGGAACTTTGCATCCGAGTGGTTTCAGCAAGATGTCAACTCAGTGGTTCACCTACAGGCTCCAGGCCGAGGCCCGCCCTGTCTGGCTGCAGGCTCCGTGCATCCTATGGCTGGGACAGCGCCACCCCCTCAGGGCGGCAGGGAATTTCACATCGCACACCCCACAGGGGCCTCAGGCGGGACTTTGATTCTCTGCAGAGAATTTTTAATCCCAGCAAATGGATTCTAGAGAACAAGTCGATGGGGAAGGCTTCGAAGGCCCGCGCCCTGACTCCCGCTTCACAGGCACCCTGGGCATGAGCCCCGGCAGGGACCTCGGGGGCCTGCAGGGAAGAAGTCTGAGCTTCCCCCAAGAGGACGCCGGGCTTCAGGCTCGCTGGGGGGCCTGCGGCAGGGCGGTCGGCGGGGAGACTCGGCGACACCTCTTGTCGCGGGGGTAGAAGGAGCAGGGGCTGCTGGGGCGACGCTCCGGGGCTGCTGGGGCACCTCGTCCACCTGCTTCCCCGTCCCCTCCACTGGTGCCCCGTGGAGGCCGCTTCCTGCCCTGGGTCGGCCCCGCCCCGCACCCCGGGCCCTCGCCAACCCTGAGCAGCTCTGGGACGAGCAGAGCGAGCGGGGCAATCTGCTTGGCCAGTAATACCCGAGGCCGTTCTTGGGACGGCCTCTGGGAGCCTCAGCCTTTACCTGCAGGGTGCCTACCTCGCTTCTCCCTTGCACAAGTGCCAGGGCCTCCATTTTCAGCCTTCATTCTTTTTTTTTAATCTTCACCCGAGGATATTTTTTCCATTATTTCTGAGGGAGAGTGGAAGGGAGACATTCAACATCGATGTGAGAGGGACACATTAATTGCTTCAATTGCCTGCCTCCCGCACGTGCCCCGACCCGGGCCAGGGGTCGACCCTGCAACCCAGGTCTGTGCCCTTGACTGGAAATTGAACCCGCCACCCTTGGGTGGGCAGGCCGACGCTCTAACCACTGAACTGCCCCGGCCAGGACTCAGCCTTCACTCTTGGTTCTTCATTTCCTTCACTACCTGGCCCCAAGTATAACGTGACGACTCCCGGGACGCCGACTCTCCAGGCCGCCAGCTCTACCCCCTTCCGTGAGTGGCTTCCACCTGGGCAGTTGGGTGTGACAGGGAGTCGTCCTTTCATGTTGCTTTGGGGTCAACGGGGAGACACTGGTCAGAAACCATACTCCGGAGGTCTGGGTTGTTGGGTTTCTTATTGCAGACCTGGAGGGACAGACCCCGCAGTAAATTCGGAGCCATTTGGAAGCTCGCCCCCCGGGATTGCCCTGCAGCCGCCAGCCGCTGCAGGGTGAGCTACAGTCATATATCCAGGCTGCCTGCGCTCCCTGTCTCCGGCATAACGGCTTCTTAAAATTAAAGATATATCTCATCGGAGAAACAGCGCAGCATAAGCCTTCGAAAATTGGCATGGCCAACTGTTGACGACTCTAGGAGGGACAGGCGGTCCCTCCAGAATAAGGTACTGAGTGGAGACCAGGAAGCCCGTCCAGCCAGCACCAGCTCGGTGCCCATCCGACCTGAGCAAGAACCAACTGCAACCTCCCAGCGCTTCTGCTTGGCATGTGTAACGTCATCGCCTCTTCGCTTTGAAAGGCCATTTGGAGGTGTTAAAGGACAGAATTCAACTGAGTACATTTAAAGATCTAATTAGCTTTATTAAATGATTCCTGAATCTGGCAGCGTCCCATCCAGCAACTAGAAGGCGCTTGGTGGGGTTGTACCAAATGGAAGGAATTTACAGCAAAAAGGGTGGGGAAAGGGAGCTCTTAACTAAAGAAAAGATTGTTTCTAGACCCCAGTGTCTTGTTTTGGGTTTTATCGTGCGGATCACCTCTTCTTTCTGTGGGGCATGGAGAGGGTCCATGTGACAGATGACCTTATTGGTGTCGACCAGATAATTCCAGACTGGTTAAGACTCTGTTTCTGGGAGAGGGTGAAACAGGTCAGGTATTAAATCTAGTATCTGAGACTTGAGCACAAGTGACACCACTTTGGGCCTGTGGTTTTCTCTTTAACAGAGGAATAGGCATACCTTTTATATTTTCATTTTGCATATGAGAAAAAATTTAAGTGTTAAATTCCCCAGCTAGTAAGTAGTAGAGCAGGGATTCAAACCCAGTCTTAATGTACATACTAATATATTGTATTTGTCCCCCAGAACACCACAAACAGTGCTGGAGATCTAAAAGATGTGTTGATCGTTTTGGGAATAAATTAGATATGTGGTAAGGATAGAAAACAGTAAAAATTATCCAACAGGATCAGCAACCACCCCACCTTTTTCCCCTGTGTTTCAACTAGTTATTTTCCATGTTATTCCTTCATGCAACATTTACTGAGCACCTACTATGTGCCAGGTACTGTGCTAAGTGGAACACAGAAATAAGACACAAACCCTATATTTAAGTAGCTCACAGCTCAACAAGAGACTCCCAAAGGTAAAGGGGTAATTTTTAAATTATCAAACAACAAGGCAAGTGGAGTGGCACTAGCAGGCCACAAAGGAGATGGTCAGGGCAGGCCTCCTAGAGGAGGGGGCATCTGAGCCAAGAGGTGAAGATACAAGCAGGAAGAGAAAGTGAGAACAGGTAAGACTTTCACAGACTGAGGCTACAGTGTGAGCACAGGCAGGAATGATGCTGGGGATTCTGAGGCGTTTCCTTTGAAGTGGAAAGCGTGGAGTGTCCATCATCCAGGACAGGCAGGTGGACCCAAAGCAGACGCTCACGAGGCGCCAGAGGCGGGAGACGCGGAACAGTGGAGACGGGGGGGGGGGGGGGGGGGGGGGGTAAGGGAGAGAAGAGCCAGGAATTACTGTTCCGTCACCACCTGCAGAGACAGTCACAGCTAAAAAGCAGTTCACGTCCCTGAGTTCTGTTTCTTCCCGGATTTCTCCCGTTTTCTCTTAAAACATGCAAACTAGTTCCTTAACACTTTTTGTAGCTATTTCATGACAAGTGTTATCACATTTCATAGCCAGCAGATGGCACTAGGTCTATATAAAATATTTTGCCCACTAACGGTTTTCAGTGGGTATTTTAAAAAAAATTGTTTTTTATAATACATCGTTTCACTAAGTATGGGGGATAAACAATATTTCAGATTAACATAATTCTGCTTTTTCCAACATTGTAGAGTCTAATAAAGCCCAACTGTTCATTTAAAATAACTGGACTTGGCTAGAGTAATTCTATGACCAAGTTCTGGTGTTTACTGTTTCATAGACGTGTACAATGTGTGTATACTATGCCTTCACAGTTTGCATGTCTGGACTCCACTGTTCTCACAGGACTTTTCTCCATCCTGGAATCTCTGAAATTAGACAAGGGTCTCGCACTGTGAGGAAGGACAGGCCTCTCCGAACCACACGGTCACACTACTGACAATGGGCTGCTGCTAGTTGGGTAATAAAAATGACCTTTTTAAAAAATAAAAACAAATTGTATTTTTCCTATATATTATAGAACATGGATGTTTGATATACAAAAACGGATGTGTTGGGTTATAAAAACAGAATTCTCATCATGCGGCGGCTAGAGGCCAGTATTCCTGTTCATTGACACAAAACAAATGCAGGACTATTCAGAATTCTGCGATGAGGTAACCACCATGCAACTTGACGTTACTGAACTGGCAACGTAGCAAGCGGGGAAGGGGGAGCACATGGAAATACCGTTTGTTGAGTCCTGCACGTGCCAAGGACTTTCGCACACTCTTACTAATCCTAACGACCCTTCCAAGTAGGTCCTAAGATTTCTGATTTAAAGGTTAAAAAAGAAAACAAAAAACCTGACGCTCAGAGAATCAAGAAACATGACCAAGTTTAGCACAGTGCTTGACATACAGTAAGTGCTCAATAAATACCTTTTGAATGGGTGAAAAGTAATACATCTAGTAAATGAAGTGTCAGGATTCAAACCTAGACCTATCTGGTTACAAAGCCCATACTGTTTTCATCACATGCACCGCCTTCTGCTTTAAAATGGCTAAGAAATATCATTGCCACTGGAAACATGGTTCACAAATCCAGGAACCTGAGATTTCTACCTTCATATCAGAACTATGTCCATCTCAGGACTCGTGCTGGTCAAGGATGAGGAAAGACAGAACACACACAGGATCTCCAAGGCCTCTTTTAATTTTTAAACATACATAGCACATGAAGACAACATAAATCCATATTAATACATTATATCTACATGAAACATTTTATTAGTCAATACAGCTTGTCCCATTTTTTTTGGTGTTCAATTCTGCAAACTTTAAAAAATGTTTCCTATGAAAACACCATCCAATGTGTGTTATATTAATTTTATGTTAGGTGTTAGGTCTTTTTATTTGCCTCACATACCAACATAAATTATTTGAAAAAGCTAAAGTAAAATGTGGCATGCCTTCTTAGCTGCTTTGTATCCTGTATTAAAATATTTTACAAGTATGAGTTGAAAAATAATTTTATTGGCTTTCCTGTATATAATCTCCTACCTACTATAAGTGAACTAAATTATGGAATTAAGTCATTTTGTTACCTCAAATGTAGAGGGTCAAGAACATAAGGGAATTACAAAAGCTCCAAGATGTTAATTTAAAATAGATACACATTAAAGATACTATAGATGTGGCATATTTAACATCTATTAAGCGGAGAGTATTTATCTTTGCATTTAGCAACAGTATTTTCAAGATAACTACCCCTTTTCAAAGCATTATTGTTGGGTAGGTTTTATATTAGAATTTATAAAACATCACCTTCCTCATTGAAAACCAAAAACAAATGAGGACTTAAAATGTATTATTACAAAAGACAGTGACCAGAAAAAAAGGAGTATGTTAAATGACCTACGCGGCTACCAAGACGAAATGCCTTTGCCTCATTCAAGATCTAGAATCTTAAAATCTCATTCGATAAACTTAACCGGACTTTCTTTTCTGATTGTGTTTAACCCCAAATTATGTCATGTACAACAGCCAATTTTTATTTTACCTGGATATCAAAAGAAAAACCACTGGATTCTGAAGACAGATAAATAACTTATTGAATTTAGGCTGAGAATCAACAGAAAAAATACTCATCTGGTTGGGTAAAGAAATTCGAGATGTTCAGAACATTACATAGTCGGCTGTTTTTAAAAAAATGCTTAACTTGAAATGGTAAAAAGTTATTAAAAGTGATTAAAGACCTTTCCTGAGGCCAGTAAAAGAAACAGCCTTTGTAGTGGCATGGTTATAAACAAATGTCCTCACACAGGCAGGAAGTTGTGGTGTCAGGATCTGAAGTGTCATTTGAGAAACGGCTTTAGTCTCTCCAAGTGGTTTCGAGAGTCTAAGCCAGTACCTCCTGGTACCAGAGACAATCTGAAGCAACTCACCTGGCGGGGTTCAGAAGGACATACACATCTTTGATTTATTACATTTCACTGTTCTTTTACATACAATTTTTTTAAACTTTAAGATGAGCATCTGTTTATGCAGTATGAAATGAGTTAGTTATTGAAATGACAAGCTTAATAAGGCTGACATTCAATGGAAAACAAATACTTTACCCTTCAGGAATCAGAAACAACAGGTGATTTTATTATCTTCTTCTTAAGGGTCCTTAGTAAAGGCTGTGATTTTTATTAACGCCAATAAGCCAAAGCAACGGTTCCCGATGCACTTCTTCGTGCCGTGTGATCGGGCTGTGTCCTCAGTCGACCTTCAACACCCTGTACATGCCGTTCTGAAACACGGTGGTGAAGTGAGGCCGAGCATCCTTGAGCAAGATGCTGCATAAGGGGGGCTTAGCTGCGTTGGAAGGGTCTTCCAAGTCCCAAATTTCGAGCATACTGCAACCAGGCCTGCAAACGAGCCACAGTAAATCATAGGAACAATGCATTCATATTCAGAGGACACATCCAAGTTATAGAGCAGCTCCTAGATTTTGAGAGACTAATTTTTCAATAAACTAGAGATTTTAAGACACTATTTCAGAAAGCATAAACTCAATATTTAGAGATAAAAATGAAATTATGTTGCATTTTCATGTTCCACTTAATCAAATAATAATGTTACTGAATCTAATAAAGGATCAGTATACATTCAGAACTATATTTTAAAAATTCATTTTTGAAATAAATATAAATCAATATATTTTCTAAATGATATCACCAACCAACATAAGGTCTATTAGTAGTGGAATGAGACAAATAATTCCTGATGAAATTCATATTTTTGAACTTAAATTGGTGTGGAATTAGCATGAAAACACACAGTCCAAGACGGGAAAGGGAAACTCTTATGCCAGGTTTGTTCCCATCAACCGTTTCTCATTTGGGTCGCTCTATGAGTGGACTGAATGAAGTAATATTTCTCACTAAAGAATATTTTCCTTAATTATTTGACTATTTAACAGCGGCTTTGCAGATTTTGACTGCTAAGTCCAACATCTGGGCCTACTCAAATCTGTTTCTATCAACTTTTTTCCTTAGTATTAGTCACACTGTCCATTTTTTTGGAGGTCTGATCATTTTTGGTTAGAAACTGGACTTTGAAGATTATAAATTGCCATGATTCTGGAATCTGTTTTGTTCTTGTGATGACTATCGATTTGTAGTCAATTAACTTGCTGGGATAGCCTGTTATGTGCAGCAGCTATCCCTGCTCAGTATTTTCCAATTCCACCTATCATTAACTTGTAAAATTTTTTTATATAAACTATATATGTAAGTCCTTCATCAGATATATGCTTTGCAACTGTTTTCTCCCAGTCTGTGACTTGCCTTTTCATTTTCTTACCATGTTTTGAGGCAAAGATTTCAATTCTGATGTATATAATTTACTTACATTTTATGGTTAGTGCTCTGTATTCTAAGATGTCTTTAAAATTTGAGCTTTTACATTTAGTTCTGTAATCCACGTCAATTTTTGAGTATGGGTCATGTTTCAAAATTTTTCTTCTATACAGATATTCAGTTAGATCAGCAACATTTTCTAAAAGACTCCTTTTCCATCCAAGTAAAAAATATTAGTTATCCATAAGTTTACTGCCTAGTTTCCAAATATGTATGGATTTACTAGGTACCTGTTTATAGATTTCTAATTTAATTCTGTATAATTTCACAACATTTAAACACACTGAGTCTACTCTGATGGCCCAGCATATCGTCTTTTGATGAACACTTCACTCCATGTGCCCTTTAAGAGAACATGTGTTCTCCAGCTGTTCCCCGTAGTGGTACATAGATGTCAATCAGATCAGGGTCTCTGATACTGTTTGTTGCTCACATCTTTTACATCCTCACTGACATTTTATCTACTTTTCTCAGCAGAGAAAGGAATGTTAACATTTCCAACTATGACTGAATATTTGGGGTTTTTTTTGCTTTTAGTTCTGCATATTTTTACTTTGTGTACTTTGAAGTACTGTTCAGATGTCCACACATTTATAACTGTTACGTATTTTGATGAATTAATCCTTTTGTCATTATAAACTATCTATCTATCTGGGGCAATAAGCCTTGTTTTGAAATCCACTTTGTTCTGTTAAATTTAACATTACATGCACACACATGAACATTATGATGCTGTTTCTTTTGCAAGATGCCATTTCTTCCAGGATACATTTACTAGATAATGAAACTATATAAAAATAAGGTACTAAAATTTCTGAACTTACCTTTTCAATACTGTTATAGCCTAATTCCTAATTACCTATAGGAGAAGTAAAAATGTTCAATTTTGGGCTTAATACAACTAAACACCTCTTAGATCAAGGAGTCTAAAAGAAAAGGCCTCAAGATATCCATCAAACATTTTTTTAATTTTAAGATTTTTAGACATTCAAAATTCTGAAATTTAAAAATTTTAATTAAAAATACTTTTATTATGTCCTTTTAAGGTATGTGAAACTTTTGTCATAAATCTTATAAATCCCAAGTAATTTAGCCGTATAGCAGAATGCTAATTTCTCACTTCGCTGTAAATTCAAATCTGTATTTCACACATCTAATAAAAATTATCATAAAACTTGAAAAATCTTTATGAAAAAAGCTGTATTTAAGATAATAAAATTTAAAAATTAGGAAACTAAAATACAGTATAATTTTTTGAAATTAAATTCTACTGAAATGATAGTATAGTTTTACTTTCCTACAAGAAATAATTTTAAGTAAAATATTTTAATGAAATTTATTTAGAATAAGAATTTTTAAAGAATCAGGACTACTTTAATAAAGTAAAACAGTTGCTGCTTAAAAATATATCATAGGGCTCATACTCACTTAGTTCTTACGACACACCACGCCTCTTCTAAAACGTAGTAATTCACATGTAACTCCGACAATTTATCCCTTACTTCTTTTGCAGATTTTCGACTATATGCGGAATAAACTATTTTTGTCCGGGCCCTTTAATTTTTAAAACAGGTTAAGGAAATTTTAATATACAATAATAGAATGGAGTAAATAAATTTTGCTAGTAAATTAAAATCTGAATGCTCACTGGATGGAGCATTTATATATATGACCCCAAATACATTAATTATTTTGGGGTAGTGGTTTCCACACTCCTTATATTTTGTGCATGCTCAAACATACAGCAGTTTGAATTTTGCATGTATGGCTTGTTTATAAACCAGTTTAGGATCTAGAGTTAGATAATAGGATAATCATTCACAATATAAAGTTTGCTTCATACAATTCATAAAAGAATTAATCTCACAGAACACATTCAGGTAGAGGCTAAATACAGCTGAAACAGATTTCAGGAGATAATTTCATCGATAGAAGCTCTGAGAAGCAGGAGTTGAAGCTGAATGTAGGAAACAGAACATCCAGACAGAGGGCGTCGAGGGTAGCCGTCAGATAAAGCACCTTTGCAGAAGCTTGGGACACAGGGATGGTCACCAAAATTCGGTACAATACATGGTTTAGCCCTAAATGGGAGTTTTTATGAAATCCTGAGCAAATTACCATTTATGTTCTAGACATTTCTTGGAAGTTCAAGCAAATAGGATGCCCAATCTCCATGACAAGACATAAAACTTTAAATAATTTAAAAATATACCTGTAACAATCGGCCAAAAATGTATGCAGAAAAAAGGGTTACCCTGACAATTACTAGAATAATTAATTTTTAAAAATCAAGCATTTAAGAAAAACATAAGTGTCAGACTCCAATGGAAACTAGAGTTCTCATAACCACCTAGCAAAAGAACACCCTAAATTTTCATAAAAGCATCTAATACGTCAAATTTCATATATTTTTCTATCTGTTAATAAAGGCTAGTCACGGGCCAGCAGTAAGATGGAGAATGGGTTCTTAAGTCAGGCGGAGGGGCGGTGGAGTCCGGGGCGGGGGCTGGAAAGATAAGGCCACGGGCCAACCATCTCAGCTCGTTACTCCTGAGTTTTACTGCAATGAGCACACGCAAAGCGCGCACATGCGCACTCACACTGAGGCAGTCATAAATGTGGCCCACGTTCCACTTGGCCACAGTTGGCTTTTGCTTCTGTCCCCAGAGCCTAGCAAGCTGCTTTAGGGCCCACAGGCCCACGTGATCTCTGGGTGGTTGTTACACGTTTTAACCTGTAGCATGGATGAAGTGAGCGCGTGTGCGAGTGTAAACACGTTTCCCAGTGCTGAGCGTCAGCGCCAGGTGTGAGCGTGCTGGGGGCAATGTCCCCTCAGCTGCCAACCTCAAGTCCGCGTCCTCGTAGTGCGGGTGGTTCACGATGGGGCGCAGCGTGGACAGCTTGATGCTCGCCATCGTCGGCATGGCGCCCGCGAACACGGCATCTGAAAGGCGACAGTCCTTCGTGACATATTTAAAGAAAACCAAGAGTGACTTATCTGTCACAGCTGAACCCAAATGAAGGATGCTGCAGGACGCAAACAACCACTCGAATGTTATGTCCCTTCGCTCGATCCTGACTGCCCACCACAGTAAGAGCCAACCTGGTGCCAGGCGGTGCTAAATGTTGTTACCGGGACCACACAGTTTAATCTGCACAAGTTCACACAGTGGGTTCTCTGTGAACAATCCTGCGTTCCTGATGTTAATGAAAATTCTCTTTGACGGTTACCTGGGGGGACTGACAGAGGGCGCGGGGCGTGCTGTGAAAAGCTCTGCTTCAGTGGCCGTCGCAGTGAGCCTGCTCGCGACCGGCGCCGGAGCGAGCGACCGTGTGTGTGCATTTTCAAATGTGTGCACAAAACCAGCCACCCGCATAACTAAGCAGCTGCATACCTGGTCTGGTATTGTATTTGATCCACTGTATCAGTTCTTCCTGAGGCAAATTATTAAATTCTCCTAGTATGCTCCACTGATTATGGAGGTTTGCACACCCTTGGAGTGACATGACCGTTAGAATGCCAAAGATGACATTCTCAAAACGAATTCTGCAAAAAAGCCAGCCAAAGAGCTGGAATGAGAGAAACCATTTATTTATCATTCTTATGTGAACAGTGCTCTCGGGTCAGTAATTAATACTCTCACCTTGCTACTTAAGCCAGGGTGGATTACCATTTGATATTGTCAAGTGCACTAATCACTTACAGAGCTGCCCTCAGCTCCTGTTACGAACAGCAAGTATTTTTACGGACATCCTAAATAACAGGGCAAGCCCACTAGCGCGAACATGTATATTGCTCTCAGGAAAAGCAGCACCTCATATCCTAGGACAAGACCCTCATGATCAAAATTATTCTAAAGAACGAGCCCCAGAGCGACTTTCCCCGGGGATTCTCCAAGCCAGCACTTCCACCGAGTCTCCTCTCGCATCAGAGGAGCGCCGGGGCTGGGGGCCACGGGCCTAGACACCCCTGCACAGACCTGAGCTCCACCAAAAGGCTACGTTTGTGGGCAGGGTCACGGACAGAGGGGAGGGTGAGCCCATCGCTCGTCTCAGGAATATCAGTCACAGCCTGGGAGTCATCTCACAGCTACTCGGAGTTGCTCGCCCTACTCCACAGGGAAGCGTGAGCCAACCCTGTAACTCATCTAAGGGGACACGGCCTTTCTGTGCTCTGGGGCACTCGGCAGTGACGGGAGCCGCGCCACAGCAGCCACACAGGACGAGGGACGGGGGACGAGCGCCTTACCCGCCGAGAGCATATCAGGGAAGCCATCACACACATGTGAGGCGTCAGGAACAGCTTCAGCCTCATAATTAAAACGGCAAGAGCAGTGAATGCGAACAGCTGCAAGGTGTGGAAAATCAGCTACAAAAACACAAAACAAAATGAGTTTCATTTTACATATTGTTAAATTGGTAAGTATAAAATAAAGTGTATTAAAACTACGATTCGCTAGGACAAGGATCTGTTAGCTTAGTAAGAAGTCTACTAATATTTATTCACTCGACAAAGCTAAGCTGAATGCCTACTACATGCCAGGTACTGTTCTGGGTGCCACGGATTCAACATTAACAAAACAGCGAGCAATTTCTGCCCTCGTGAGGTTTACATTTTAGTATATTTAGTAAAGAGAGACAGAAAATAAAGCAAAACTAAATCCATTATATGGTCTTTTAGGAAGTGGTGGGTGGGTGCCTAGTGTTTTTCCATGTCTCCACTGAAAACTTATCCACATGTGAGCACAGGAGCCCTGCTACACCACCTTCCACAGCCGTAACGCTGCTGCTGCTTGTTAACTGACTGTCACATCTGTCTGGGCAGAAGCCCGGCCTCCAGTCACAGGCCTCGGGTACCCATCCTGATGGCTGAGCAGCTCAGTGGCCGAGAAATTAATGTGACTGTCGAATGCACAAAAGAATAAATGAATGAAGGTAACTTAATTTAATCATGCTCCACGGTCCTACATCAGCCTTCGAGCTTTCCAATCCTTACCACTGGTCACAACAGAGCGGGTTAAAATGTGAGGAGGGTCAGCAGACATTTACCACCACGGCCGAACCACTCAAGCTCCGCTGATGGCCGTCAGCAGCGAGGCTGCACCTCGGTAAACCGGCCTTGAGTTAGAATCTACTCCACAAATCTACCAGAGATTAAAATGAAGGCTTTACCTCGCCCTGTTCAAGGAGCTGTTTTCTGAAATAAAACAAAAATAGTCTCTATTTCTTAAACGTCCATTATTCTATGAGTCCATAAAAATAAACTTTATTTCTTCTTAGATCTTAAAAATTTGATTCTCTCTTAACTACTTAGAAGCATAAAGAAAAATAAATATATTAGATGATATCATTAAAAGTACAGCAATCTCTTAGGCATAATGTATGGTCATTCGACTTAAGTTTTCTTCAATTTATTTCATGTCCTATTTTTCTTGCATATGTTTATGCCATAAATCTGCTGTCTTTACTAAAATCACCAAAAAATGTGATGAAACAAATAGTTTTAACAAGAAATGTAAAAGAAACTATTTCATTGATATTCAGAAAACCAATTATACTTTCTCCGAAAGTTAAAAAAAGAATTGGCCAGATAAATGTTAGCATACTTCTGTTTCTTCACTTTAAATTCTAGTCATATATTAAACTAAATTAATTTAAATTTTGAGTTAATTCACGAATATAAATATCTGCAAAAACAGCTCCCAAATATATGAAAGAGATAGATCCATCCAATAAGACTAATACATTCAGCCAATTTTTAAATTTTTTTTTTTTTTTTTTTTTTAGAAAACATGTAAGTTTGGTTCGTATCTCCTTTTGTCACCATAATGCTGAGGTTTAATGTCCATTCATTTGAAAAACTGACATGACAGTAAATTATTTAATAATTAAAAATAGCGTGGTTTAGAAACAACTATGATATAATTACCTTAAATAAGTGTTTGTAGATAAGACACATAAAACATCACGAAAAGTCTGTGAATAGAATCAAATCAATGAAACTTTTCTAAGAAATTACACAGCATTTAAAACGCCCTCATCATGAACATAAACACACCCAGTAGGGAGAGTTTCTTAGAGGGGAAGGGGGAGCGAGCCTGCCCTGTGACATTACCGCCGTTTTCCACGCCGGGCTACCAGCAGGCTGGCGGAGCAGGCCTGGGTGCGGTTTCCCACCCCTCTCCTCGCCGCTCTCCTGACTCTTTCCAAGTGGTCCCTGGGGACCTGGATCGGGGTGAAAACTACAGAGATGCGGAGGAGGTGCCCTTCTCACTCTTGAGTTACTCACATTCTGTGTGGCAACACAGGAATGAGAAACGCGGGAGCTGGAACCACAGAGAGAAGATAGCAACCGATTCTAAACACTGAAAACCGGCTTCACCCGCCGCCCGGTAGCGGGCGCGGGAGGGAGGTCTAGTCGGAGCGGGATTTCTTCCACAGCCATAACCCGTTCTTTTGTTGAGAATGGACACAAGGAGAACAGAACGGTGTTTTTTAAATAGCTACACACATTTCTCCTGTGTGTCTCAAAACGGATCGAGACTTCCTTGAAGGAGCTGTCCTTGGCACTTCACTTTCATAGCATCTGTAATGTGTAATTCTTTAGTCCTTTGTGTGGCTGTTTAATGTCCCCAAACCCATTGAATAGAACCTTAGGCTGTAGGTCCTAAGGCAGGGGCCTTTTTGTCTCACTGTTCCAAGATGTTTAGGTCTTTCTTGCCCCCTGGTGGGTAATTGATGTTTCTTTTGAGAGGATACATAAGAATACCTTTTCTAATGTGGCTTCCTAAAAAGCCATATAATACGAGATTAAAAAAAGACTTCAATAAAAAATCTGGGGGGAAGGGGAAGAGTTTAGTGTAAAAATAAGATGGGCAGAATTCTGAGCTGTTATCATTAATCTAGTATAAAGTTCTTATCTTGAACCCAAAGTGACAAAAAAATTTTAAATACCTTTTTTAAGATGAAATAAGTAATCACCATAACAAGTGGAAGTAATAATGTCTTTATGTATCTCAATGGAGTCTGAAATAAAACAAATTATTTAAGTCATTTATTAAATTTTACATTAAATGAGTCAAACAAAGTCCATGTCAAACTGCGTGTCACAAAGAAAATTCTTAAAGGCAGATCTTCGTCATTAACAGAATATATATATTTATCAACCTTCATGTTCTAATATAAGAATCAACATTAAAAAACAGTTACAGATTTACCAAAAGTTTTAAGGATAAAAATATTAAACTAAAAATTAGCTACGTCTATTAACTTTTCCTTGCTTTGGGGTTTATCCGTTCTTTATTTACATAATATTGAGTTTTATACTGTGTGTCTGCTGACCCGTGTGCCCTACATTATCATTTTCCGGGCTGCAAAGCTTCATCATTTTCATGCACCACACTGGAATTAACAGGGAGACGGGCTAGCCTAAGTACTTACTGAGTAGCAATGAGGACTGAGGCAGCATCAGCAGCTAACCAGTTTTCATGAGCTGTTACTGTGACGGGGAGGGAGCTACCAGGGGACCACCTGGAGGAAGGACCTGAGTCACATTCCTCTTTGTGGTCTTGCCACCAGCTGCCTCATGGGTAACTGGTGGCCAGTGAGTTTTTGAATGACTGACCGACTGGGTAGATAAGAATAACATCTGATTAGTAGTGTCCCTTTGCTGGCAACGTCTTGTTTAAAATTTGTGTAGTATTTGGGGTATTAAGTAAAATAAAACTGAATTTTTAAAAAACCTAAATAAGAATTTGGATTTACTTTTCCTGAGTGGTCCCATACCTCCAGCCGACCTGGATTATTACAAGTAATTGAACTGTCATAACAGTAAGTCGCAGTGGTCCGTGGGATGCGTTAAGCACTCTCCCTGGATTATCTCAACCACATCAATAACCCTTCAAGACGGGAACCACTGTTGACTGCTTTTACATGTAAGAGAGCAGGCAAGGAAGGCCGTCTAACTAGCGAATGTTCCAGTAAAAAAATTGATAGGGTAAGTTGGATGTTTCTGAATAAAAAATTTTGAGTTTCAGATTCGAAAGAAAACTTAACAAAACAAAAAAAACATACCGCTTTTTCCATAAAGTCAAATTCAGGAGCACAGGTGTAAATTAAGGTATCGAAATCTGTATACCTTAAGATTCTCGCGGTTATGAGGTCACTCAGGCGAATCTGGAAGAAAATAGTTAAATTAAAATTACACAAATCATTATAGTCAAGAACCACTGATTTTATATCCTAGTAATAAAAATCTATAGAGCACATAAATCTGGTACATGGTGCCCCTCAAAGGAAAAAAAATACAGTGAACAATACAATACATGCTATATGCTGAACTATGAAAAAAACGAGAGAGAGAGAAATGTCAAGAGAAATGAAAAGTTGAAAGAGGTCAGGAAAAATAAGCAGAGATGATAACGTAAAGAGTGAGCTAAAATCAATATTTGCTGGGCAGAAACCACCATGCAGTTAATCATGAGATTTTATAATCACATCATCTAGCAAGAGAAAGACAATTTTGCGTTACGCTCTTGACCACACACTGTAAATCATGCAGATTTTCTGCGTGGTCATTTCCCCAAAGCCTCGAGTGACTGTTTCGGGGGCCCCAAGCTTCTGAGATGCGCGCTCAAGGCCGAGCGGAGTGCCGCCTTCGCCATCACGAGATGCCCCGCACTACTCTCACTTAGTCAGTTGCTCTCCAAGGCCTAAACAGACGCAGCGCAACTCCCAGCTTCTATGCTGTTCCTTACCCTCTGTTGGGGAGACAACTCTTCTCCCACTGCATCCTTAGGCCAAATAGAAAGGAAAACATTTGGTGTATAAAATCTTAATTCATAATATTTTACAGGGATAGAAATTGTTTCATATCAAGTTTATATGATTATCTGCGATTGTCTTTTATTCATGGTCCTGAGGATGACTAGTTTCCTTAACTTTCCTAATTTAGAGTAGGCCTGGTGACTAATGATAATTTAACCAAAACACTTTAGTTTCAAATCTTTCTCACTGCTGTCTCACTGAGGAAGTCACTTAAGAGTACCAAGAATGGGGGTGTGTGTGTGCGCGTGTGCACACGCAAGCACATATGTGTGTGAGATTTGTAAAGAGTTGGGTGACCACGCGGAGCAAAGCAAGAGAGAAAACTATAGACCAACTTCATGGATAAGTACGTAACTTAGGATATCTAAGTAAAGCTTATCATAAAATAGATACTCCCTACACAATAAAAAGTGAAGAATAAAAGGGGAAAGAGAGAAAATGTGTCAGACATACCAGAGAGCAGCAGCAACAATTAAACCTAATAAATCACTATGCAAAGCTCGCAATAAATAGCAAAGGAATCCTTACACTCTGAAATTGTATTTAATATGAACACATACATGAGTTCAATTCTATTGGATGACAACAGCGGTTGACCTTTCAGAGAGTAAATACTATGTTCCCTTGTTAAAGCTGAGGCAACTTCAACATTAGACAGGGTCCTAACTGGATAGTACTAGATGTGGTAAATTTCAGAGTAGATTATTGTGTGATACATGCACGTATGCTCATATCCAAACAGAAAGTGCTAAAACTCGAAAGTAAACCCATGAATTGTTTTCTATTCCTTAAATTCATTAAGTAGGGACTTATGCTTTAAAAAGGGCCATTATTTAAGGAATTAGCCTTAAAACAGAAATGCCACACAAGGGGTCCATATATTTTCTAGAAGATAAAAAAAGAACTTTTATCATTTTCTATGTTAAAAATTCTTAAAAATATCAAATATCTTAAACTTAATCCGTAATTATAAATAAAACTATATTGATATTTTAAGAGTTCTATATTCCAAAGCTGAGTATAGACTGCTCATATGTTAACATCTGCAATAACTGTCTAAACAAATAATTATTTGTGCTTTAACTGAAATATAAACAAGTAACTACTTAACATATTATTATTTTCCTAGAAGGGTAAGTCAGCACTCACTGATATACTTTTTTCTTAGTAGGTTGAAAAGCTCATTGAATTTCAGGGTTATAGTATTTACTCTGCCAATAATTAGCTTGGAGCCCTTGAAGAAGGCACTTAACATATGTAAAATGAAGCAGTAAAAATAGGTGATTTCAAAGTTTTCATCCAGGTATACATATTTACAGAATTTTTTATATTTTAACTAGAAAGTACTTACATGGTCTGAAACGCCTAAGATTTTAGATGTCAGAAATTTCAAAATGATTGTTCCACATAACCAACCAAAACCTTGAATTAGCTAAAGAATAAAAAAAACAGAAGTCAGTTACTAAAAATTACCCAGTTAAAATACTCAATTATATCAAAAAATGGCATAGAAAAAAATTGACAAAAAGTTGTGCCACCACCTCTGGCCCCCATAGCTTCAGGTGAAAAGTCTGCTGTATTTCAAATCAGTTTCACCCTATAGGTAATGCATCATTTCTGACTGCTTTCAAAATTTTTTTGTTTAGTTTTCAAAAGTTTAATTATGATGTGTCTAGCCAGGGATTTTGTTGAGTTTATCCTACCTGGGATTCATTCAGTCTCCTGACTCTGTAGATTTAAGTATTTTACCAAATTTAAGAAGTTTTCAGCCACTACTTCTTTAAAAACTTTTTCAGTGCCTCTCTTTTTCCTCTCCTTATGGAACTTCAATGATACAACCAGATCTTTTGTTATTGTCCCACAGGACCCTAAGCCTCTATGATATTTTTTCCAGTCTATTTTTCCTTTGTTATTTAGATTGGGTGATTTCTTTCTATTGTACTATCTTCCTTATAGCATTGGACTGGATTTGGAGGTAGAGTTATGACATTATTTCATACATATAAATACACACATGTGAGTGTACATACAGATACATATAATGAAAGGTCTAGACGCAAGGACACACTGGTAGCAATGACAACACTCTGACCTTGGTTTCTAAATACCATTCTACACTAAAAGGAACTAAGGGTCTTGGGAGAAATGGCTGATTCCAGAGTTGGGGCAAGGACAATATAAGAAGAGCCTGACACATCTTGTTGAGCCATAATGTAAGGAAGTACATAAAGAATTATGAATATAGATCAAATGGGGGAAAACCCACACTTTCCAACTCTGACATTGATATTTGTATCTGATATAACTTTTCCCATATATATAACAAATTACTCCAGCATTATTCATTGAAAAGCATCCTGCAAGGTAATCTTGTTATAACTGCTTTGAATCTAAGCATCAACTGAAGAGAAATGACATTATATAGTGTCTTCCTATGCATAAACATGGTATATTTTTTCCATTTATTTTGATATAGTCTTAACAATTTAAAAATATTTTCCCCAAATATTGTACATATTTTGTTAAGTTTATTCAGACACTGTGCTTTTTCTTCCTAATATACATGACAAATTTACAAAAATTTTTTCTTTGTTGCCAGAAAATAGAAATGTAATTGACTTTTGAATATTAATCATATCTAGCCATGTTATTGAATTCTTATATCTAATAACTTGAAAATTATTTCTCTTCCATGTAAATAATGATATTATGACTTCTGATTCTTCCTTTCTATTTCCTTCCCATTCCTGTTTACTTTCTTGCTTTAATGTGCTAGCTCAGACCTTTAATGAAAATGTGAAAAAAACACATTTATCTTGCTATTTTAAATGGAACACTCTAACTACCTCACCTATAAGATCAATGGATGTTGAAAAATTTTACTAGGTTAAGAAAACCCCCTGCTATTTCTACTGTATTGAGTTTTTATCGTATATACATGGGTGTTCATCAGATTCGTGTTCTGCATCTAACAGAACGATGAGTGGTTTTTCCCTTTAATCTGTCTGTGTGATAATGCACACTTATGGATTTTCCAGAACCATATTTGCATTCCTGGGATGAGGCCAATTTTATCAGAATGAGGATACATAGTTATATATAGCTGTTCTTGAGTTACTAGTTTTTCTTCCAAGTTGCCACACAATGGTAAAGAATATTAAAAATAGATTCTGATCAGTCATAAGTGACAATTTTTCTGTGTATTTTTTACTGCTATTCAATATAAAAATAATAAAGAACTTCCTTGTTCTCAAATTTTTCAATTGTGGCAGAGTAAGATATGCAATATAATCTTTATTCCATTACCAGGAAAGAATTACTTGAGAAATAACAAAACAGGTAAGAAAAAGTGTTAGTTCACAAAATATCTTTGCTTTTCTTTTTTGACTGTCTTCTGTAAAATGAAAAAAGCTATGAAAATCCAGGACATCTTTTGCATTGTTTAAATGACTACCATGATGTTTCTCCCTTTTGCAAGACTGACAATTATCAATTATACAAGTTTCAAAATATAATATATGCTGAACATTCATTAAAGCTCAACTTTTTTCTCTTTAGAATTTGTTCCTTTGGAATTACTGAAATGAAAACAATGAGAAGCTGGCAATACATTCATTTTGTTCATTTTGTATTCTGAATAGAAATGTACTTATCTTATCATAGCTTTTCCAGTTTTACCCTATCAATATATAAGATGTATTCACATAGTTCTTCAATAATGTAGGTTTTATTTTTCAACAGAAGTAAAACAGAGGGGGAAAAAATGTCATCTGCTGATATTATGATAATTAGTCACTGTAGGGCCTAGCAAATAATATACTTACTTTACTTGGAAACAAAGCTTTACACAAACAAAGAGGTAACATGGGCCATCCATTTGCTTATCTGGGAGGAAGTCGAACAAAGATTAAGCAGTGTCTAAACTGAAATAAGAAGAGGCTGGGAGATTGTAGAGAAATGTCCAAAGGACAAAAATACTAGAGTCTAAAGTTGGAAGCAGAGGGAAAGATGGATGATGGACAGATGCAGAGAACAGAAAAGGGGAAAGTGGGAACAGAATTACAAACCTGGTTATTTTGAAGAAAAGGTTAGAGAGAGAAACTTAAGGCAAATAGAAAATTTAAAAGTAGGGTAGCCTGGTTGGGCGTGGCTTAAAGGTTGAGCATCTACCTAGGAGCCAGGAGATCAAGGTTTGATTCCCGGTCAGGGCACATGCTTGGGTTGTGGGCTCGTTCCCTAGTTGGGGGCGTGTAGGAGGCAGTCGATCAATGACTCTCTCATCATTGATGTTTCTCTCTCTCTCCCTCTCCCTTTCTCTCTCTGAAATCAATAAAGATATACTTTTTTTTAAAAAAAATAAGGTAGTAGGGATCTAGCTGAATGAAAGCAAAGGGAGAAAGGCTGAGGCAGTACAAGTTTCTTAAAGATGACTTCTTGATGTTGCTGAAGACTAAGATGTATTACCTCCAACCAGTCATTTTTAAGTATATCATCCTATTTGGTTTATGGAAATAAAGATTTTGAAGAAATTGTATTAAAAATGTTAAATCTCACCCAGAAGTTGAGTTCAGATACTCCCAATCTTTGAATATTACTTCTCTTTAGAATTATCACCTAAAATACATGTGATACAAAATGAAATAAAATTAACATTTATATTTTATATGAATTATATGTTTCAAAAATTACATGGCCACGCCCCCCTTCCATCTTGCCTATCACCAGCCATTTTCCTTCTTAATTGCTGATTTTTCAAAATTTGAACATGACAGAATTTCCTTGGGGTGAAAGCTAAATGCTTTGAACACTAAAAAGTTGCCCCTAGAATAAAGTTAATTCCTCACTGCACTACTTGGATGTGTTACACAGGCAACTCTTCTGATGAGGTAGATGGTGCGTGGATGGTGTGTCCATGCAAGTGTATATGCAGGTTATCCAGCAAAATTAGTGGTTTAAGTTAACCTGAAAATCCTTCCTCTCCAAACTCCCAAATAAAATATTTTAAAATGTTTTTTTAAAACCCTAACTTTTAAGAAAGAAAAGGAACTTTCCAGATGCCAGACAAAAGAAGGTGATTTTAAAAACAAAAACAGTAGGAGGGACCCTATGGCAGTCTTTAAGGAGGACTGTAGAAGGAAGTTACAACTACAGGCTAGTACTGAAAAGGGAGGGAAGCAGAAGAGTACTTGGAACTATGAAAGGTAAGAAAATGAAATTGAGGCTCATACATAGAGCCAGGGTCCTCAAAAACCATACCTTCAGTGCTATCAACAAAATGTTTAGGTCCTCTACCAAATTCACGTGCTGAAACCCTAATCTCCAATGTGACATGCTGGAGGTAAAACCTTGGGGAGGTAATTAAATCCCTACTGAATGGAATTAGTACCCTTATAAGGGGAGACATGGAGAGAGATGGTGTCTCTCTCCACATGTGAGGATACAGTGAAGGCATCTGTTTACAAGACAAGAAGAGAGCCCTCACCAAGAACCAAAGTGACTGGCACCTTGATCTTAGACTTCCCAGTCTCAAGAACTGTGAGAAATAAGCCACCTAATCTACGGTATTTTTGTTGTGGAAGCACCTCTAGCTACCATTTCCAGGGCTTCATTTGTGCAGTGCCATACTGACATCTAATATTATATTCCATCTGAAGGGCCTCCTTTAACATTTCTTCTAGTGCAAATGCGGTCATGTAGCCTTTATTTTGCCTTCATTTTTTGAGCCATATGTTGCTAGGTATAGAATTGTAGATTGACAGTATTTTTTCTGTAAGCGTTTTAAAGAAATTTTGAGTATTTTAACTGTCTTATTCCTTGCATTTTTTTCTTATGAAAAATCTGACATCCTTACCCTTTGTTCTTCTACATTTAACATGTTTTATTTCTTTGGTTATTAATATTGTAACTTTATCACTGATTCTGAGCAACTTGATTATAATATGCCTTACTATATAGCATTGTTGTATTCGGGATTTACTGAAATTCTTTATCTCTGAGTTAATAATTTTCATCACATTAGAAAAATTTTGGCCATTATTTCTTCACATATTTTTCCACCTCCTCCTAACTCCATTCTTTTAGACAGCAGTTTACTTTTCCTGTATCAACTGTAAATGAGGGACTGGAATATTACTATTTTGCAATCCCCACTAAATAATGGATCTGGTACTAAGCATTGATGGCTGCTATCATGAAAAGAGAGGTACTGGATATTATGTATCTCCTGACAAAAGAAGAACACTATGCTAAATGGATCAAACCTTAAGCTGTCCAAGTGTTAGATTCAATTATTAATATACGATAAATATGGAAAACAAAGGAGGATATACAGCTAAACCACGAGGATTCAGAGAGTGAAATCTACACCATATAATCCTCTAGTGTTCAATGGCCTAGGCTCTTCAACAAGTGCATTTCCTGGGGAACAAAACAGGCATATATATATGAAACCTGTGGACAAAAATAGAAACTTAAGTGATGAAACTATAGAGGAAAGCTAGGAGCAATTACCATAGTTATTAATGCTGTAGAGCAGTGCAAGGGAATTATAATTGGGGCAGAACAGCTGGAAAAGTTCTGATTTTGACTTGATGGTGATTTAAATATATTTGCCAAATAACAGTTCATTAATCAGTACTTATCAGTACTAGTTAGTACTGCCAATACATAAAACACTTGTTTTATACAGTTTTCTGTATTTCAAAATAAAATAGCTTTCCGAAAAAGAGGTGGATGAGCATACAATTATAAGTCTTTTATCTTGTCATGTTGAATAAGTCTGACAGAATGCTGAACAAGTTTGACAGAATGCTGAAAAAGTTTGACAGAATGCTGAAAATGAAAAGCTGATGTTTTAGAGGAATGAGAAAAGGAAGGAATTACTTATTATGAGGGAAAAAAGGTGTGGGGAGCAAAAATGTTAAAACACAAGGTCAAATGAACAAGAGTCAGTCAATGCCCGTACATGGAAACGCGCGCACTGTATTGGTACTACTGTGGTTGGGGTCATTTTTGGTAACTGTGAAAAGAGAACACGCGGGGAACATTCCCATGGAGGAGAACATTATAGGCTCTGGCTTAGGAATATCAGAAGTGTGACTCTAAAGTAATAAAGCTGATTTTCTGAACCACTGTTCCAAATACATATCCAAATGAATGCTATTCAGTGAAAGTAAGTCACATGAGGAGACTATAAACTTATTCTAACTGCATTACCATTGCTCGAAAACAGTTTGGAACTCTATTTTCTAAACTACCTTCAAAAATAATTTAGTTATAGGAGCAAGAAAATAGGTCTTATTACTTTAATGTCACACCATATTTTGATCAAGATCTATATGTTCCCCAGCCCAATCACCCACCTTATCACAAGACTTTGGTCCTTTCCAAAAATCAAATCCACCCTTGAAAGACGAAGTTTTGCCACCATTGAGGATATTCAAAAGAATGTGCCACAGTCTGTGAAGGCAATTCAGAGGAGTTCCAAACTGTTCTGAGCAATGGCAGGGGCACTGCAGTAAGTAGTGGGCCTCCTGGAGTGACTTGGGAGGAAATAACTAACTTTGATCATAAATTATGGCATATTTTAAAAGTAAGTCAGTCTTACTATCTTCTAGTTGTTTTTTAAAAGATTTCCTTGGGCATTGCCTTAAAATGGTAAACTTTGTACCATGTTATTTTCCAAGGATGAGAGAGAGAGAGTAGGTGTTATTTGGGGAATACTTTTTCGTATTAGTAATAATTGGGAAAGGATCCTGTTTATACTCCTAAACCTATGTCGGGTGGGTTACACCTCCTATTTCACAGGTTAAAAAAAACAGAACAACTTCATGAGCTTAACATATACTTACCCATGTCATTAACAAAGATGAAGAATAATAAGAAGATAAATACATCGGATTTCCAAACATTAATACAAAACAAAGGAGAACTGAAACCTGAAAAGGGAAGAAAAGAAACACGTTTCATCATTATGATATGTAGCATAATGCACACTTGGTCTACAGGCATATAGCCTTTCTAATATAAACTTCATATGCATAAATAAGACTAATAGATCTTGGCCAAATGATAATAGAATTGCAATGCACTGATAGGTCCTATGTATCTTCAACACTATAAATTCATTATAGAAATATTTAATTTTTTTCTCTATCTGCTACTTGGTACAAAGAATATGGGAAAAACTATTATATCTGTTGATTCAATAATGGAGTAATATAATAAAAAAGACTTAGTTGTATTAATTTTTTTATCTTATTTTTGCTGTACTACTTGAGGATTTCTTTCACTAAGGAAGTTTATTTTATGTTCTTAGAAGATATTTTTATGTCCTTAGGGGAGATGTGTTTGGAAACTTAAGATAAAAACAAAAATTCTAGGTGGGGCAGGAGCCAGGTGGAGGGGGCAAAGGGGAGGAAGTGGGGGACACCTATAGTACTCTCAACAATAAAATAAATTTTTAAAAACATGAACACACAAAATTTACAGAGTAAATTCATTTCAGGTCTCAGGGAAAAGGCAGTTTCAAAGGTAGTGACTAATAAGAAAGCATAAAAATAAGAGTTTCAGAGAGTAAAACCACCTCCACTATAGTTGAAAGTACGCTATAATATGGTCTCTATAAGGTACACTTCCCATTTTCCTTCTGGATGTTATCAAAATCATATGTATTAAATGCAACTTGAAAGATGGTAGCCCTGAGATCTTATTTTAATCTTGACTTATAAATATGAAAACGTTACCATATTCATATAAATGATCTTCTTAAATTTGTTTGGCTCAATATACCCCACAACATACATGGGAAATAATGAGGCTATCTGAAAGAAAAATGTTAAAAAAGCAAAAGTGAAAAATATGTAAAAAACAAATACTTTACTATTCATAAGTGAAGTAAATGTAACAGAGAGTTATATTTCTATGATACCTAAGTAATCTAACCAACCTTCTCCCTGGGAACTAGAATAGCTAAGGAAAATACCTACAAAAGACACAGATTACTAACAAGACAAAAATAAAATAAAGAAAAAATTAGGAACCTAAGAGCAGAGAAAGGGTGGAAATCTGCAGTGTGAGCATGGCACTGTGGGTCACCTTTCTCTCAGAGACACCTGCCGGCGAGAGGCTGCGGGGGACTTAGCGGGGGCACCGGGAAGGATGCGGGCGGCGGCCCCAGGCTCCGGCAGGGGGGTCCCCAGGCTCCGGCAGGGGCGCCCCGCGGTCCCCCGCCTCTGAACTACCTCGGGCTCTATCAGGCACAGATACAGTCACACCCTAAAACCTGTACAGAAACAACCCAGTGCACTTGCACTTGACTCAGATGAGTTTACAATCATCTCACCTGCGTGAAAAGTATGAACTGAGCGAACTGCCAGGGGAGCATGAAGGCGACGTTGGAGAGGCAGAGCGCGACGAAGTGCCTCCCACTGCCGTGCGACGTCCTGGGGGAGAAGCGACAGCAGTGAGTTCCCAAGGTCGCCCATCACAACGCAAAGGCCAAGGGCACAGCGCCCTCGCCTACCGGTTCCCTCGTCTTCCATGCAAGACAACAGAGTGCAGCTCACTTGTAAAAGCTCACTGGAAAGAACCTAAAATACTGCTTGCTTATTAAAACGTCAGGTAGTTATCAGAAACTCAGTATTTTAGAATATTTTCTTAACCGGATATTCAATTTATTTTGAAAGTTACTAAAAAACCAGCACCTACATTTGAATGATAACAGGCTGGAGTGTATTTTAAGCATCGTCACTTATTATTTAGGTCTGCTGTATAATGGAAATCACCTGAGGATCAGAGTCAACACGAACATCTGCAGCACGAGGAACGGGTACGAGAAGCTCTCCCGGAGCGGAGGTGTCCACATCACGCGCGTGGCCTGAAACCAGAAAACGCTCGCTTCACTTTGTGCCCCTGCAACGAACACTGTTAACCTCACAGTCATCGCTTTAACAGCAGGCTCCTTCACTCCCGGGCGCCTGGCACAGCTCCGTGGGCTTTGGAGCTCTAAGGGACATGCGGCCGTGAGGCGAGGACCATCCCCAGCGAGCGCAGTCAGGGGAAAGCTCACCAGGCCACGCAGGAAACGCAAAGGGCAGGCAGGGGGAGGCACAGGGGAGGTAAAGGCCCAGGGCCAAGGGACTGCCCCACCCCCGGCGCTGCAGGGAGGGCCCCGCAGTCCCAGGGCCTGGGGATGCACACGCACACGCCCGGGAAAATACACAAACAGATGTCCCCGGGCAACTCACAAACATTAAGGGAGCTTACACATAACGAGTTTAATAAATATACACACACAGTACAAATAATTAAGACTATCTTTGAATTTGTGAAATATACCTTTAAAAAGTTAACTAAGTTTCTAAAAGTAACGTAGTATTTGGGAATCACTAATGTGATGCATACAATAAAAGTGTTAATTACATTTAAATAAACTGTAAAACTGTTTTAAGATATATGGGTGAGAATATTATAAAAGTTTTCTATCAAGAATTCTAAAATTCTAGAAAGCACCTAACCTTGTAGGAGTTACTGCTCCTCTTCCAAGAAACCAAAATTCTTAAACTTGCAAGAACTTGGTTTTGTGGCACATATGACAGTCAACTCACAATGCTGGTCGTCTGGCACTCAAAGAAAACATCTCTTCACATGATCACACTGGTGAGGGACGATGCATTTGTTTGCTTTAAGTTTATATATCTAAGATATTTATGTATAATACTTTTGACTCCCTTGTCTAGCAGATTGTTTAAATTAACCAAGTATCTTTCCCAGGGGTGATGAATAAAGGCTGTACCATGTATAAGCTGGGCCCTAACATATCACATATTGTGCATCTGGAAACTAGCTGCCGGGTCCCCTCCCTTCACTCCACAGCCTCAGCATCCAACACAGCGCCTGGCACATTGTTATGTACGCAGCACTCTGCGGGACGAATTTATCCTGTTCTAAGTTTCTAGGAACTCTTTTTAGGTTGCCCATGACCTGCTGGGCTGAATTAGCTGGTTGGTCTCTATTCTGATTTAGTGTTTTGTGCTCCTGAAAAGGCAGCATCGTGCAATAGAAGAAATGAGGCTTTGGAGCAGACAGATGTGAACGGGAGACCCGGCTTCATCATGCAGTGAATGTGAAATCTTGGGTGAGGAACTTAACCTCCCTAACTTTCAGTTTCTTATCTCCTGTGAGGATAACTACCATCTCCCAGAAAAGTTTGGTAGGAGTGAGATAATGTATACAAAGTGCCTAAACTTAACAAGCACAGTATTTCCTTTTTCTACAAAATATATGTGTATGAACACATACACTAAAAACCAGGTCAGAAATTTCATGTCATAAATTATTATTATGTAAAAATGTGGATCAAAAGGATTAAATATCAACTTACAACACAAGGTTCTTTAAAATACTGCGAAGTCCTAAGTAATACGCAATTATATATTGTTTTGATGAATATATTTGAATATATTTTTTTGTTCCTATATAGTCCCTTCTATTTCTTAAAAATTATTTTCTAGAAAACAAACCTCTCCATGGTTGAAAAAGTAGCATAATACTGTAATTAGACCTCCAAGTTGAGTCCCACTGTAAAAAAAGTATACAATCATAATTCATGCAAAATTTAGTGAATTTTTTCACAAAATTATCTTAGAATTTACAATCATATTTAAAATGTCATAGTACTAAGCCATATAAAATAAGAAAAATCTCAAAAGTACCTATGTTGTGGGTGTTTTAATCTTGAATGTACAAGCATATAAAATGTACATACAAAATAATCTGAATTTTATAATATACTTATTTTCTAAATAAAACACATAAGATGCAAACATAAGATAACATTTAACGAACAGGCCACACTTCAGTCTCTAGCGCATTATTCGAATATTCAGAATGGGGGCAGACTTTGTCTTTTGACTGAGGGATGAAAACAAGAGTCTGACAGCTTCATTTAGCAGTAACTGTCTACACCACTGGGAATATTCTCGAGTCCCAAAGAAATAACAGCCTAGGACACAAAAATCTGGTCAAGGATAACCATCCGAGGTTAAGAACCATTTCCTAAAGCAGCCTTTTCTTTGGATGTTGTTCATCCCTTACATCCACTGCGCCACACTTGGAAGACAATAAATGTTGACATAATGACTGAAAAGGGAAGGAGTAGTTTCCAAAAAAAAACAGAAACAAAAAACAGAGGAAAGCAAATGGGAAGTGACTGGCCATTAATAAGTTTTTACTAAAGGAGATTCAAAGGATGCACTTAGGAAAGTAAGAAATTGAGAGAAGGAATGTCTAAGAAGGGCAATACTACACTAGAAACTAGCAACACGTGGATAACACTAAGATTCGACAACATACACAATAGAAGACAAAACCCAATAAATCCCGCAGAGGGGCAATGGGAGCGCTAAACTATGGTAATAGAAGATGCAAGGGGCTGTTGTGAAGCCAAGTGCTTTAACATTTCTTGTACCGATCAGATCAGGAAAGATATCAATTAATTTTAGACTTGATGAAGTTAGATATGCATGTTAACATTAGTCCTTAGCCACCAAAAGAACAGAAATGGAGGATCTGGATTCCAAGTTGGTGCCAGTGGAATCACAAAATAAGAAACATAAAATATCCCCACAAATCCCGTTTCTGTTGTTTCTCACATGCCATTCACTATCCTCACAATCTGAGTGAACTTTTATAGCCAACGTTTGTTCTATCTACATATCCTTCTTAAAGACTGAAGCTTCGGTTCATATTCCAGAACTATGTAACCAATTTAGAGAAGATGATAATTCTTGGGTTGCTCAGCAATGAAAAATATTAATTTTAAAAGGCTTTAGTCTTATGTAACATTTTCCAGGTTTAAAAAAGCCTAAGACATACAAACTACTCTCTGAAATAGAACATCTTTAAGCCTAACACCATAATCTAAAGGTAATCCTTTCCCTAAAAAAAACTGTGATGAGCTTAACTATTTTTCCTATACGGCATATATACAGAAAAGTACATAAAACTTCTAGACAGTTTATGGGATAATTATAAAGCAAACATCCTTGTGACCACATCATTGAGACAGAAAACTGATTGCACCCGAGTCTCCACTCGTCACCCCTTGAGACGGCCACTACCCTGATTTTTGCAATTATCAATTTAGCCACTTGTACATCCATATCATACTATCATTCACTTTAATCTGTTTTTAAACTTGATACACATGGAAGTAGGCGGGATTTCTTTCTATTTTGTGCCTGCCTTCATTCATTCATTTTAAGGCTTGCCCGCGCTGATGTGTGTAGCCGCAGCTCCGCGTTCACTGTTCTACAGCATTCCGCTACATTAATGAACTACTGTGCGTACAGTTCTCTGCTGATGGACATTTGAATTGTTTCCAGTTTGGAGCTATTACCAACAATGCTGCTATATTCTTGTACATACTATTTCCTGGTACGCATGTGCCAAGGTTTCTTAGACATACACACTTTAAACAGGAGTTGCTGAGTTATAAGGTATCTGCATCTTCAACTTTACTAGATAATGCATGCTGTTTTTCCAAAATAGTTACACAAATATGTCCACGTGCTATGGGTAAGAGTCCCTTTTGCAATCCAGTGGATGTGAAATAGTATTTCATTGTGGTTTAAATTTTTATTTTCCTGACAACTAATGATGTTGGTCAACTTTACATATGCTTACTGGCTTCTGGACAACAGTAGGCTGCTAGTGAAGTTTTGGAGGGGTTAAAAGTTAAATATGGATTTTCAACTGGGGGGGGCAGCTGGCACCTCTAACCCCTGCACTGTTCAAGGGTCAACTATACATGACTGTCACAGTTAACTGCAACCTATCACCTGAGATTGAACACACTGCCACCCCAAACTAAGTTGTAGTATAGCATTGTTATCAAGAAAGACAGGCTATCGGCTGTGTGTCTGCTACAAGAGATAAACATTATATTTCTTTTTTTAATATTACATGTACAGAGACTAAAATTAGAAATTATCTGCTACTCATGCCAACCCAAGGTCCCCTCTGTTATAATAATGTTACATATGACTCAGGTATTTTCATTAAAATTTTGGTTAAGGAATCGTAACTAAAAAAAGTTCCCCACAAGGGAAAAAGGAAGGCCCTTATGATATTAGTTTAGTGACAGCTCTAGTTCCAGGTTGCACGATATGGGATAAGTTTCCGAAAAAAATAAATCTACAAATGTTCCTACTACTAGTCAATTAATCTCACTAATTATCCTTTTTATATAATCAACAAATGGCAGCCAGTCCTTATGAGCCCGCTAAAGGATCTTTCAATACAGTAGCAGTCTTACCTCAGATACGCACCATATACGAAGAACATTGCCATCATTACTCCATTTAAAATAAAAATCACACCGACATAAAAGCAGGCAGGGTCTCCCACTCCTTTAAAAAGACACAGATTATTCAGTATTTCATGAATAAACGACTCTAAAGTAATTGGACATAATAACTGCAGTGCTTTGTAATCAAGAGCTCATGAGTTTGCCGAAAGCATTAGTACTTTCCTCTTACATGAGGTATTACTAGTTACATTCAAACTTTATACTTTATTGTGGCTACATTTATACTTTCCCCCAATTAAGTATCATTATACTGTAATAATTATTTGGTTCTTCGCTCTATCTAGATGCTGCTGCTATTGTTCAGTATCTAGAACTGTCTGTAGAGTCACTTGAATTACGAGAGAAGCTCCATGGCGTTATCCTGAGCTCTGTTCTAGGACGAGTAAGACATGGGTGCTGCCCCTGGCAAAGCTTTAGTCTGTGAGATAACCCAGTTATCTGATCCATTATTACGTAGAGCCAGAACCTTAAACCTTAACACAGAATAACTCCCATGCACGAGACTAGACAGACATGCATAAAATATATTAACAGTCACATGGTCGACTAGGCGCTTTACAATCTTCATGTCATAATCCTATTAGTTGTTACGAAAATAATTTTTTAATGGTTGAGAAAACAGAGCATAGAAAATTTAAATAACTTGTCAAGTGTTATTTAGTTATAAAAGTTTTTGGTGGCGCGGAGACCTGAAGGCGCTGACCTAATGCCTCTTCTGCTCCGACTGTCCCTCTGCAGCCTGTCCTGATACCTTCTTTCTCTTCCTCTGCACACCCCCTGGGTGCTGGACCACCCCAGGCTCTGTCGCACACCCTCCTCCTCAGTCTCTATAGTGTCCTTCAGGAAAGCTTCCACTTCCATGGCTCCAACTGTCACCTACATACAGTGACTTCAAGCCTCCCTCCAGGACCGCTTCCCTCTTGCTGCCTGACCTCTCCACGCTGAGCAACTCGAACCTGCTACCTTAATAATGCTTTACACCATTCAAAAGGACCCACTTACTTAAGTTGGAAACAAAACAGTTCCACGACTTCCCTGTCCTTTCCCTCTCCCATCAACCGGTTACCACACATTGTCAATCCAGCTTCCAAATCTCTCAGACCCACGCCCTTCCCAGTCACCCTTCCCGCCGCCTGCTGGGAGCATGGCTGTCCCCTGCGGCCTCACTGACCCACTTGGATCCTTTCCAGTCTTTTCCGTGGAACTGCCAAAGTGACGTTTTTAAAATGCAAATCCGTTAAAATTCTTCAATGAGTCAAGGACAAAAGCCGTAACCAGTCACTGCCCTGCATTCCCTGGCCCTGGCTTCCAGGCCCGGCGCTCCCGCTCGCTCGCTCGCGCTCTCGCTCTCTCTCTCCCTCTCTGGCTCGCTCGCTGGGCTCCAGGAGTCCCCTTGCTCCAGTTCTGTTGCCTCAGGAATCCTGAACAAGCTGGTCCCTGCTTCTGAAACGCTTCCTTCCCTTACTCCTATTGAGCAAACGCATTTTCTCTCTGGGCTCACCCAGCAGTTACAACTTCTAGCACTTCTTCTAAATGTTTACTGGTGCACCCGGGGGTCCGAAGGGCTAACACTAACCTATCACTTAGTGGCAACTGAATAAATAACATACACGCACAGACTCAAGGCGATTTCTCCATCTCTCACAAAAGGCCATCCTTTCTAAGCTGCTTTAGTCTTTACAGAGTCTCTCATTTTAGGAGGCATTTTCTCCATTCCTTTATTTTACATAAGAAAAGCCCAATTATGTCTCAAGTATCCTCTACCAGTGCTAGTTTAGATGTTACAAAGATCACCTGAGGGACTCAGTATGAATGTAAGGGAAGTTTAGTATACAGATTTAGTATATATTCTGAGAGTTGAATGTTATTGCGAACAAGTCTATAAAAATATATTTATAAAATATACTCAGTGTCATGCTGTGGAGAATATGAATAAAGAGAAAAACAACCATGTAAATGCTATGCAAGTAGATACATGTGACTTCGCTTGTCAGTTTCAAGGCTCGCATCCTGCGCAAACTGTGACAACGCGAAACCACACACACCTTAAATGGCAGCAGCAATGACAGGACCTGGAAAGCCATTAGCTGATTCCAAGAGTGGCTCTTCGGCAAAGATACCACTGTAGAAAGTGTACATGAAGAGAGAAGTATTTCTAAATCAATCTACTAGTGTATATCTGATTTTTATGTTTCCATAACTAAACTTTTACGTTCACTAGTATGGGTAAATGTTTTTTAATCTACATCCCCACATTTATATATTCAAGCTCCCCTAAAATGGTTTTGTATCTTGTTCTGAAATGGAAGGAATGACTTAGTCAGGATTGCCTTACATTGGGGTATATTAATACTCATGTTAGTAAGTACACAGCTTTCTCAGAAAATTACTTTAAAGAGAAATACTCTTTTGGGTGAATGAGTTATAGTGTTTTTAAAAAATCAATCAATGGTTTACGATAATTCTTGAAATAAGCCATAACAGTATAAGATGATTATGTAAACGTTAATGACAACTAGCAGCATTTTAGGGGGGGGAAAAACATGCCTTCACAGCTTTGAATTTCATTTAGAGGTTCTATTCTGGTGACATTCCAGCAGGTCTTAGTTTCTAGCCCAAATAAATTCATGAATCCCACAAATGTGCGATAGAAGGCGGCCAGAATCACCTACAAAAGATGAAAAACAAAGATAGTGAAGAAAAATACACTATCTTCATAACAACTTTTTCAAAATACCACTTCATGATGGTTGCCTTTGACATTATAAACTTTCACTTTATTTAAATCATTTCACTTGGGAAACAGTCATTTTAAAATTACACACACACGTTATAAACTAAAGTTGTATATTACTGCGTAATGAATATAAAAATTTTTGTTGTGATCAACATCTCTAATATATCTTGTAATCAATTCTAATATAAGTAATAGTAACTGTAAAATCAAGTATAAAATTATGTATTAAAACATGATGATGATTAATAGCAAAATACAAAGATTTATAGAAATATTTCATAACATGTTATTTAGGTCCTTGAATTTATTTTTTTCATAGTCTAAAAAATATTTAACCAACCTCATACAGCATAGCTCCTGTGCCCATTAAAACTCTACCCAAGCAGATGTAATATAACCAATCTTTCCGACCTGCAACCCACTTTTAAAGTTTAAAAACAAAGGAAAAGAACAGCAACGATATGTCATAAACTGGAAGATTTTAAAAAATTTTATGTATTTGGGGAAAAGCTTGCAAGACAAATTTAAAAAGTAAAAAGATAAGTAAACAAAGAGTTCAAAGTAAAAGTAAAAACCATCCAGCGCTAACTATTTTAAAAGGCCAGGGAGCGTCCCTCCAGTCTCTCCCTAGGATATGACAACACATAGCCAGGGTCTTTCAGTATTACATAATATTATTACTACCAATATAACATACATCACTAACAAACATCATAAACATCTTTCCATGTTCAAAAAGTATAGACTTACTACTTTATAACAGGTTTATAAAACTGACCTTCTGTTAACATTTATAATTTTTGTTCTCGTGTATTTATCATACATGTAGAAAACATTACCACACTAAATTATGTGATGAATCTAAAACTATACTCCTTTCTGGGATGCAGCTTGATACAGCAAAAAACCATGCCTTTGAAGTAAAAATTTCTCAGATTCTCACTCTACAAGTTACAATTTCTATGGCCTGAAGTAATACTTCAGCCTCTGAGACTCAGCCATCTCATCTCTAAAATGCTCACATGTCCAGGTTTCAGTTTAAAATCACTCATCACATTAAAACCCAGGAAGGTCTCAAACTTCATGAAAAAAAATCAACAGATTCCAACGAGATGACAAAAATATTAGAATTATTGCTCCAACAAGCAATTATGACCATGTTTAAAACAAATGGAAACATAAGAAGTCTTAGGAAAAAATGAAAGTCTTAGCAAAGAAACAGAACATATAAGGATGGAAATAAATGAAAACTTCAGAACTGGAAAATACAATAATCAAAATAAAAACTCAGCTCAACAGCAGAATGAAGGGAACTGAGGGAAATAATCAGTGAACTGGCGAAGAGAACAACAGAAATTACTCAATTTCAGCAACTGAGAGAAGAGACTAAAAAAAAATCATAACGGATCCCTAGGGACCCCTGGGACCATAACAAAAGACTTAATGCTTGTGTCATTGGAGGGGAGGGGGGAGGGGAGGGGAAACTGAAGGTGAACAAACCAAAACCAGGATAATACCAAAGAGATCCACACCAAGCGCATCAATTACACTTTTGAAAACTTTTAAATATCATACTTTTGAACACTCGTGGGAAAATTTTAAAAAGATAAAATATTGAAAGCAACAAGGAAGAGAAAAAAAAATCTTACCTTAAAAAAGGAAAACAATTCAAAAGGTAGATTTCTCATCAGAAATCATGCAGAGACAGGATAAAGTGACACATTTGTCAAATGCTGAAAGGAAAGCTGTCAATGCAGAATCCTATATCCAGCAAAAATAGCCTTCAAGAATTAAAGGGAACTGAATATGAAAAATGAAGAAAAACTAAGAAAACATGTTGTCAGCAGATCTATCCTAAAAGAATGACTAAAGAAAATCCTCTAAACGGAAATGAAATGATGAAAGAAGGCATCTTTGAACATCAGGAAGAAGTAATTTTTTAAAACAGGTAAAACAAAATACTTTTCTTCTCCTCTTGAGTTTTAAAAAATAAGTATGGTGGCTAAAGCAAACATCTGATGTAGTTTTAAATGGATGTAGAGGAAATATTTAAGATGATTATATTATAAAGGAGTAAGGGTAAAAGATATAAAGGAAGGTAAGGTTTCTGTGCCTCATTAGAACTAGTAGAATTGTAATAGAAGACTGTAACAAATCATGTATAAAATATAATAGCTACAACCACCACTAAAAAGCTATATAAAGCAATATATTCAAAAACTATAGATAAATCAAAATAGGATCCTAAAAATGTACAAACAGCTCACAGGAAAACAGAAAAAAGAAAACAGGAAAATGAAAAAACAAGAACAAAGAGAAAACAAAATCTACCAGGCTTAAGCCCAAACATACTAATTATATTAAATGTAAGTGGTAGAATGCACCAATTAAAAGAGATTGACAGGTACTAGGTCAATATTCAAAATCAACTGTAACTTCTATACAAAAGCAACAAAAATGGGAAAATAAAATTTAAAAATAATACCACTTACAACAGTAAAAATAGTGCTTACAGAAGACTGTATGCTGAAAAATACAAAATACTGCTGAGACAAAAATGATTAATAAAATGAAGATCTATACTATTATCATGGGTTGGGGAGCTTAATATTAAGATGTCAATTCTTCCCAAATATGTGTATAAATCCAATGCAATCACAAAAATCTCAATAAGATTTCTGTACTAACGACTAACGTTTATACAGAAACGTAATTTTGAGAAGGAACAACAAAGTTGAAGAACTACGTTATTTTAAGATTTACTCTAAAGCTATAGTCATTAAAGCAGTGTGGTATTGGCATAAATATAGACATCCAGAACAACAGAATCGTAGAGAATCCAGAAGCAGATCCATGCATAACACAGGCAGTCAATTTTCAACACATGCGCCAAGATGATTCAGTGGAAAAGACGGTTACCATGAAGGAGCACATGGGAACTTTTTGGCATTATTTTCAATGTTTTATTCTCAGTTGTGGTTTGGGCACACAGTTTTATGCTTTTGTCAAATGTATAACTCAAAGAACTGTATACTCAAACTAGTATGTTTTATTGCATGTAAATTATACCTCAACAGAGCTGACTAAGTAAACAGAAAGCCAGAGTGAGGGAACATATGTCAGCATGTATTACTAAGGATTCTGCTATAAAATATTATCAACTATGCCAACAAATAAATAAGAAAACAGCCATCAAATAGGTGACAAATATTTACACAGGTTATTGAAAGAAGAATAGGTCCAAATGGCTATTACACGTGAGGGTCTTCTTAACTCCCCAAAGCATAAGGGAAGTACAAATGAAAACAGATGCAGGAGGGCAACTTCTGATCCTCTGCTCAACTGTAAGGACACATACCATCAATAAACCCGAAGGTCCCCTCCTTTGTATTACACCATTGCGCTTACTTAGTATTTTTATCTAATTCAAAAGCAGCCCTCTAGTTCCACTCACCTCCGGATACAGGTGGAAGCGTTTCACGGTATTGATTACAAGGGGATATTCGGTGAGCCTGTCGTTCATAATCGTCCACAGTCCTTCCAAGAATGAAGGTGCTTCAATAATGGTCTTGAAGTAGGAATAATAAAGTCCCTTAAAAGGCACAAACGGTCCATGTAGGTAAAATGTGAAAATACCCATTTTTGTAAGTGCTTTCAGCCCTTCGCCCGCAGGGAAGGGTGCGCAGTCGGCCCCCTGGTTTCCCCGCCGCTCCTGGCCGCAGAGGCCCCCGCTGCGGCTGTCACTGCGCTACTCTCGTAAGTTCGGCAGCTCTGAAAAAGCCCTGCACGCTTGGTGGCTACATGCTGCAAGGGGCTTTTCTAACCACACCCTAAAGGGGGTAATCAGTATATTTTCAACTCTGCCATGCCTAATTTCAGCCCCCTCTAGATGCCTAGAGGTTGCGATCTGATGAATCGGCATTAACAGAGATCCTTCACGTCCTTTATAACTTTGCATACAGAAAATTACTTTTTTCAGCTCCTTATGAAATAACATAATGATCATAATCATGAGACGGAACTTCATGCTTTCGACTTACTTCCCACAGTTCAGCACGAAGTGAACGCTAACCACATGTCAACTGTTGCTCATGACACAAATGCTGGGTCCTAAGAAGGGGATGAGCTTAGTGCATGGTTCCAGCACATGAAATAACCACTTTATCAGACTAATAAAAAGTCAAGGATGAACAGCAGCATGTTGGTTCATATTACTTCCCTCATCAATTTCCTTCCTAAAATCTCAAAGCAAATAAAGGGCCACATTGTTTGCAATACTCTCCCCAAAAACCTGGAAAACAATCTTCAACTCAACCCTCACTGAGCCTCATACAACCACTTTATCTCGGAGAGATTCAGCAACAGCAGTGGCTGCTCAGCCGAAGGTGTGTTTAGCTGAACGGTGTCTGAAAGAGATGTCGTAGTTGGTGCTGGGAAAACGAATTCATTTAAGGATTTTTTTCTTTCTGCTTATGAGGGCAGCAGGCAATTTGACACTGACAGGATGTGTAACAGGCATAAGGCAATATTTAGAGAAAGAGAAAATATATCATACACTTTTATTAATAGCAGCCATTGTTTCTGTTCATTATCTCCCTTTTCAGTAAAACCCTCTAAGGCTGTCATTGTTCCTAGTTCACAGGCGGATCACTGAGACGTCATCACTCAGGGATACACAGAGTTTCCGTCTGAACCCAGTGGCCGCCGGTCATCCAAGCCCACTCTGCCACAGCTAATGCTTCTTATTTAATATTTTTGTCCTTTCTTTGAAAATTGAGGGAGGGAAGGGGATGGGAGGAGGTGGAAGAGGGCAGAGAGGGGATAAATGGTGATGGAAAAAATAAAAATAAAAGCTCCCCTTCCCCCAAAGAGTATAATACCTATAAAATATCAAAAATGCGAATGCCATACAGATGCTAGAGTAGCCAACTCTTCAAAGCTTTCAGGGGGCTATAAGGGCGAGTGTAAAAAGCACTGGCTGAGGGACCTAGAATAGGCAAATTCAGAGGGACGGGAAGTAGAAGGGCAGTGACCAGGGGCTGGGGAAGGGAAGGGACAGTTAAGTCTTTAACGGGTACAGTTTCTCTTTGCAAGAAAAACTTCTGGAGATGGGTGGTGGTGACGGTTGCACAACATAAATGTATGTAATGCCACAGGACTGTACACATAAAAATAGCTGAAATGGTAATTTTTGCTATTTAAAAAGTTTTAACATAGTTTTAATTTTGATTGAGCCACAATTAAAAATAAAACAAAACAAAACAAGCAGAGGCTATGGAACGGGGAGGCCCGTCTGAGCTCTTCGCTGCGCCCCGGCTCTCAGCTGTAAACTTCTGCAATGCTGGCTTTCGCTACCCCATCTCATCCTCACAATAACAGCATGAAATATGCATGGCAGGTGGTGTGATCTCCATTTTACAGATCAGGTGTCAAAATAAGGAAAATTGGTAAAGAGATTACAAAGTAACCTCTTAACAGAGGTTATCTTGAAGGCAAGAGCTAAAAAAAAAAAAGCCAGGAAAAACACAGATGGGGTCTCCCACCTCTAACCCAACAGCGAGCCATTTCTGGTAACACCTGATACCATTTCACGTCTTAAATGCTGTCCTGTCCTACCCTTCCGCAGCTGTCGCGATCGACCTTTATCATCTTAGAGTCTAAGTCTGCACCAGGAGAGGAGAAAACGAGGTAAGTGAAAGGACCCAAAGCCACTTCCTACTTGAGCCATGACCCCAAGTCACTGCTGGAGAAACAGTGCTGTTCATCAAAAATGCTTCTCAGTTCCTCACAAATGTCCACCTTACAGCCTTGATATTATTCAACTACAAATTAATTCATTAGAAAAAAGGACCTAACCATTTCAGTGCGAAAAGTCATCTCCCGTTCCAAAGATGAGAGGTGAGAAAAGTGACGATCGTTTTCAAAGAGTGTTACTAAATGTATCCTGGGAAGAAAAAAAGAACATATTAGAAGAACGAGGTCTTTTCAAACAAGTCCTAAAATAACCAAGTTATAGATAAAGTACAAAACCATGAAGATGAAAATGAAGACATTCTTATAGTAAACAGTGAGGTAACTTTAGAGCTAGCTCACCAGCTTGCATGTTTTTAGCATTTATCCTCTAGTGCTGCCCCCCGCTGGGCGCCTCCACTCCAGGCCTCTCCATCAGAACAGAGGGAAGGCTTGGCTTGTCATGTCACAAGCGCCTCTAATGCACCAGGTTTGGGATATGCCTCTGTAACTGCTGCAAAGCATTCGGGATATCATTTTAAATAAAACTACTTTATACTGAAGCAGTTATAAATAAGGGTAATTCCATACAAAGAATCAGTTTCAAGTGTCAGAGAACCCAGGACTGTGGGTCAAGATGTTTTATTGGTGCAACTGAAAGCAATAGCTGTAGGCAGCAGAGATGAAAGCATATGTGATGCACAAAATGAGTTACAGGGAGCAACTGTGCTTTCCTTCCTTTACACAGCAGACTCTTTCCAGTGAGTAGAAAATAAAAATTCCCTACATCACCCCTAAAACTTTATCTCTAAGTTTATGTCAACTAACATACCATTACTGTAAAATAAGGGAGTTTAGATGAAATAAACATGCAGAGTACACTAGAAAATCTAACTAAAGCTGTTAAGGTATGCAAACAGTGATGCCATTTTTTAATTCAAATGCTTTTATTTCAAATGGAAACTAATCTTACCAGTGCAAAACTCCCACAAAGGCAGCTGGGAAAAGAAAAAAGAAGAGTCATTGAAGGCGGCCTTCTTATGGTAATTATAATATACCCTTAAAACAACTATTCCAAATGCATCCCCCCCTCTATGTCTAGAGAGCGCTCACTAGAGCATGGTGGCTAGCTAATTCTGTCTACGTAACATCAGGAAAATCCCAGAAGCTCATAAAACAAATTGTGAGCAGAGCTTACCTCGGGGGGGAGGGGGGGCAGAGGGAGACACTTGGAAGACTATATCTCATTGACTTCATTTGCAAACGAGTGATGAAATTGCTAATGATTTGGACCTTTTTGTGATTTTTTTCAGTATCATTCTCTCTTATTTTCCCTGTTACTCTCTACTTATTTACATCAAGTTTTAAAAAGAACCACATATACACACTATGATCAGCTCAGTCCTTTGAGAAGTGACTCGAGCCAACAGGAGCCACTCTGGCCCACTTTCCCTGGTGCTCATCAGAAGATGGCAAAGGCAGGAAGTGCGGCCTCAGCAGTACCTGAACTCCCCTTGGGGCAAGTCAAACCTTTGCTGAGCCTTGAGAGCCCCCAGACTCCTGGCCAGGGCGGCTCATCTGGAGTCCCCACGTCAGTGTCCTAGGAATGAGGCTTATCATGGAGCTGCCAGGCAGGGCAAACCCTGATACTGCTGTGGGCTTTTTGAGGAGCTCCAAACACTGTCCCCTCTGGTGGCTGGGACTCCTTATTTCCAAGGATATCATGGAGTGGGGGAGAAGGGATGGCAAGAGGCCAACTAAAACCCCACAAACCCCACTGTTCTTACAGGGTTCCAGCAGTTTTTCTTGAATAAATGCACTCTAGATTGTTGTAAACCTCTGGTTAGTTTCTAAGGATCTGAAAATGTTGTTTCTCATAATATTCCAAGTAGTTTTGTTACTGTCACAGAGGAGTGAATTTACTTACCTATTCCTGATGTCCTGCCTCCTCGCCAAGATTTTATAATAGTATTTCTTATGGTTGTTCCAAAATATACTTGGCAAGACATTTTATATTAACCTCTTAAAAATTAAAAAAAAATTACTCAACTTGGCCAACAAAATAAGTGCAAATTAATCAATAAGTCAATTAATAATAATAAAATCCTGCAATGCTGAAGGCTCCCAATCACGTCTCCGGGTCTTCTTCCGTGTTCCTAACCATCCTGGGCTCGCCCCTACAACTGCTCAATACGTCTCAGATTTGCTTGTTTTATACCATGATCAGCAAACTGAAGGCGACTCTCTGTTCCTGTCCACTAGCTAACAATGGTTGTTACATTTTTAAAGGCTATAAAAAGGAAGGAGAACAAGTGATGGAGACTGTATGTGGCCCGCGGAGCTTAAAATACTTACTACCTGGCTCTTTACAGAAAAAGTATACATTCGCTATGCACGTTAACTCTTTCTACTAATATATGATATACCCTGAGCCACTTTGAAGTTAAACCTGTACCCTCTCTCTGAACTTGAAACAGATGCCCCTCTGATCAGGCTTCACTGGCTTTAAAATACACAGACACTGGCCCTGGCCCCTGTGGCTCAGTGGGTTCGGTGCCGGCCTCTGCACTGAAAGGTTGCGGGCTCGGTCGCCGGTAGGGTGCGTGCAGGAGGCAGCCAATATTTCTCTTTCTCAAAAAAAGCCCCAAATCAATTAAAAAATCAATAAAATACACAGAGAGTGTCCTATTCAGCTACATTTGTATGCTCTTTCTTATTTTCCAGACAACTATATAGACTGGTGGAAACTCTTAAAAGTTATACTTCAGGAAAAGGGAAAGTGAAATATCCTACCAAATCCATCTAGCTTTCCCAAAGTCCTCACCAATATTCTCCGCCTCTCACTCCCTCCCCTTACCCACATTCCACACCTGATCAAATGATAAGGTGTAATAATGCCAATATCGGAAATGCATAAGGCGTGGTGGTAACGCAGGTCTCCTGGGCCCCTGGGTCCTACTAACCTCACCTCTGAACGTGACCCAGTCTTACAGTTACTGAAACAAAGACCATTTGCCACAAGCATCCCAAACTTCTGCCCACTTGGAGGTTCCTCTACAGTCATCCTTGCTTTTCTCTCTTCTCCATAGTTAGCTTCTCAAATGCGTGTCTTTAATTCCATCCTTAACAAGGTCTGCCCCTCAGCAGCTAACCCCTCATTTTTACGCGCTGTGATAAACGGGTGCCCTGATGATGAAATTTTGTCGGTGACGTCCAGGTGACCCCGGAAAATGTCTGAAACCAAGAACTAAGGGGGCTGGGGACTTCGCCAGCGACTTCCGGAGCTGGGCCCTTGGCACCCATTACTGCTACTAGGCTTGCCTGTGAGACGGGTCCTCTTCCAGACGCCCCCAAACCGCCCCAAGCCCAGGCGCAGAGGGCCCGCGGCGCTCACCTAGGCCTGCGGTGGCCCGCAGCGACAGCTGGCGCCTCCGCAACACGTGCACCTTGTCGCGCAGCTGCTCCAGGACGCAGTTGAGAAACTGGAAGCGCTGCAGGAACAGGCTCTTGGCGACCACTTGCATTTGCACGCAATTCTGCGCTTTGGACTTTCGGGGCCTCCGCGGGGAGTGGGGCCGGGCGGCCCTGGGCAGGTTGCCGCCGCCTACGGGCCTGGGCTTGGGCTTGGGCCTGGGCCTGGGCCTGGGCTTGGGCGCGGGCGGCCCCGGCTTCTCCGCCTCCTCCCGCGGCGACTCGTCCATGTCCGGCTCCCCAGCCCCGGGGGCCCGGCGCCGCCGCCTGGGCTGCGCGGCGCGGGGAGAGGGCCCCGGCTCCGGGGCCGCCTTTCTGGGCTTATTCCTCCTCTGCCCGAGCATTTTCTCATAGTCCCCGGTCGGATGGAGCTGGGCTCTCACGGCGCGGGCGCGCCCGGGGGCTCGCAGCCTCAACGACTCGGCCCGCCGCCGTTGCGGGCCTCCCTGTCGTCAAGGCGACCGAGACCCCGAGGGGGCGTGAGGGCCCGGCGGCCCGCGCCGCTCCGCGCCGGCCGCGCGCAGCTCCACGTGCACCGCGCCACGTGCACCGCGCCACGCGCACCGCCCCCCACGCAGCCCGCCACGTGCACCGCGCCACGCGCACCGCCCCCCACGTGCACCGCGCCACGCGCACCGCCCCCCACGCAGCCCGCCACGTGCACCGCGCCACGCGCACCGCCCCCCACGCAGCCCGCCACGTGCACCGCGCCACGCGCACCGCCCCCCACGCAGCCCGCCACGTGCACCGCGCCACGCGCACCGCCCCCCACACAGCCCCCCACGTGCACCGCGCCACGTGCACCGCCCCCACGTGCACCGCGCCACGTGCACCGCCCTCACGCCGCCCCCCACATGTACCGCGCCAAGCGCACCGCCCCCACGCAGCCCGCCACGCGCACCGCCCCCCACGTGCACCGCGCCACGTGCACCACCCCACGCAGGCCCCCACGCAGCCCCCACGTGCCCCGCCCATATTTCCTAGGTTTCCCTTATTCATCAATTTGTTTCCTGGAGTTTCCATTAGCCTTTGGACGCTCAGTGTCCTAACAGAGTAAAGCATATTCTTACCCTTGGTCTAGCCCTTGGAAGTACAAATATGGTCATTTGTATCATTTAAAAATATTTTTATAAGAATGTTCATTGTACCACTATTTGTATCAGTTAAAAATTAGGAATAACCTCAACACCAAGCGGTGAATGGCAGGCCGTGCACGCAGCGCAGCATTCATCACTAAGTTGACTAAAGTCATTTGGATATTTAATGATGCAGGCAAATGCTCGCGCTGCAGTGTGAAAGGTGAAAGCAGGACGTAGGTAGTGACTCAGATGGCAGCACACACACAGCTGACTGTGTGCCAGGCTGGGTCTAAATCTTTCACACACAGGGCCGTCTATGCAGGATGACCAGCGCGGGACTTAAGCTAGTAACCTGGCCACTCCATTTATTTCCTCGCCTGAAAAATGCTGAGGCACCTAAAACATAGTACAAGCTTAATAATTTAAAAAAGTCCTCGGATCTTTTTTAAAAATTGTTTTTATAGGAAGGAAGAGGGATATAGAGAGAGAAACATCCATGGGCTGCCTCCTGCAGGCCCCCTACTGGGGATGGAGCCCGCAACCTGGGCACTGCCCTGTCCAGGAACAGAATGGTGACCTCTTGGTTCTGAGTCACACCAGCCTGGCAAAAAAAGTTTTTATATCTTGCTCTAGATTGATCATATTCAGAGTATAGTGATGAGTATTACTTTTTAGTTTTTTCGTACCTGGATTCTTTGTCATTAGCTATGCGTTCTATTATTAAACAGTAACACAAGTTCTAGGTTCCTTAGTTAACTCAGAAAACTGACATTCGCCGAAATAATTATTCATTTCATTCTGTTACTAAGGAGAGAATCGATTTGCCTTAGGTGAAGAAAAACATGGCACTTAGTTTATTCCGTTGACTAGAATCATGGCATGCTTTCATCTTTTTATAACTTATCTAACAGCAGCCACTTATTTTGATGTACTAACTTTGAGCAGAGAGTTGTTTGGGTCATATTTTAGCTATATGCTTATTAATGACAATAACTTAAAACAGTATGCCAGATACTTATTCTGTGATGAACTGACAATTAAAGTAATACAGTATAATTTGATATAATATAATATATTCCCACAGTATCGTATCCACTTTGCAATGGAGATACCTCATGATTTGGCAAATTATTTCTTTTACTGAGCGATTTTGAATGCAGTCATCTATATCTAAACCTCACCTCCGTTTTTGGTCGTTTGCAAAAAATGCAATGAAACTGTATGACCAGCAGATGGCAATAATACCTTGTAAATCAGAATTTAACATTTTAGATAGTTTCGTATTTTATTCTTAAAAAGAAAAATCACTGTTCTTGTAATACATCAGTTTACTCAATGTAAAATTTATGAAAATTCCAAATGTAACCCTGCATAAGAATAATTGCATTGCATATTTCATTTATCAAAATAATTAAGATATTCATCATGGGCAAAGTTTGGTTTTCCATTTAATACAGTAATGACTTTAATTGATTCAGATAATTTTGTAATCAAATTTAAATGTTTTAACTTTGCACAAATAGATATAAATTTAAGTGAGTAGCTCAGTTACATCTTTGTCTAGTGTGGTTATATGGAATGGGAAAGAGATGTAGCTCAATGAGCAACATTTTGAAATTTTGAAATTTCCTACCTGAAATTTGATCATTTCAAATACTAATTTCACTTTAATTGATACTCTTCTGCATAAGAGATGGGTATTTGTGCTGTTTCACAGTTTCTTTTACATTAAAGTACTTTTTTTTCTCTTATGGTGCAAGGAGTTGGAATTGGCACCCAAATATTTATCTCTAGTTTGTCATCATTAGTCCCAAAGATGGTAACAAAATTCTGAGGCTCTCATAATTATGTTAGCTAGTTGAACCACATATCCAAGATTCTTTTAGAGCAATTTGATTTAGTAATTTTATTCATTTCAATTAAGAAGTTTTTAAAAAGGTAGACCAAATGCGATTTATATCTTATACTTTTGCAAGACTTCCTATCAATTCACAAAGATGAAAAAAACCTTTTTGCTTAGTTTTCTCTATTTTAGTCTCCAAAAAATAGAATAGCCCTAAGTACGGCTATTTGTTTTCTAATTTAACATGTGATATATACTTGTCAAAAGATGTTTTCAAATTTTTCTTCAGTTACCTCCACTGAAAGAAATATCTTTGCACATGTATATATTATAAAACAACTGTTTTAGTTTAAAACCATCATGTATCTTGAGTGATTCCTTTTGAAACAGCGCCTTTGCTGCTGTTGAATTACTCGGTAGAGCATGCAGAAATCCAAACTGGGCTCGGGCGCGTCCCCACAGGAGAAAATGGAAAATGGGCAAGTTGCAGCGAAGCAGCTCGAAAGTACCCGCGTGTGCCGCTTTGAGCACCCCTGCCGGCACCATGCAGACGTCCGAGGGAGAAACGGCATCTGTAAGCAGCTGGAATTTCTAGGAGCTCTAGTCTACTCTCTGCGTCCATGAGGGGCCTACTCTCCTTCTCAGCTGGGGCTCTCCCGGCCACCCATACTCTGGTTAGGTCCCCAGGCCTTTATCAGATGAATTGAGACCTCCTTGACCTTGAACAGCCTCATGGATTAATGGAATAAAGAGGATTCCTTCACCCCCTGCATGGGGAGACTGACCGATTGTATAGTTTATGCACACTGACGTCAGCAGAAGGTACTCAGTACATATTGTTAATTGACAACGCACATATACAAAACCACATACATGTATACACATACCACCCTGGCGACAGTTCTATGTACAAACTCCAACATGTTGAGATTATCGTCACTTACCACCAAAGTGACTAATACAAGGATTATTACATTCAATACTGATAAGCAGAAGTCTCAGAATATATTAAAGAATTATAAAATATAAGTGCAAAATCGTAAACATGGCAATGCTGCATAAGGCATCTGCATGCTATGTTTTATATTACGTAACATTTTAGATGGATTTAACTTTGATTATGACACAATGGTCTAGAAATATCACCGGACTGGGCCCAGTATGTTTTGGGCAATTTATTTCTCCATCTCTGGTTTCCTCAACTATGAAATAAAGATTTTGGGCCGCACGGCCTTATTAAAGTCTTTTCAACTTATTTAATTCTAGTTAGGATGTGTACATAGATTTGGGTAGCCGGAAGGATATACCTGCCGAGTCCATACAGTGCCCTGTAGCAAGCCCTCTTCTTTCCAGGGCTTCCCTTCTCTCCAGCTCTGTGTTCTGATTCCACCCTGAGCGTGTGACCCTCTGCAGTGCATCCTGTCCTCCAGTTGCCACACCTGTCTCTGCCGACCCAGGGGAGCTCAGCCTACCCCTCTCTCTAGCCTGGTCAGCCCAGCTGCAGCCCGGCTCCACTGCGGCCTGGGCTCTGCCCCAGGTCCTCCCTGACTTCACTGCTGTGCAGGCTCTAGGCGCAGGGGGCTCCATTGCTCCTGCTTTCTAATTACTTCTCTCCTCCAGCAGCCTGGATGGCAGGCCCTAAATAAGTAGTAAGTGTTCCCATCAAGCCCGGCAGACTGTCGCTGGGGCAGCCGAGTCCCGCTTCAGCATGGATGTTACCCACCCACGAGGACAAATGTGGGCCTTTAACATTCCCTCCTGGTCTGCAGTTTGTTCATACTCTTCTTGAGACACTTACAGTGACAACTTATAATCCAATAGGAGAAAAAGTGTTGAGTTGCAGTTTTCATGTTTCTTTAGGCCGCATACCTGGGTTCAGAAAAGGCAAGGTAAACTTTTTTATCCTTAGAAGTTAGAGCTATTCATGTGAGGGGTTAGAGCAGGGTGTTAGCTACGAGCACAGGCAGGACTTGGATCTGGCTTTGCTGCTTACTGGTACTTACTCTCGCTAAGCCTCAGTTATCTCACACTTCAAATGGGAATACTAGCTCCTACCTCACACAGTCGTTGCAACGATTAAGATAATGCATATAAAGTGTATAGATACAGCAAATGTCTTATAAAAAAGGTGGCAGTTATGGCCACGTCAAGGCTCAGGATGGAGGAGAATTTACATGATCTCTCTCTTTCCCAGGGAGTCCAAAGCCAGCTCTAATTCTTCTTGGGGAAAAAATTGAAGGGGTAAAAAGAAACTAATATAAGTTGAGAGCCTCAGGCCACACAGTGCTATCAAATAGGCAATATTATCTCCTTTTTACAGATAAAGTAAGTTCAGGCAAGGAGAAGACTCGAGACCACTCACTCTTAACTCCCAAGTACGCAAGATCGACTCCCCTGGAAGTCCTCAAAGCTGACAAGTTGGGCCCCAAAGAATGAAAAGATCTGCTGGCTATCTTTTCTCTTTTGCATTTTAAAATAACAGCTTTAATGAGATATAATTCACACACCATAACATGCATTCTTTTAAGTGTAGGATTCACTGACTTTAGTATATTCATGAGGTTGTGCAGTGACCACACTATCTAATCCCACGTTCTCACAGTTGGGTAGTGTCACGCCAGAAATTGGGGCATGTCAAAAGGACACAGGAGCCAGCTCAAGGGGCTCCCAATGACCAAATCTGGGATGACTTGTGCATCAAGATGACTAAGGATTTTAATTATAAACCATTGAACAACAAGAATATTTTTTTTTGCCACAGAAGACAAAGAAAGGCTGAGCAACTGTGTCAGATTAAAGGAGACTAAAGAAACATAACAAAACCCAATATGTGACCCTCAACTGGATCGGTACTGAAGGAAAAGATACTCTACAGAGGACGTCATGAGTCATTTGACGAAATTGGAGTACAGATGGTAGATCACAGTATTATATCACTGTTAAATTTCCCGAGGTGGCTGACTCTGCCATGGATATTTCATGGAATCTTCCTGGTTTTAGGAAATACACTTTGAATTACTTGGGAAAAATAGGTAAAGAGTATACAGGGTTTCTTTGTACTATTCTTGCACCTTTCCTGTAAGCTTGGAATTATCCCAAGTGAAAGACTGTTACAAGGTTGGTGTTTGGCATGCACAGAAAATGCGGGGAATAGATTAGGGGGTGCAAGAGCAGAAAGCCTGCCAGCGTCGGCCGCTCTGAAGGCCTGTCATGTGGAAGAAGGATTTAAGGCTGGGTTGGCTAATCTTATTTTGTGTCAGCCTGCTGTGTAGTGTCATTACATCACATCCGAGAGCTCAGGGCTGGATGGGAGGTGGGAGTCCTCTAAGCTTCGTGGCGTCTCCGTATCTTTCTATGCACAGAGGTGCAAAGTCCCGGCTCTCCCAGGTTCATCAGGGAGAGCAAATGAGTGAAGGGGACCAGGCACAGGACATCTGGAACTAGTGGGGTCTTGAGAATAATGTCTTCTCTATGGGTTTTCAAAGGCAAAACCCAAACCCCACGTGGTAATCCTTTGGCTGCATCTGGCCTGGGAATGGCCTGTCGCGACCTCTGACCTTACCGAATCCTCCTGTTCTTTCCAGATAAGGAAACAGGTATCTAAAGTCACGAAGCACACTGTGTCAGAAATGAAGGTGTAAATGTGTGTGTGTATCAAAACCACACCGTTTTTAATGAAAGAAATTAATATGCACACATGTATACTTCTGTACAACTTTGGGTAATATATAATTTTAAGCTGTTTACAAATAACATGTAATGCTTCAAATATTACACAATGTTGATAATACATTTCTAGCAGAAATAAATATATTGCACTTAAAAAGAACTTCGTTAGATGTTACTTCTTAGTATTAGGCTTATAACTTCTTTTTTCATAAAACATTTCCCATGCCCTTCCCGCAGCCCCCAACACACACACCATTACAGTGACTGTTCTCACGCAATTCATGAAGCAAAGGGACACAGCAAACGACAGAATGGTGAGAAACTCTACTCAAAAGGCTAATCCAATTTTTTTCTTCCTTAAGAAATCAAAGACCTTCTTTTAGGTTTCTGAAACTAAGAAAAAAACAACTAAATACACTATTATAATGTACCAGAAGTAAAATACAACAAACCGTATTTTTTGTCCAAATGTATTATTTTTGCCAAAATGTTTTAATTTTCTTATTGTCAGGGGGAGGGAATTGGAATTATTTAAGGCATGGACAGAGAAAGAAGGGCCAGAAAATCCTTTGGGAATATCTGCCTGTCCAACATTTATCGATGAACCTAGGCACATGTAAGCGTGCTGCAGAGAGATGAGGACTGGACTGTTTGAAAACTGGCAGGGAATGGACAGCAGTGAAGAAAGGATTTTGATTTTCTGAAGTTTTAGGAGTTTGTAACCTTCCCTTTGCTTGTTTACATAAAATCCCTACATTCTGAAATAACATAGAAATGTATAAAATCCATCGTCTACCCCAGTGGGATTCTCTAAAGGAGCCCTGAAGACCTTTTCCGTCCAGGGCTTTCTTCCCATCCGGGCTGTCTAGATTTAGGGTATAATATTGTTTTCCTCATAATAAAGATCAAGTGTATACACGTTTAATACTGAAAACAGTTTTCCTTACCTGGTGAATGGAAGATTGAGGAAAAAGAGAGTTTTTCTTACAATGCGTGACCTGTCCATTCCGTAACCAGATTTTTGAACTTGAGTCACTGAGTCCCAGCTAAGCTTGACTGTCTTTAACCGGTGGTGCAGTCCCTTCACTTACTTTACTGGAGCCTTAATTTCTCTATATAATTCAGCTAAATACAAGCAGGAAGCCTGAAAAGCTAGTGTGATGCTCGGAATTGGGATAACTACCTTACCATCTTTCTGGGAAATTCATGAGTGGTATGGGGTAAGGATGCTTCTAAGAATACTCAGTTCTTGGGCTTTTACAAGGTTTTGTTTTTCTTTTTTGCGGGGGGGATGTTGTGCAATGTCAGAGATTTGGATAAGGGTGGGGGAAGGGAGATCCTGGAATACCCCAGAAATCAGTGTGACTCCTATACCATAGCTCCTCCTCTGTGCCCACCTACGAGGGATGGTGGCAGACCTTCTGGATAACATGCCATTGTTATAAACTCAGAAGGCCCAGCAATGCAATATGAATTCATCGCCGTAGACCCTGTAGCCTAAGAATTGGTGATATGTTAGACACAAGCTGGATATGTTTATCTTTATATTGCTACGGGTGGGCAGAGGAGGGGGAAGATTTACTAAGTAGAAGAAATAATAGAACTTAGAATTATTGATAAATGCTTTGAAAACAAATCACAGACGCAGGCCCACTAAGTTGTGAATTCACTTCTTGGAGTTTGATGGAGCAGTTGCGGCAGGGCCTCTTTCTAGCAGCCCTGCGCATTCGCCATGCTTCTGATACTGAGATACACCTGGAGGGAAAACCTGAACTTGCTCCAAATACACTGTAGCTCATGCTCTCTCTTATTCAATTGGCTTTCCACTAATTATCTAGTTCTTGCAATTACTTTTGGTAAGATAGACTTAAGAGTTTTAAATCTTAAATAACCAAGGAGTTAAGTAAGAATCAATAACCCAAAAAGCTCCTAAAGACTCGGGTGGGGTAAATTCCTATCCCTGGTTCCCATGCAGACAGTGACTCTAATCGGTGGAGTTCCATTTTCCCTTGTGCTTTTTTTTCTGGTTCAAATAAAACCAAATACTTAAAAATATATCCAATTTAGAATTTCAGGTGTCATTTTCCAATAGCATGCTTTGATGTCTTAGTCTTTTCTCTAAGCACTCTAGTTATTTTTAGTCTTATTGCTTAATGACAAAATAAAGTGATAAAGTCTGGACATTTAACAAAAACACACACCCTCCATTGAGACACGCCGACTGGGAAAAATATCAAAACAGTATTAAAACGATGCTTTCATTCTCACTGAAAAGAAAATTCAGCTACGATTCACTTTAGTAGACCAGTAATTTGCCAGGCTACTAAGCATCGCGTAAAATAGTGTCTACTGCTGTTGTTCCTGCTTTAAGCAGCCGTACTCTGTCTTGAAAGGAGCCACTGGCAACAGGCCAGCTATTAAATATTAAATCCCTATCCTAAGCTCTATGGATATTTAAACATTACTCATAACTGCTTTTCAAAGGAAATGCACATCTGTGCTGTGTTTGGAAAAAAGAACTACCTGTGCATACGAGAGCATAGCATGCCAGAAGCTATAGATCAGCCTCCAGAGTCTGCCACAGGCTCTGAGATGCTCGGTTAGCACAGCCCATGCTCCTCCATTAGCTCAGGGACACAGTAGAGAACGGCCATTGCCAAGTCCGACGACAGCATCCCACAGACGGGCTACGCCACTCTGCCTTGTTTCACGAGCTGGAAATGCGCAAGACAGGCATTTGCTATGGGCAAGCCTAACCTTAAAGCAATCCAATAAAACCCCAGGGGAGTCAGGTGTGATAGGTATATCGCATTTACTCTGAAATACACCTCTACGCTCAGCTGCAAGTTCCCATCTCCTTGGACAGATTTGATGCTTTTGCAGTCAGACAGAGTAACATGACTATTGCTTAGAAAATTTAGATTACATTAAAACAGAGTTTGGGGAGTTTTGTGAAGAAGATGGGCTATATCCTGTAGCTAGACTGCATTATATCTAAAGTTGAAGGACTACAAATGTCATTAAATTTGTTATTAGGGTCACGAACTGTTGCAAAACACCAAATGTAGTACCCTGACGGTAAATGTTTAGATATATACTATGCTGCCCAAAAATAATATAGAAATTATATATAGCTAAAATATAATTAATTACTATACAACATTCGAGGAAGGATTAAGAAGACAGCAAGAGCTGGAAATAAAGTGGGTAAATATTTAGATTACTTATAAGAAATGTTTCAGTTGGAGAGTCATTGAGTAACATGTAATTTCATATAATAGGCTAGAAAAATGGTAAAGGAGCCAGTGAACGTAACAGTAAGAAAACGGACAGATCAGATCTGTGGACATCTAACTCCTTCTGGGCACAGAGGGGCCTTTGGCACCAATGGCAGAGAAGTGCCTTTCAGAACAGGGCCACCAGCTCTTTTTGCAGCTACAGGTGACAGGAAACCTCCCGTGTCACCATGGAGTAGCTTAAGAGTGTTCCTCACTGAGCAAGTCAGTAGTAAAAATAAACCCTATTTTACGATGTAACACACAGAGCCTCTTGCTTCAAAACTGTACACAGAAGATTTTTCCTACCTCCATGGCAAGTGATTGCAAGAAAGAGAATTAGGAAGAAAGAAGACAAGACTGAGAAAGTGCTTGTCAGGTCCTGGCCCTTCCATGGTACAAAAGGAACTTTGTGACGTCATTACCAACTGTTCATCCACAAAGCAGGGTGCCTTAGCGTGACCGCAGCTCCTGCCCGGGCAGCTAACGCAAAGGAAAACTGAACATGCTTACGCTACAGCGCTACCAGGTTTCCTACTGGCTCTCATTTTCTACGGGGAGAAGTGGACTTAAGTTAATCATGAAGCATTACGGTTGGTATGTTATATAGTATTGCCTGTCTGAAGATTCTTTTAACCTGTGGATAGCAGAAAGAAAACCTATACACGTTGATTTTATACATTACTGCATCAACGCAGTGTTTTTAACCACTAGGAATAATGCACTTTAAGATTCATCTACTTTGTATTATTAACCTTTCTGGGTGAATTGATATCCTTATCAGTTGCAGGATGGACTTAGGCTGGCTGAGGCCTTTAAACGGATTCGTTCTCGAACCCAAGAGCCACCCACGCCTCCGGATGAATCCTGGTCCATGGTGCATTCCCTCCACAGTAGGCTTTATTGTGAGTCCAGCTCTCCTCATGAACAGATCGCATGTCTCCTGGAGAGCCCTGGCTCCAACCCTCCAGACCCCACCCACCCAACCCTGTCCTCTCTTTCCATACCCATTTGCACGTTCTGAATTTGGATGCTCCTGCTTTCAGAAGAGTCATACGAATGGCGTCATCACAGCAGAGGAGTGGCGCAGTCCTTGGATAGCAGCGTAGGGCCCCTGCTGGAAGTAGTGATGGTACCGGGGCATGTGGAAGGAGGGGAAGGTCGGGCCACTCCCCTGCATGGAGCTGGCGATGGCCGAGGGCGTGAGAGGCATCCCAAGTCGGCTGTATGGCGGCAGAGAGCCCTGGATGGGGTGAGGAATGGGCGTGGCTATGGAGGCTGTGCTGGTGCCAAGAGCAGTCAGGGACTGTGGATGCTGAAATCCAGGGAAACTGGACGACGATGACACCCAGGAGCTGAGCGACAAGTTATCGGATGTTGTAAAGGCCGACCCTGGGGGGCGGGGGGGAAATACGCATGAGACTGGAAGTGTGCAAATGGAGAGTTTTATTATTTATCTGTAAGGATCAACTTATTTAAAGAAACATGGCATAGATCTGCAATTCAAAGAGACAAACGTGTCAACCATGAGGCAAATCTACCTTTCTAGAAAAAAAATCATTTACACCATATATGGAAGAGAGTTTACTAAATAGAAAATGACTTAACTCGTTAGATGGCCTGCATACTCCCAGAGAGTGGCCAAAACATGGCTCCCTACCCCAAGGCAATGACCTGATTCCCTTCACAGGAGCTCCAGCAGCTGGTACCTGTCCGAACCTCCGCAGCACCCCCGTCGCATAAGGAGGGGGGCACAGGGGCCTCACACAGCTGCCGGTTTCCAAAGTCACTGTGAGGACCCACTGTGTGTTCTTCTTTTCTTTCTTGTTCAGCTTCCATAATTTTTTATTAACTATTTGACAAGTCACAAAGCAACTTGTTCTTACATCAGGACATCCAGACATTTAAACAGGAGTCTACATCGAATTTTCCCATCGTATAATTACTAGTAGCTTCTGTGGATTTAGTTATAATAAATGTTCTATGTTGTGACTGATTAGGCTCTTTCTATATGATGGACATTAAAATATGACAGAGGGCTCTCTGTCCATGCAAACACCCCTGTGCCCAGGGCTCGGGCCCTCTGGCCTCTTTTCTCAGGACTCCCAGGCGCAGAGGGCTCCTCCCTGGGCCTTTCAACAGAGGAGCTTCCAGCGCCCCCCAAGCTCCCCACTGGGGCCACTGCCTCCGCCTATGCCCTTCACTAGGGGCATCTTTTTCCAAGGTTTTCAGTTTGTCACTATCCTAATAAGGTATTCCTATGCCCAGTGGGGGGCGTGCAGTAGGCAGCCGGGTGATGTTTCTATCTCTCCCTTCCCCTCCCTCTTTCTCTAAAAACCAGTGGGGGAAAAAAGGCATTCAGATTATAAAGCTGAGGGCAGAAAAAGCAAGGGGCTGCCCCCGAGTCTTACAGCTCTTTGGTTAGTAGATCTCAGACAAGTAACTCCTGAGCCCTGAGCCCTGAGCCAGAGGCTCCTCGTCTCTTTACTAAAAACCCCACAGGAAACCTTCAGGCAGCAGCATCTCTTAAGACTCAAGAGCAAAACCCTGGACTCTGTGGACACAGCCTCAGGGGCTGCCCGTTTCTGAAGAGGCTCCTGAAATACTTTGGGGCCCACATGCTCCCCGAGGTCAGGGTCTCACGCCCCACCTGCCTCCAGTGGTCCGGGCTCTCGGGCTCCCAGCAGCTGCACAGGCAGGGGCGGTGCCCTCTCACCTCGGGTCTGGGCCGCCCGCCCCGCGTCCCCAGCACGTCGCGGTCCCTCACCTCGGGTCTGGGCCGCCCGCCCCGCGTCCCCAGCACGTCGCGGTCCCTTACCTCGGGTCTGGGCCGCCCGCCCCTCGTCCCCAGCACGTCGCGGTCCCTCACCTCGGGTCTGGGCCGCCCGCCCCGCGTCCCCAGCACGTCGCGGTCCCTTACCTCGGGTCTGGGCCGCCCGCCCCGCGTCCCCAGCACGTCGCGGTCCCTTACCTCGGGTCTGGGCCGCCCGCCCCTCGTCCCCAGCACGTCGCGGTCCCTCACCTCGGGTCTGGGCCGCCCGCCCCGCGTCCCCAGCACGTCGCGGTCCCTCACTTTGGGTCTGGGCCGTCTGCGCCTCGTCCCCAGCACGTCGCGGTCCCTCACCTCGGGTCTGGGCCGCCCGCCCCTCGTCCCCAGCACGTCGCGGTCCCTTACCTCGGGTCTGGGCCGCCCGCCCCTCGTCCCCAGCACGTCGCGGTCCCTCACCTCGGGTCTGGGCCGCCCGCCCCGCGTCCCCAGCACGTCGCGGTCCCTTACCTCGGGTCTGGGCCGCCCGCCCCGCGTCCCCAGCACGTCGCGGTCCCTTACCTCGGGTCTGGGCCGCCCGCCCCGCGTCCCCAGCACGTCGCGGTCCCTCACTTTGGGTCTGGGCCGTCTGCGCCTCGTCCCCAGCACGTCGCGGTCCCTCACCTCGGGTTTGGGCCGCCCGCCCCTCGTCCCCAGCACGTCGCGGTCCCTTACCTCGGGTCTGGGCCGCCCGCCCCTCGTCCCCAGCACGTCGCGGTCCCTCACCTCGGGTCTGTGCCGTCTGCGCCTCGTCCCCCAGCACGTCGTCGTCCCCGTAGGTGCGGATGGGCGAGCGGGCGTAGGAGTGCTTCTGGATCAGGCTCTCCACGCTCTCCCTGCGTCAGAGAGCAGCAGGCCATGTGAGCCAAGGGCAGGTGCCCGGGACGGACGGGGGCCTCACAGACAGTTTACTAGTCAGGAGGGACATTTTCTCAGCCAAAAGCCCTCCACTTCTGGGAAGGCGACATCCCGAACATTTATAGTTCATTCCGTCACAGACCTCTCAGAGACGCGACCTCAGGCATGTAACTATAGGAACTGGAATAATATCTGTATTAATAAGTATATTAATGGAAAGGATAAGTTGGCATGACATGGACCCTAATCAATCAACCTGCCACCTGCCATATATGTTAATCTTTGTATCCCACAGGCTGATAATGTTGGAGCCTGCAGCCTGCACAGCCGATGTCACTCACTAGAGGGCTGAGTTCACTATGGTGTTGCAGAGGGACTGTCTTTTTGGGTAGCCTGGGTCATTCAGAGAAAAGTCAAGTGAGCCGAGCAACCCTTAATAAAACAACAACCCTTACCAACAGGACATTCAAGCCGATGTCCTTTTAGTCTGAGCCACATGTCATACTGTTAATATATGAGAGGAACTTAGAAATGAATTAAGTGGTTATTTTCCCATGAGGAAGGAACCGGCTACAAATGCCCTAGAGAATATTTTCTCTGCGCACAGTCATGAAGGGATGACCATCAGCGGGCCCGTTATGGACGTGTGTCACTGCGGCACAGACTCTTCCCAGCGCAGGACATAAACTGCTCCACCCAAGCATTCAGCTCAAAAGCAGAGTTTAGTGTCTGCTCTACACACACGAGAAAAATCATCTTCCAAACGACCCAGGGCATCACTGCCTGGTGAAATACGTTGCTTTTCTAGAAGCAGCACATCACAGTCATTCTGTCCTTGGTAGATCCCTGGTATCATTACTTAGTCTCGTCTCTAGGAGGGAGGAAAAGGGGATTTTATCGAAGTGATTTACTTGTGTCAGGCCTGGGAGGGAACGGAAAGCAGTGGCAGTTCTTATACAAAGGGCGGCCTAATTGAGTTACTGCCTTTTAAGTGATTGAAAACAGTGGTGCATATCAGGGCCATCTCTTCAAAGATCTCAGGAAGAGTAGACAGCCCGCGCTGTTTATGTCTAATCCCTGTTTCCAGCAAAATGAAAAGTGCAAGGGCTCTGTTTAGCCTGGGAGCCAACTGGGAAGATTTCTAAATACTGGATCCTGAAAAATAAGGGATGACTCGCCCAATGAGGTAGGTGACCGAGGTACTGCCTTGTAACGTTCAGTGCTGTTACATCCCAAAGCTAGAGACGGTGGTTTGAGCGGGCTGACTTTGGACTGAACAGATAAATGAAATGGGTACTATTATTGATGGTCAGTCTTTCTAATATCTAAGACGAAATTACTTTTCCAGGCAAAAGGGTACATCAGCTCCGGCCGGTATGACTCAGTTGTTCGAGCATCGTCCTGTGCACCAAAAGGTCACGGGTTCGATTCCCAGTCAGGACACAAGCCTGGGGTTTGGGTTCGATACCCTGTAGGGGGCATACAGGAGGCAGCTGATGGATGTTCTGCTCTCACATCGGTTTCTCTTTCTCTCTCCCTCTCCTTTCCTCTCCCTCTAAAAATCAACGTGTGTATATATATATATATATATTTTTTTTTTTTTTTTAAAGAGTACATTATATCTTAGATATGTTTTAAAGGTTTCTTCTGACTACTTTGTAGCCATCAATTCCAAGAATAACATACCACATGTGAAAGGCACAGTTTGCAGCCAGAAGGTGGCAGGACAGAGGGTAGCTACAGTGCCTGTGCTGATCCTGCCAAAATGATCAGAACCATTTGAAGTCATTTCAACTATTTGTTCAGACTCTAGATAAGCAAAACGGACAGACTCTTTTAGTTTTGGACCAACTGCCCTTCCTCTATCTTTGAAACCGGAGTGCAAATCTCTCCTTGCTAAAAGAGCAGACCCTTCCTTCCCAGCGTTCTCCTTTGCACCAGCACGGTGCTTAGTACGTCCCTCTTTTGCTGCACTTACTAGATCGATGGCAACTGCGCGTTGGCATGAGTGCTGTCCTGCCACCCGGCTGGCCTCTGGGCCAGGCAGAGAGCAGCGCTTTATCTGGGCATCGGCCTCCCACTTTAGTGCGTGTGATGGACTGAGCGTGGCCCCCAGGCGTCAGTGTTGAAATCCTAAACCCCAACGGGATGGAATCAGGAGGGGGGGCCTTCGCAGACAATTAGGTCTTGAGAGCAGAGCTCTCATAAGTGGGATTAATGGTCTAAGAAAAGGCAGGGGAGCCGTGAGGACGCGGGGAGGTGGCTGTCTGTGAACCAGAAAGCAGGCCCTCGACAAACACTGAGCCTGCCCGCACTGTGACATGGGATGCCCCAGCTTCCAGAACTGTGAGAAATAAACAGCTGTTTAAGCCACTCGGGCTATGGAATTTTTGTTTAGCAGCCCGAACAGACCAAGACGGCGCGCATCGAAGTTACCCGGAGGGATTGTCACAACACAGACTGTCCTCCCCACCCTAGAGCTCCGGTTAGGCAGGTGTGAGGTGTGGCCTGCGATGTGACTTCCAGTGTGATTCCAGGTGATGCCGAGGCTGCCAACCTGGAGGCCCCGGGGAGAACCCCACCCCAGCCTCGCAGTTAGGAGCACGCTCGCTGGAGCCACCCGCTTCGCTCAAATCCCAGCTCTGCCACTGGCCAGCTGCGCGCTTGTGGGCAGCTCACTTCACTCCTCCATGCCTCAGTTTTCTCATCTGTAAAATGAGGGTGTTAATATGACCTAGCTCTTAGGATTATGATTAAGATTTAATGAATATACATGGAGAGTTTATATTGGTACCTGGAATATAATAAGTGCTCAATAAGTGTTTATAGATAACAAAGTTAAATTAGAATTGTTATCACTGAGGATCCAGATCATGTGTTCCTAACGCTGGTCACACAGGCATAATCATTTTGGATGAAACTGAGACTTCCAGTCCCTCTAACTTGCCAGGCTGCACCCAAACCATCCTATAATATATACACGTCAGAGAAGGAATTAAATAAAAAGTAAATGTTATTTCAATTTACATTTTAAGTTTCTCTCCTAAATACAGACCTAGAAAAAACTGTGTCCAGGGAGAAAATGTCAGATCCATTAAAATCAAATCTAACTTATAGGAAACACAATATTTCAAGTTGTTCTGCTCATCAATTCGCTCGTGTTTACATCATGTCTTGCTGGACCTTTGTAAATAACTCCTTGTCACAACATTTCTCTAAAGATTTATGCAGATAATTTTATAAATTACTGGAAGACAATACATCAATATTTATAGCTTCCACAAAGTACTTAATAAATGAAAACTTTAGATAATATGATTTGAAATGTATTATAAATCATTAATTTTAATTTGCAAACTGAAATATATTATGCAATCCATTTTGGAAAAACAAAATAAGTCTAAATTAATCTTTTAAAAAGCTTTTAGACTTTAGTTTGTTTTCATTTATCTGATTTAGTCCTACTGGTTTTTGTTTTCAGTAGTAATACACATTTCTGATTTTGTATTATCATTAGCAACTTAAATAAGTCAGCTACACCACTGACTAAAACAAAAGCTGTTATGCTTAGTTTCCTAAGTCCTATGGCTGTGACAACCAGAAGAAAGGTCTCATGAAAAGCACAGATTACTCAGTTTTTAAATAAACTTTAGTAAATTGTGAGGCAGGGAACATGTGTCCTTCATACCCAGAAAGACAGGCACAAGCAAGGGAAAAAGGGATAATTTATAATCATAAGTTAATTGTGAATAACTCTGCTACTCTACCTGTCGCTCACTGGTTTGACACTTTTATAAAGTAAGTGCCTCCTCTTAGAAGCTGTCAATAAATGAGTAACATTTTAAGTGCAGAAACACGGTGCTAGTTAAAGGAATTTTGTAGTGAGTACTTCTACAAAATTTGAAAAAAATTTAGTTCTGTTAAAAACCATCCCTTTCTGTGGTTGTTGTCCAGAGATTCTTTTAATTTATTCAGTGACTAGATTTAATTTAAAAGCAGACTTTAAAACTGCTTTCATTTGATGCACGCAGGGTCTTATACTGAGTCCACCGTCATTGGAGGCGATTTTTAAGGAAAAAGTTTCTTTCCTGGATGACGTTTTAGGGGTCTCGCTAACACCCACTTTCCCAAACGCCCTTACACGGCTCCCTAAGGCCCTGCAGGCGTTAGTGCCCTCAAAGGGAGAAACTATTCAACCTCGTTTTCAATTACTCATAAGAGATTAGAAGACAAAAATAAGAGACAGCTGAAATCTACAGAGACTCTGAAAAGTGTGCATCTCACGTGTTCCTCGTCCTGGTCTGGCCTCTTCCTCTGGCTGGACCTGCAGGTGCTCAATGGCCCTAAGGGGACATCTCAGCCACCCCTGGAAGACGGGGAGGACCAGTGTCGGCTGAGATCTGATCCCGCCGGCGGCGTCAGGCAGCATCGCCCACGGGCCTCGAAATGAAATTCTAAGTTTCTTTACTTTAACCCAGAAAGACGAACAATCGTCCCAAGGAGGTCAAATTTCTGGGTAGGAGTTTTCCTGGCGGCCAACATTCCCACCGCCCCTTAAAGCTCTAAGCCGGGATCAGCAGAGTTTTTCCGTAAAGGCCAGACAGTAACTATTTTAAGCTTTGCAGGCCTTATGGTCTCTGTCAGATACACTCAGCCCTGTCTTCGTAGCATGAGGCAGCCACATACAACATATAAACTGAAAGCCGTAACTGTCCTTCAATAAAACTTTATTTATAGACAATAAAATTTAATTTCTTATTATTGCATGTCACGTTATTTTAAACTAATTTTGTTAAAAATTATTTTTGTGATTCTTTTAGCCATTTAAAAATGTAAAGACCTTCTTAGCTTGGGTTCTGTACCAGACAGGGTGCCCTGACCCGCACGCTAAGCCACCTACCCGCTCAGATGGGCCCCGCTGCCTCAGACACTCCACCAAACGCTGCTGTCCTCCGGGTCACCACGAAAGGCCGAGAAGCTACCCATAAGCTACGAACCTCTTCAGCAGGCCTGCCAGGAAGCCGGCTGCTCCGTGGCTGGATGTAGCTGAAACTTTGCTCATTTCCCAGGATATCAGACTTGTGACTTTCTCTCTGGAAGCTTCCTTCCCGTCTGAGCGAGCCGAGCGCCGCTGGGTCTGAGCAGACCCGGTTCCCGCCGGGCGGGTGTCCAAAGTTCCCGCGGCCGCAAGTCACCCGATGCCGGGCATTCTAAACATACTTTCTAGAGACTCCCAGGACAAATTCTGAGCCGATACAGTGAGATAAGCCTGTGTTCAGTTCTCTGCCCACGGAGAGGACTCGGCAGAACAAGTGCCAGCTCCTTATTTGGGCATTTTCGCCGCAAACGGGAAAGGGGCAGGGACAGCATCAGCCGGAGCCAGGCGTCCACGGGCGGGGAGGGGAGCCACCAGGGGAGGGAGGGACGGCGGGACCCCGTCAGGGCCTCACCTGACCCCAGCCCAGGGCAGCCGAGGCCGCTGAGAAAGGCAGGCCTGGGGCAGCTGGTGAGGAGCAGGCTCACAACCCCCTGGAGGAAGGGCAAGAGGAAGAGCTAAGGGGGGGGGGGGTAGTCAGTGGGGTGGGGTAGAGTCACAACCAGGAGGGGGTCTTGGAAGCCAAGAGGAGAGGGAGAAATGGGCAACTGTCACACCCCGCTGACAGGTCAAGTGAGACGAGCACTGAGAACGCTCCCTTGGATTGCAATGGGCGGCCATGGGGACCTGGACAAGGGCGGGTGGTGGTGAGGCGACGAGAGTCTAAAGGGCAGGGGGGAGGGGGGCAGGGCTGGGGGGGCTGGGGAACAGACCGCAGCTCTCCTGAAGGGGCCTTACTGCGAGGGGGAACAACAGCTGGAGGGTCAGCTCCACACAGCTGGGATCAACAGAAGGTTGTTTTTCCCTTAGTGAAAGAAACGTCAGGACATCCGACCATGCAAGAGGGCAGTATATTGCTGTAGTGCAAAGTTTTTTTTTTAATTAAAAAGCAAATAAAAGAAAGCAAAAAGTTTTATAAGTATAGCAATATAAGATTAGACAAAGTAGAATTAAGAAAAAACATTAAGTGGGAAGGAAGTTAAATATATATTTGATCAACTATGGAACTAAAAAAGTAAAGAAGTATTCCCCAAAGGAATTCTGTACCCAGATGAATTTAGGGGCAAGATTGTAAAATCTTCAGGTAAAGGATCATGTCTTTACTATTTAAACTCATCCAGACAATAAAAAGAAAGAAAATATTTCAGTTCATCTGAACAAATTAGCAGAAACCAGATACCAAAAACTAAGAGAGATGGCAAGGAGAAACAAAGTCAAATCTGTTATGAAGATTGATACATAAAGTCTTACTCATTAATTTAAACGAATAAATTAAAGCTAGCAATGCACTATAAAGAAAAACAAACATAATCCAGCCAGGATTTATTCCAGGAATACAAGATGGCTCAACACAGACCATATGACTAAAATCAATTATATTGTTATTTAAAAGTACAGAAGTAATTTAAACTGTCTCATTAGATATTAAAAGAGCGTTTTGTTTAAACCCAAGTAACATTCAGGATAACAAAAAAATTCTTAATTTAGGCATAGAAGAAAGGGTATTAACTCAATATAAAGATACCTGTCTGAAACCAACAGCCAATGAAACCCATGTATTATGATAAAATACTAGAGGCATTACTAAGTCAAAAACAAGAGCAAATGCTATCATTATTACTTTTCAATACTGTCCTGGAAATTTTAGTCCGTGTAACAAAACAAGAAAAAGACATCTTTAAGAGTATAACTATCAGAAAGAAAAAGATAAAATGATCATTTTAATAAATGATATAGCAATCTAACTGGAAAACTCAACAGACTAAAAGGAAAATTAAAACTAATTTTTAAGTTCAGTAAAATGGCAGGATGCCAAGGACATATAGGAATCAATAGCTTTTTACGGACTAAACTGGGTAGATTTCTAATGAAAAATTCTATTTTCCAAAGCAAGTCCTCTCCCTGTCACCCTCCCAAAAAAACGCTCTTAGTACAGTGCTACCCAATAGAGAGGTAATGTGAGCCACATGTAATTTTAAATAGTCTAGTTGCAATATTTTTTTAAATGTAAAATTAATTTTAATATATTTTATTTAACCCAATATATGTCCAAAATCGTATTTCAACATCTAATCAATATTTTAAAACTATGATGAATATAGTTTCATTCTTTTTTCATACTAGGCCTTCAAAATCAGTGCTGTGTGTGCACGTGTGTCTGTGTGTGTGTGCGTGCATGTATGGGTATGTGTGGGTGTGTGCACTCACAGCACACCTCAACATGGAATGACCCACATTTCAAGCCTTCACTCACTAGCCATTGATGGCCAGTGGCTAATGAATTGGACTGCAGAGCTCTAACAGACTGAGCTACGTGCCTAAGAAAATGTGTGCGGAACTTACACACTTGAATGTGCCAAACTTCTAGAGAACATAAGGAGGTATTTCAGTATAAGGACAAATTATAGGGCATATTTCTAGAAGGAAGTCTCAGTACTGCAAAGATATCAATTTGCTCCCCCAGATTATTGTATAAATTCAAAACAAGACCAATCGAAATTCCAATAATATTTTTGGGGCAGACTTGACAAAATGATTTCAAAGACTGGAAGCATAAATTTCAAAGAATGGCAAGAAAATCTGAAAATGACAAGCAAAAGGTTTGGAGTTTGCTATATCAGATATCTAAGTATCATCAAATATTTATATATTTTGCCAATTTATAAAAACTTTGACAATACTGGCAGGTCAATAAAGAGAGACTGAAGAAATTACTATAGGCAAGAATTTAGTATATGATAAAGGAGGAATTATAAATTAGTGAGAAAGGAATATGTCAGTAAATACATGGTATTAGGGCCACTTATTAAAATATACAATGACATATGTATTTTATATCTTACACCAAAAAAGTACTGCATGAGTTAAATACCTAAATAAAAAACTAGAAAGCAGTTAAATGATACAAAATCTGTAGTTGAATATTTATATATTTATATAATTTCGGAGTAGAGAATGTCTTTTTAAGATAGAAATCATAAAAAAAGAGAACACTAGGTTTGGTGGTAAAATATTCTATTTATCAAAAACAAATAAAAAACTAATTTTGAACAGATAAAATGATTCCAACATAGATGAACAACAAAAATACTAATATATAAATAGCTTTTATAGATCAATAAAGGATGAACAATCCAAAGGAAAAAATGGGCTAAGGATATAATTGGCCAGTTTACAAAAGGAAATACAAGTTTTCACTTATCAAATTGGCAGAGATGAAAAGATAGCAACCGTGTGTGAGAAGGGTGCTAAGAAACTGGCACAAGGCCATGACACGGACGACTGCTCTCTAGGGAAACTTGGCAACATGTATGAAAGCCTTAAAAACATGTCTGTCTTTCCATTGACATGAGGTGCCGACGCTCGGCAAATTCAGAGACAGAAAGTAGGACAGACAGTACGAGGGGCTGGGGAAGGAGAAATGTTAGTGTTCATGGGTATAGATTTTTGGCTTGGGACGATGGGAACATTCTGGAAATGGATAATGGTGGTAATTGCACAACAGTGTGAATGTATTTAATGCCACTGAACTGTACACTTAAGAATAGTTAAAATGGTTAAGCTTTATATTTTGTATATATTATCATAATTTTTAAAAATTCCATTATATGACTATAAACATTTGTTAAACCATTCTCCTATAATTGAATATTTAGGTTTTCCCAAAATTTTTAACAATTAAAAACAGCATATGTCCTTTGACCCAGCGTTTTTGTTTGTTAGTATTTATCTATGGTAATAATGAAGAATATGTATAAAGACATACATTTTCCTCCCAGTACTGTTTGTAAGAATGAAAAGTGGGAAACCTAAGTAACATACAGGATTGGGCATAAATTCTTGTACACAATGGAAAATTAGGCAGCCGTTAAAAAGTGTGCTGCAGACATGTATCTATCAGTATCGATTAAAAGGAAGTAAATGTTCGGCCCCTGCATAGGAAAATATCTGGGGGAATATGCAAGTCTTTGCCAGCGGTTATCTCTGAGTAAACAAAACAATGTTACCTGTTTATGCTCTTTTTTCTTACTTGGCAATATTTTTCTGCAATGAGCATGAACTCTGTTTTTTTTAAAAGAAAAAAGCTAACAAAAGGGAGTTAATTTTTAAGAAAACATTAAAAAACTCTCCTTGTTATTTTTCCTTTCTCTTAAATAACACCGTGCCTTTGTTTGCTGTACAGTGTCCAAAAAAAGCCAACAGGCTGTCTATAGGTTATTTATTTTATGGAATCATCAGATTCTTCTTTCCCTGAACTAAAATAACCTTAAATTGGATTAAGAAGTCTCTTTGGGCTTCTGGGTTGCTTCTTAGCTGTCCATCGCAGGTATACGTGCAAAGTACCTGATGAAAATACTTTCTACTTTGGCGAACAAGGCAGATTTCCTTCTACAGACGAGGGAGAAGCTGCACGTGAAGTAGGGGAGACAGTCCGTGTCTGAACGGAGCCTCATCAAGTGAGAGCAAGAAAACCTAGTGCCTTTTAGACATCCCCAAAGCCTGTGCAGTGGCAGAGGGATTAAAACTCAAAACCATGAGTCTGGAGGTGTCAGGCAAGCAACCTTCAAGGCATTTCGCTTGGGTGTCCCACAGCCGCTGTAAATCTGGAGCAGGGAAGTGGAAATCACTGGGGTCGCATATTTATAATATCATATTCAATTAGGTTAGAAAAGTGCCAATTCTGTCATCGTGTCATAAAAAAGTGTACTTTTCTCTCAGATCCCTTCTAAAGCAAAGTTCCCTGTATTGTTACAGATGGGGCTGTTTTCAATCAGTTACAAGGAGCAATTCAATTACTAGGCGGTTTAGTGCAGTAACTGACTCCAGACTAATTTAATTCCTGTAGGTCTCTAAAGATCAATTGATCTGATTTGCCCCATCCCCAAAGGCTGTTTAGGGAAAATTCAGACTTAAATACCTGGAAATGAAATCCAAAACCTTGGCAGATTTCACACAACTTGGGTCATCTTGCAAATTTCCAGCTAAGTCACACAAGATGCTCTCCTGGCCCTCAGAGCATTGAGAGCCACTGAGCATCGTGTGAGTGTCCCTGAAATCAGGATGCTTGTTCTGGAAGTGGAAAATGTGTCACATGCGCCATCAAGCCTGTCCTTCTAAAGGGCAGTGGGCACTCCTATCTCATGAACATGTGCAGCCAAGGGCTACGTTTACTCCAGGAGTAGTTTATTACACTTGGATGGGGCAACAGTCATGCTCGTCTACAAAGATGAGGAGCCTGGACTGATAAGCTGCCTTCATAAATGTCACCTTCCTTGGTTCTCATGATAAACCTGTGAAGCGAGCAGGGTTCTTTTCTCTATTTTCTAGATGAGGAAACAGACTCAGGGGTCAGGTGGCTTCTCCAGGATCCCTCAGCTAGTAAGAGGCAGGGCTGGGGCTCTACCCCATGACCTGTCTCCCGGCACACCACGTTCGCCCTTGGTCTGAGACAGAAAGCACGACACACACTCTGAAAGCACATCACTACTGTCCCCGCTGAGCCACCGTCCTTGTTCTTGCTGACTAACCCTGAGGCAGGTGCACCGATTACAAAGTCACCTGCGTCACCACAGTCTGATTCGGTGCCCCTGGAATTCCAGAAATAGATGAGAAAGGTCACGGCTCCTGAGAGCAGCCTTTTTTCACAGACCCATTTGTTACCCTGCTGATACCACACTCTCGCCTAGTTGGGTCTCAAGGCCTATTTGCCCACCGATGTCCCAACTAATAGGAGGGCTGCCCACTGCCTTTTCTGTTTTTGCAATGGATCTTCGACCACAGGCTCGAGTTTCTCCCTCTGATCGCAACATCCCCAACCACTCAACAAGCTCTCCAACTAATGGATCTTTCTTTCTACTCAAATCGCACAGTTGCTGCCCAACTCCTGCTGGCTTCTCTGCCTCCCCACTGAGCCTCTATGTCTGCTCCCCCAAATTAATCCCCCCCAATGCTCTGCCCTTGGGAAGGCTGCAGGAAGGATCAGGCAGGCGTTGCTAAATTGCTAAGACCTGTAATTAGCCCTTAGTTTGAGTTGCCAAGACAGGCTGGGAAGAAGCACTAAGATCAGGAGATGTGACCACGTGGTAGGTAATGAAGAGTGTGGCAAAGTGCAGTGCTTGGTAGGAAAATCACACCAAGATTTGGAAATGAGGTAAAACAGAGCCCAGTAAAAGAACAAGCACAGAAGATGAACAGGCCTGAGGATCTCCTGTGTAATAGGCGAGTAGAGGTGATAACACTATTGCATTACTCAAATTCATTAATAAAGTAGAACTTAAATGTTCTCCAAAAAAAAGTACAGAAAGTTACACAGTATATGTAAGAGATACAATCAGGTTAAAAAATCTTCTCTCTGAAAAACACATTTTTTGACATTCCTTTTGGGCAAACCGTGGATCTCAACATTGTCATCACTAATCACATAGATGGTCTCACACTGTGTGGACCATTTGAGTTAAGTTAAAAGTGGGGGAGTTCCAGGCACATGATTGTCACCTGTCTTCTTAAAGGTCCTGAGATCTGAAGTCTCTCCTACTAAACAGAAGCAGTCTAAGCTCTGGGTAGAATATGTGCCTTGAGTTAAATGACCTTTTTTTCAAAATTCCAAGCTACCCCTGTAATCTTCGTGTTAGCAAATACACCGGTTCCGAGGCAAAGGCTATCAAGGCTCCATTTCTCTGCAGACTGCCACTCGAGACGTGGAGCTTAATGGCATCAAGAGCACTGAGCCTTTGATAAGAAAGCCCTATTTTTACAGTTGAATAAATGTCCCGACCAAAGGAGCCACTTCACTCAGAAACTGAGCACAGAACAGATGTGGCTGCAGCAGCTGTCAAACCTTAAGCGCCGCGTATCTACAGGGCTCGCCACGGGAAGGCGGCGGCGGAGGGGGGCCGCGCACAGGGACGTCACGGTCCTTTGGCGCTGACGGCGGTGTGTTCTTACCAACCTGCCCTTCTCTTTATCTTATCTGGACAAAGAAAGTAAGCAGAAAATTCTCATTACCTCTCGATGTCAGTGAGCCGGGAGGAGTCCCGAAATCCTTTGGCAAAGGGGTTGCTGTCTATTTTCAGCTTGGTTATCTGGAAGGGGAAGAACGGGCAATAAACAAGATCATTCTGGAGGTCGGGAAATAAAATCGGAAATAGTTTGTTCACTTTCCATCACGGCACCGCGAGAACGTGTAGTGTGCCTGGGTTTCGTGAGAAAGGTCGCAACTGCCAGAGCTCACAGGATGGATGCAACGGATGGTCCGGGAAAGCCTCGGAGGAAGGTACTTGAGGACAGGCCGGAGGTCAGTGCATAGAGACAATCGGGGAAGGGGGAGCTGCCCGGAGGGCCAGCACTGGTGGGCACTGGGGAGCAAAAACAGAAATGCTGCCTCATGCTGAAATGGCAACGTAATTTTCTAATACCAAGGGCACCTATCTATATTTATAATGGGTAAAAAGATTAAATGACCAGTAACAGCTTCGTGTTTAATGTCTATTGAGATACATGACATAGATACATGCTCTAAAGCTTTTGGAATATAAATTTACCCCAGTAGCCCCTTCCTATAGACTCAAGTGAGTCGGTCTTTGTTGCCCACCCATGCAATGTTAGTTATAGACTCTAAGCTTGTATGGGAAAAAAGCATTTGCTAATAAGAATCACTGTCTGAAGTACTAAGTGTCTATGCTGTGCTAGTCCTAATTCCCATAATATTAATAATTAGTATGAAAAGATCTATTAAATCATACGCACTGCATCTCCAAAGAAGAATACATTAGGTTACGAAACAAAAATAAGTAAATAAAGGAAACACTGATGAAAAGAGGCTTGGCTTGTAAAATCCCTGAGTGTCAGAGCTGAAAGGGACGTAAGAGAACTGACACAGCTACTCAGTGCGTGAAAAACACCCACAGGTCCCTTTAAAGAGTCACAGCTCATCCATATCACTCCGACACCCACGGTAATCTTCAGAGACACGCACACAAAATAGTCCTAAACTGGGGGGGGAAGTCATGGGTCGGGGCATGTCCTCTTCTTTCACAGGATTGAAATAGTCTGAAGTGCTATTTTGCCAACAGCAATTTTCCTCTGATCACAGCGTATCTACTGTTCACTTTAAGCCACTAACACCTGAAGAACTGCTTTTATTATTACAAAAGAAAGACATTTTTTTTCAAGTTTTCTTGATGTGAGCTGGCCAATGTACAAGCTGCAAAGAAGCTATTTACTACCCTTGGAGTAGAAATTTCTCCACACTCTCCTGACCAGAGAGCCTGAACTTCTCTGTCATTAACACGGGCAGGTTATAGATTGATTCTTGGATAATATGAATTTTAAGGGCGCTTGATGATGCCTGAGAAATGCTCATTTTTAGCCCATGAACATTCACTCTAGAGCAGCAAAAAAAGAAAATTGCTAATTTCCTTTTCAGCTTAGTTCATGGAAAATGGAAAACCGGGAAGGAAATAAGCTGGGTAAGTAAGAAATCTGTTCTTAATGGGTAGCGGCAGCCACTCTGAGGATGCGTATAGAGAAACACAGGACTCGAGGCCGCCTCCGAAGGGTGACCCTCGGGAGTCTGTGGAGAACCTTCTCTCACACTCAGCCAGACCCCAAAGGGGCGAGCATCTGCTTCAGCCGTTTTTTCCAGGGGTTGACACTCCCCGTGACATCACTGGTCTCTGGCTACGGCTGGGGCTCCCAGCCGCAAGGTGAAATTGGCCCTCAGAGACCATTTCTCCAATTATCAGGAAAAGATCTGTCCAAAGGCATTTAAAAATGGAACCTGACCTACACTTCAACTCTCCAGCAGTGGTCTGCCTGCTCCAAAAACAATGTATGACCTTTAAATCTTAAACTATAAAATAGTTTGTTGAAAGTATAATGTATTTAGCTTTTATCTAATGATGTAGACAAATGCGGTCGTTTCCTCGCCAAAACCAGAGGGAAAAATAATTTTTTAAAAGTCCCATTTTCATTACTTATAAATAAAACTACCAGCCGCAATAAATGAGAAGCTTTTCCACAAATTCCATTGGAAAAGTCTGATTTGGCTTTTAATAGATATAAAAATACCAGTCCTGTCTAAAGTTTAAGACATATGAAGGTGATCCTGACTGTGAACTTTCACATTTTCTTCCTCTCTCTTCTCTCTGTTCCTTTTTTTTTTTTTTTTTTTAAATATGTTGTTACTGATTTTAGAGAGAGAGGAAGGGAGAGGGGGAGAAAGAGAAACATCCGAGAGAGAAACATCCATCGGCTGCCTCCTGCATGCCCCCTACTGGGAATCAAACCGGCAACCTTTTGGTGCACAGATGATGCCCAACCAACTGAGCCACACCTGCGAGGGCTCTGCCTGTTCTTTGTGCATAGAAAACAGAATTCTAGTATTTCTAGTATCCTTAGTAAATATTTAACATATTTCCTATATATTTATTTTATTATGTTTGCTATAGAAAAGCCAGGACACAAACATGATAGAGTAATGAAAGAGCAGATGTGGGGAGGCCTAGGAAGAACCAAAGGTAGCTTTAGAAAACTGTATAAGACTAAAGACAACATTAACCCCCAAATTAATTTATTCACCCCCTAAATGTTCAGTAAGCGTGAATTTTGATTGGTCTTAAAAGGTTTATAAACCATTTCAAAACTGGCTTGAAAAACCAAATCAAATCTTTGACTATTACCCGAATTTCAAATATATAGAAGGCACTGTGCTAGGAATTAGGGTTTTAAAGGTAGATGCATAGAAATAAACTATTTTAATTTGACAATATTGTCAAACGCTGTTTCCAAACTTTGACACTGTCGGTGGTAATGTCCTTGGCCCTGACATCCAGCATGATGCCACGAAAAAGGAGGAATGAAGACCCAGATTTGTGACCTTGGGCCAGTGTATTAACTGCTCTGAACCTGTCTCTTCATCTACAAAATGGGGCTTGAGGTGGGCTTCTTCAGGGGATTGATGTCAGAATTAAATGAGATATTGAGAAAAACGTGGAGAGATTTTTCTAAATTAGAATAAATCCAAACCAGAGACTTTAGATTCTAGTTCGGAGGGGGGAAGGGGTTACAAAGATATTTGTTGGGCTATCCTGAAAATGTTCATATTAATTGAATTTTAGATGATATTAAGGAATAATTCTTAATAATTTTCTTAGCTGTGATGAAGATATTGTGGCTACAAAATATTCTTATGGTCAGTATGTATTTATAGAAGTATTTACAGGTAAGGTATCGTGATATATGTAGCAATATCAAATGACTAAAGAAACAGTAAGTATGGACACATACAGAGACGGAAATGGGGCAGGGGAGTTTAAGTGGCCAAATGTTAATTTTTGAATCTGGGTGGATTCAATTTACCACTTAACTTTCACACATTTGAAAATTTTCTAAATAAAAATCTGAGAGGGGGAAAAAGAAATTAAGTGAGATAATGTCATTAGATCATCTGGCTGCTATTAGATGTAGCCAGTGCCTCCACTTTCCCAGCTATAAAAGGTGACATAAAAATACTCTTGTCCCTATCACATAAAATCATGGTGAAGATTAAATAAAACAATGCACTTGAAATGGTGTCTTGCACATAGTGAATGCCCAAATATCAGTCATTATTATAATTATGTAGATGTGGCTATTATCCCCAGGCTTCAAGGTCATGCTCACCACGAGAGAAGAAAATGCATGGGAAAGTATCTAACAGCACCCAGTCCTTACTAAGACTTTGATAAATATTTACTGAATTGAATTAAACCTTGTGGATGAAAAATGCATAAATCTTAAATGTGATATACAACAAAGAGTAAAAATATATAACTCCATGTTATAAATTAAATACCTTGATGTTAATTAAATACACACTGCTTACATACGACAGCTTATCATCTAAAGAGACATTTAAAATCATTCTAGTAGAATTATCACGCCCTAAATTACCACTGACTGAGGCCACAAAGTAGCGAAAGTGCCAGTGGTTTGGGGAGTTGGCTAGAGTATGTGCTGATTCTGCAGAAACGCTGAACTTCCACATTCTGTGGGGCAATCAATGAGCGAACGGCTAAGTACCTCAGGAGGCTCTACCAGGAAGAAGAAAAGGAAGCAGATAATTTCTCGAGAAGAGCATTTGAGGAACCAGATAGGGGGCAGTTCTGGGTCAGAGAGTGGGCAGCGAACAACCTGGCCAGGAGGACACAGGTTCTAGAACAGATGGCGCAGTGCGGGCCTGCATCACCCTGAGCCTGGTCACTCGGCACGTCGAGGCTCCGGGCTGATACTCCATAGCTCTCTCCAAAGAGACCTTCTGTTTTAAGTACTGGGATCGTTGTCTTTTCCATGAAAACGGAAGAACCTCCTAAATCTTCACCTTACTTAGGAAATAAATCGTGAGTGGTGCGCTTACCAGTTGATTCTGATAGGCAGTGACTGCGGTAAAGACCGTCTCTGGGAAGATGAACGTCCTGAATTCTTCAGACTTCAGATTGAGCAACGAGGCCGTGTGGTCTTTCTTCTTAATGATGTGCACCCGCGGCTGGTACTTATGCATCGAGTTCAGAATGATCTGCAGCAGAGAAGTGGGGAATGCTGAAGTTCGGGTGTTTATATTGCTCAACAGGCTGAACTACAATGAGGAAACAAACGCAGCATGAAGTCTAGTTTCAAATTCAGTTTCAAGAACAGGATCTACCCTGTTCCATTCTCAAAGCAAATCATTTGCACAGGCTACTGCAGAGTTATCCTTGTAAGTCACATTTTACCAAAACAACTGCAAGATAGTACACATCGTTTTCTAAAATGATGGGGGGAAAGCCATGTGGAATACAAGTTTATTTAGTTTTAAATCAAGTCTTTGAAATATTTGTTATTTGTTGGTCTGGTTAGGCCAAAGGATGTATGTCTACATTTTCTAAAGTAAGGAATTATATATGCTAGGTGTGACAGACTGTTATTTATGGGGGGCGGTGTGCTATTAGACAGGCCAGAGTTAGAATAGTGAATCTGCTACTTTCCAGCTCTTTCATCTCAGGGTGAGCGATCTCACCTCTCCAACCTCATGCTCTCAAACGCAAAACCAGTATTAACCTCATAGGGTGTGGTGGGGATTAGATGATGTAACCGTCATAAATCACAGAGCAAGCAGGAAATGCTCAGTAAATATGAACTGTATTATTATTGTCGTTGGTATTTCTGGCAGGTTCGCCGATTCCTGACTTCAGGCACAAACTAAGCATAAATGATAATGATAAAAGTTACCCAATACTTAGAAACCATAGCATACCCAGGTCAACAAGACAGGATCGTGTATCTTTTCAATCAAATATAATAATTTGCCATTACGAAATCTGAGCAATAAAATTCACCTTCGGATATAAAATCTTCCCCGCCCCACCACCCAGACAGCTACCTAAATCTGCAAAATCAGGTATGTCTTTCCTGGGATAACAGGCCTCGCACTGTGTGCCATTCACCCGCAGGGCCTAGCAGAGAGCCTGGCTCTCAGAGGAGGTGTTTTATAAATACAGCAGCAGGACCAAGTTCAAATGCACACAGCATTGTTGCAACTAATGGCTCCCTCGTTTTGTCCACTAGTGTGGGTGTGGAAGGTGAGTGTTCCTGCTGGTTGACTTTAGGAGACTCAGATACTAGTCGCTGTGGGGTACCTGGTACAGAATCGGTCTCTCTCTGTGCTGAGATGTAAGCCAACTGCAAGGTACAGGGCATTAGCTGGCACTGGATTTTGCACATGCGATCTTTCTATGGCCCTAAACCTGAGTAGGAATAACTGAAACGCGTGAGAGCTTCAAATGAATTGAAAAAAACTTAAAAAACCAGTCATCTCTTTGTAGGCAAGTATTCTAAGGAGTTCAGGGTATCTGTGCTCAGTCATAAAACCAGAATAAACTCAAAGTGACAAAGTGCTAATATAAAAGAAAACCTGATAATTCACTATATGCTCTAAGAAGGTAGAGTTTTCAAATCACACACACACAGGAAAAACCCTAAGCTTTAAATAAGGTCCTGGCTCCCCTACAGTCACTTCCCTTTGGGAAAGGACACCAGACTGACTCAAACCCCAGGCTCCTGGACTCTCTGCTCAAGCCCTTGTGAGGCTCAGGAACACTAATAAAAATGTGGACGCTGCTTCGTCTTACTTCCAAATAATTTCCTGGAAGTAAGAATATAAAACTAAACATGCACCAGTAAGAGGGCTTTCTTCAGGACTAACTCAGAGAGTGTGGCAAAACAACACAGGACCTCAAAACCTTTCCTGTCGTTTCCAGAACACACTATGGCTGGTGACAAAGGGTTATATTAAATAATAAAATTTTAAAGCAAAAATGGATATTAACAACCATCCGAAACTCAACAATTTGTCAAAGCCTAGTCTTGGCATCGTCTGGCTGGATGCAGAGCTCCCAAGGTGCAGCCGGCGCTATGCCCGCCCACAAAGCAGGTGCTAAAAGGAAAATGTGTCAGGTTCTGGACGGCTGATCTCAGAATGGACGTCCAAGTGTTTCTGGGAAGACCCAGCTCCTCTAAAAGCTTCACACACAGAAAATACTAGAACCACTAAAAATTTTCATCTCTCCCCACAAAGATTTCAGTAGAGCCCAAGACATTTTCATATGGATGACATTAAGAACGATCGCTGGCCTACAGAAAATGTCTCTCAGACACTTTATAAATTTTAACCTGAAAAAAAGTCCTCAATGGGAACATCTTTGGGAAGAAAAAGGACAGTTATGACAACATCCTTAAAGATAAAGGTCAACTATCTTTTCCAACAAGTATAATGACAGAAACCTGTCTGCCTGCTGCCAACCTCTGAGCAGCGCCACCTGCAGTCACGAGTTACCCTGGTTCCTTTGACTTGCTCGTGATAAACACAGTCTCCTGTGGGCAAGTGGATGCTGCCAGAAGAGATTTATGCGGTTTCAGGTTCAATCCAACCACTGGAAACTGTGTCTAGAACTCTCTAATTTATGATCTACTTATCACCATCTTTTCTGAAAAAAATTTTGAAATTCTTTTCTAAATTGCATAGATCCAACAAAAACTGAAACGTAAAGTAACAAGGGGATAAGAGAAGAAATAATGATACCAGAATATCTAAGCCCCAAAAAGCCACTACGCAAATACCAATGTGCTTTGTGGCAATTCAGGCAAAAACATATAAACAAACAAAAAACCCAAAACAGTATTCTTATTAAAAACAAGTATGCAAGTCTGTTTAAAGTTTTTTTTAGCATAAATCTAAAACAGAATTTTTACGTAAATCTTTATTTAAGAGCACGGACTAACATACCAGATGGTTCCTTAAAAAGCAATCTTATCAGATGCGCGAAGGCCTGAGTCCTTGGTGTTTGTTCTATTAACTATTGATAAGAGCTCAGAATTCCAGCATGTCCCTTCCCACGTTTTGATGAACTCCTTCTTGACACAAAATCATCAGTGTTTTGTCTGTCACTGCAAGACTTCTCTGTGCTTTAGTATTCATCAGACTCTCTACAAAGGGGACACAGATTGAGTAAAAAGCGCTCTCCCAAACTTCTTTAGGCATGGTTTCAAATGGTCAGCCTGGACCTGAAACCAAATAGATTGCCGGCATCCACTTGCACATAGGAGCCCATTTATCACAACCGAGTCAGAGGACTGCTGGTGGCGCTGTTCAGAGGTTGGAAGTAGGTGAACAAGTTTCAGACTTATTTGGACATAAAACCCTGTTGTTCTACTGCATCTCGAGAACACACTTTGGGCAACCCCGCGGGGGGACCTCTGCCCCCTTGCTTTGATGCTGTGTTATCTGACACACCACTGACAGGATTCAGGCGTGTTCCCTTTGTCTGACTGGTGTAGGTACAAAGCAGTGGCTTAAAAGGAAATCCATGGTGCTGAAGGCCCCCGACCCTCTTGCTTAGAAATGGCACGCAGTGTCCCTGTGAATGGCCTCTTGACAACATGAGTAATGGATGTTCTCAGACAATGATTCACAGCTAGAGGGTGGGAGACAGAGGGCGAGGAGGAGGAGACCTGGAGGGAGAAAGTTTCGTGTGACTTCTCCACTCCACCCGGGGAACCCGCACAGTCGTAGGTGCTGCACTTACGTGGCCGTGTTGATCCAGTTCATTGTTGGTGAGTTTCACCTTCTCAAAAGACACCATCTGCTTGAGCAGCTGCTCACCGGTAAAAGGGGAGTCTGGGTGTACATACAGCCTGAGAAAATGGTGACAGAGTTTATTGAGGCTTTTTTTTTTTTTTTTAATCTGTTCTCTGTAGGTTATAAAATATTCTGATTCTAAAGGAACACAACCCCCCCATATAAATGGTGACTTTTATTTATCCCACATAATGTCAAATTTAATAATGTAGCAATACCAAAATAACTCTAAAACCTCTAAATGTGTTTCTTCATGTACCAATGATCTAAAAAGAGTAATACTGAATAAACTTTCTATTATCTGTTGAGCAAGCCATTTTAAAGAGTTTTTTTTCTATCTACCTACTAATAGGCCACTGAGCTACTTCTGTAAAATATAAAACCTATTGGTATAGGTATTTTCAAAAGAAAGATTAGGCTACACTAATTGCGTAATAATTTCCTAGGATAAGCACTGCTAAAAAGCAATGAAGACAGAAAGAATTTAAAAGAGGAAACAATTCTAGAGAATCCATTCATTTAAAATGGAAAGTGACTGAGTTTAAAGTTATGTTCTTTGTAAATACAAGACAGAGTAACTTTAATACAGGGACCTGGGAACTTTTAATTGGCCACTGTCCTAATCTGTTACTCTCCCCGGTACCCTAAAACGCCATTACTTTCCTCATCACCTTGTTAAGTGATGAAAATGAAAACAAGCTGAGTAAGCTTCAGATTACTCAGTGTATTCATTGGTAAACAGCCTAAGTGAAAAAGAAATGTGTTTATCAAGCATTATCATCTATTGATCAGCTGCTGTGTGCAAAGCAATCTTTCACAGTTAAACGCTGGCCGTCTGCTCCCCCCGCGAGGATCCCACTAAGCACAGCTCTCTGTAACTCCCAGTCCTGGTACCCACCTGCCACAGCTTTTCTGGAGTAGGGGAGACTACAGAACCAACGACAGGGGAGGAAATGTGCTTGGTTCCATAGGACAAGCTCCTTCATGGGGGCAACAGGTTATTTACACACCAATTTTGTATAGGATCCTTATAACTACAGCTAACCATAATTACGGTTGGGGCAAAGGCAAGGGGAAAAGTCACAAAACCTTTCCTGGCAACGTTCATATGAAGAACACAAAGTTTGTGCCAAGGCCTGTCACACAGAGGACAAAGTACAGAAGAATCGGGGGCATGTACTAAAAGCAAGTCCCCCGAGCAAAGCACAGGCAAGGCGGACAGCGATGAAGATTCTCCCGAGACCCACGCAGGGACCCGGGAGGCTTTCTCTAGGTGTTTGTTTGCCTGCCTGCCTGTTTGATTTTTTTTTTTAGGAGGAGTGCTCAAAATTGCCTTTCAATGGAAGAATTCTTTGATGACACAACTATCATGGCTGTTCGAGTGTCACTGGTCCAAACCAAGGCTATAACTTTACAGGTGCAGTTGTTTTACCAACCAGCACCATGTCCCACCCTCCCTGCCAGGAAAAAAGAGAGAAAGATTCGAGGATATTTCAAGCCCCAGAAGTGGCTGAAACATCCTCTCTTTAAGTCTCAATTCACCAGGTGTAGTCACATTCATAAAGATTCACTTATCCATTACTTTCAAGAAAAGGGAATGTCTTATGTGAAAATAGAGCATGATTTCAGATCATGTAGAATGTCTTGCCATTATTATGATCAAATATGTTCAAGCATTAGTTTTTCTGCTTAGGAACAACTGACCGATGAAGTTCCGTCTGAAATAAAACATGTCAAAGAACCAGACCCACAAGGAATTTCCACCATCGGTACAAAAGTGATCACCCTGCCAAGTTCCCCACCTTTTCCTTAATGGAGCTAGAAAATTTAGCACTATTTCTTTTTTTAATAATAATAAAGAATAGTTGCTTATATTATCTCGAATATTTCTATCCTAGAGCACACTAAACATTTTTATCTGATGGCCATATAAATAAGATGAATTAAGATAAATGAAAAAGCGCACAGGAAGCCCCTCCTCTCTGAAGGTCCCTGGGACTTGAAATTCCAGCAATAGCTTATACATGCTTCAGTTAAGATAGTGCATTGGTTCCTGCCTTCCTTCCCCAACCAGAGCAGATTAGTAACATAAACAAGGCATGTCATATTTCCAAAGTCCTGCGGGCCTGCACCAGCTCCCATACCTTCAGATAGAAAGAAAACGCATGCTAAGTAAGAGTGATTAACTTCTCAGAGGAGAGACTTTGAAGGGGGAAAAAAAGGGTTTGTTTGTAAAAATGGTTAGGAATCTGCTTAAATCTCTCTCCTTTAAAAGCTCAAACGTAATGTGAATCAGCTATTTAGTAGGAAACAGAGAACAGTAATTATATTTATTTTAATATCTATTGTAAACTGGTGAATCTTGCTTCATTAAAAAAATGAGTAACAAAAAAAAAAATCTCTTCATCATTGAATATGTTTTTAACATACTGATTTGGAAGGGTTGGGAAGATGTCCCTCCTCGTCTCTTGTGGGCATAGAAAGCTCTGAGAGGCTTCTTTCATCTCTTCTTTCCTGTATCTAGCATCCTGCAGGCTCAATAGCGTCATTAGCTGCTAAATAAGCTAATATTCTGCGTGAACCATGAGTGTAAATAGTCTGTGCGGATTCGTGCCTTTACTAAGACTCCAGGCTACATACTTACAAAGAACCGGCTGTACCTTCAAAGTTCCTAAATCTTTACATTGAAATAAATTTTCAGTTCTGATAGGAACTTTCAATCAACTACAAAAATTAGTCCTGACACAGCTTAAAAGCTGTGAGGCTTGGTTTTAAAACCCTAAATGTAAAGTCAGCTAATATTCTTTGTATTAAAGTATACAATTGGGTTCCTGGAACTACAGCTGTAACTGTTCACATAAGCAAATATCTGAACAGGTCTAACACCCCCATACTGCCCCGTGTTCAATTGGGCAAAGCAGCACTAATAGAGGTTTAATGTGTTACATTTTAAACAGGGTTCTACTAAGGAAATGTTATTGCCAATGAACAGCACAAACATATATGATCTCTAAGATACTAACTGAACAATGTTTCATGTAAAAAAAATGCTAACCTGATGTTGAATTACATTCATCCACTTAAACTTTAAACTTAAAATCTCTGAGCCCTTTCTGGCCCAAAACAACCACACTTTACCAAAATGATATTTATTGTGTGCACATATTACCACATTGTTAACAAATATTTACAATAAGCCACCACTTTACCAAAATGCATTTTTTTAAAAAGGATTTTAGGGCAACCACTTTGTCAGTAGTATTAAGTAGCCAACTAGAAATGATGAGTGCCATATGAAATGGGCCCAGATTTCTAACAAACATTCCCACTGCAATTTAAGGAAACTCTGAAGTGAATTAAGAGCAAAGATAAAATTACAGACGATGCTCGGCTATGTAAAAACGCTGCCTTTCTCAGAGACTAGCTCATATTTTGTATAGTCAGTCCTGGAGTGTCTGAAAATCCTACCAGAGCTCAGGGCTTTACAAACAGACCTGCTTAGAATTCAAACCACCAGGCAGGAGACATTCTACCAGCAGGGTTAACACGCATTGTGCTCAGGCAAATATCTGGAGGCACAAACCTGGCCGGCAGAGGAGGGTCCGCCTTGCCAGCCACCAGCCAGGAGGAGCGGTGGTAGGCGTAGCGGTACCTCTTGTTGTCCACGGGGACAATGTCCATCAGGACGATGTACTTGGCCTCAGGATCCACGCCAGAAAACGACACCCGGATGGTAGGAAACATCCTCCTGACACAGGGAGACAAAGCGGATCAGCCTGAGCTCACACTGCCTAGGATTAGAGGGAGAGAAGGGTGGGACTCCCCTCCCTACCCCAGAGGCCCCCAAACCCTCTGTTTCCTGTAAAGCCACAGAGATGTGAATCTGGAGACCGACATCCTAGATGATTTTAAGTGTCACCTTTACAAGAGTCTTCAAGGCTGGAGGAAGTTAGCTGTGTTTTGTTTCACTTTGGATGCCGGAAGGTCTGGGGTTAGGGGAAAGCCTCTGCTCTATTAGCAAACCCATTAGGCTCTGACCCAGGGCCTCCGAAGCCTACCCAGCCCTGCACCACCCTGGCTTCGCTGGGAGAAAACTTGCTCCTGCCATAAAAGTGGGAGCGGGGTTCTCCGGTTGGGTTTGGGGGACCCTGGGGTATTTCCCAGAGTGCTGAGAGCTGGAGCAAGGAGGCGCCCAGGCCAACGACCTCCGGAGCCTTTGCCCCCGGCCTGGAGAGCGCAGGCGCCCTGGGGCTGCGGAGCCAGCGCCCCTCCTCCCTGGAGTGCGGTCCTTATGAATTTCCTTCTGCCGCCCAGGTTTTACTTTTAGTTTTAATGGGAACTGGAGGTTCTGCAGATTGAAGCCCATATAAAAGAAGCACCCAGCTGCCTCCCTGCACCCTGGGCTCCAGTTCCTCCTACCCTCCAGATGCCCAGCCTGCACCTCCAAATCCTCCCAGGCTGCAGGGGACAGAAATCCCTGGTCCCTGTGCCCTTCTCATCAAGACCGAGGTGAGGTTTCCCATGGCCAGACTTCGAGAAAGCAAAAGCCTGGAAATTCTCTGAGCAGCATTTTCCAAAGCAAGTGGGTAGGAAGGACCCTCCCTGAGCGAAGCTTTCTCTCTGTGCTCAGAACGGGGATTCACGCAATTCCTGGAACCGCTCCGAGCCACCCAGGGCGCATTCCCAGCACCCGCTCCTCACCCCGCCAGGCCCCGCTACCTGCCAGACTTGGTGATGATCATCTCCGTGCCCAGCTCGTGGAATTTGTCCCAGAGCTCCTTGGTCTCTAGGCTGCAGGCGATTTTGGCCATTTCCTCGCTGGGGATGATGGGGGTGGTGGGGATCAGCGGCTCCGTGCACAGCGAGGAGGAGGGGGGGCTGCTGCTGCCTCCGCTGCCACCGAACTCCCCGTGAGCCTCCAGGCTGGTCAGCTCGCCTAGGGGCTGGGCGCAGGATGACTTCTCCACAAATTGTTCTGCAAGAGAAGGGACAGTGACAGCTAACGTTGTCAAGCAGATAAAGGAAGAACAGCACAACTAAAATAGGTACCCAGATTTGACCTTGGAAAAGTTAGGCTCAGAAACTCCAGGAGGGCAGCTGAGAACCATCATCATATAAATCAGGCGTGTGATTCCCACGAGTGACACGTCCAGTGCTTGCTTACTGAACCAAACGAGTGAGTTCTAGAGCCACGGTTTGTTACCCGTTACTGAAACCCACACTGGAGAATTAACATGTAAGGGCCAGAAAGTGGGGACTGTGATGGGTGAAAAGCAAGTATTCCTGTTTTTATCCCTCCCAAGTTCTAGACTCCACAGCTTGTGGGATCTGGTGCCAGTCCTGCCCCGTTGACAACCAAGAGCGACTTTTCTCCAGGGAGACCAAGGGAAGAGATGAGAGCCTTCCTCACACTGAAAGGAACTTTTCCTTCCCTCCTGGAGCCCTCTCTCCACTGAAAAAATAAAATGTGGGCAGGAATGGAAAGGTGGTTAAAAAAATTAAGTCCCTTCACCTCTCTGCCTGGCTCTGTTTCCTAGGCTTTAAGGTGTTAGATTAAGGCATTTGTACAATGTACTCACAACCTGAGATCTATGAAAGACTAGCATTTAGCTTGTTAAATCACAGGAGTGTGCACTCTGGGTCATTTCTGGACCAAACGGTTCCTGAAGTGAGGAAACAACCTGAAACTCAGGCTAGCGGGAATATTAAAGCAGAAAGAAGGCTCTGCCATCCACCAGGGGCTGGAGTAGCACTGCCTGCGAACCAAACGTTTCCCCCACAGCTGATAAGGGCCTGGGACTACAGCAGTCACTTTGATGGAATACAGGGGGACTTTTGTAATTATCCCAATTATCTTGCATCCCTTAAAAAAGAAACTACTTGAATCTGCAACGTGAAACTGACCTCCAAACAACTCTATGCTAAGTGCCCTCAAGGAATTGAAACACGTTCTAAATGTAGGTATGTGCATACGTACGATATACGTATCATATAAAATGTTTTATTTTCTGTCTTTCTCCTTGACTTAGGGCAGGAAATAGAGAATTTTTACCTTTTCTTCTTTTACAATAACAATCCGACTCCAGGAAATGTTTTAAATTCAGAATTATCCAATTATTTATCTTATCCTTATATCCTCAAATTCAGAGCAAGAGACCCAGGCTACGGCAAAATCTTATCTTCTACCAATATTTTCAGAAGCGCATTCACATGTCTTAATAGGGAATTAACAAGTTGCCTTAGGAATTTTCTGATTTCCTGACCACTGAAAAATGCAAAGTCCCTAAGGCCCAGATTAACCCGTGTGTCCGGGCTGGGAAGCAGAGGAAAGGCTATGGCAATGCTCTAACACAACGTTAAATGTCAATTACATCACAAAACAATTTAAAGAAATGCTCTAGTGGTCCCAAGCTGTTCTTCTAAATAGACTTAATGCGTTTGAATGGGCGATCAGGAGACGCTTTTGACCCGCACCCCACATTTGCTTCAACATTTCAGTAGGGTTCATACCACACTCTCTCGTAACAGAACCTTTGGAGGCTTCTCTTGCCAGAGTCTTCAGCTTATATTCCTAACTGTGCTCTGCTGAACGGACGCCTCCAAGGGACAAGAGTGAGTTCTGGCTCCTCCAGAGGGACGCTTATTTACACACTGTGTGTGGTGAGGAGCGAGGGATGGGGGGTCTGGGAGCGGGGAATGGCCCTGTAGTTTAGACTTTAGATGGGTGCTTTTTCTCAGGAGAACAGACAAGAAGCAACGTTGAAATGACAGAGGCTGAAGCTGGCTGGTTTCCCAGGATGCTGTGGGTACCTCTGTCAGGAATTTTAACCTGGAATCGTCTTTTCCCGATGGCTACCAAGCTGTGATGGGGGCATCTATAAAGAATTCGGAAGCACCCCAACAGGAGCGGACAATGTTGGGAAGTGCCACAAACACAAGTCAGAAATTGGTGGTTGACTTTTTTCTAAACAGCCAGGGTTTGCTTGATCGGTCGTTTCACTCCTTGGGCAGGTTTAGGTTTAGATGGGGGGGGGGGGGGACCAGGGAAAAGTGAAAGCCTTGGAGGAGAGACTTTGATGTTCTGTGTTCTAGGGATCTTCCGGTTTCTTTTTCCTTGGTTCTGAGTTGCTACAGGGATTTTAATTCTCTCCTCTTTCTCTGCCCAGGCCCCTTATTTGTCATCTCTAGGGGTTCATCTTTCATGTTATTATTGTTGTTTTGGATGTGAGATGTTAACTTGTCAGGAAGGACGGGGGAAGGAAAGAAAAAACTGGGGAGAGTTAAAAAGAAAGAAATATTAGCCAGTTTGCTACTTGATGTTTTTCACTCTTTGGGGGCTACCAGCTGATCGGGATATGAAATAATTATTTCCTGGGGCCCCACGAGGTGACGAGAACACGACTTTCTCAGCTGCGAAGGGACCCGACCCATCGCTGGCAGTGTCTTTCCCACAGAGCTCACTAGCGCTAAGGGGCACATAATCCCTTCTCTCTGCTTACTCCGAGCCTAGAGTCTTCTATAAATGGTAAAGGTTGTTAAATAAACAGTATAGCTAAAAGTTGAGGAATTTGGAAAATGGTTACTGGCTAATGCTTTTGCCAGCCTCTGCTGGACAGGACTGGTCATGAAATGATGTCCTATTGATAAGTCCAGGGCGTCTGTGAAGAAGGCGGTTCACGGGGAGACCCGGCTGGTTCCACAGCCCGCCAGTGTTTCCAAGGCACTGGCCCTGCCTCGTCCATCGAGTGGGGGGGACACAATTAAACCGGTTTCTTGTGAAGTCGCTTAGAGCCTCCTTGGTTTTAACTGCACAAGCAGGTGTTACAAGCATCGCAAATCCTGTTGAGTCTTAAGGGGGGGCGGGGGGTAAAGTTATTTTTCCTTGATGGTTGTTATCCCAACAAAGTTACACCCTCTCACCCCCTGGGGTTCCAGACAAACAGGGAGCGCAAACCGGTTGTGTTCAACAGGCCGCGAAGCTCCCAAAGAAAACACGGGCCTTGGGGGGGAGCCTCCCACGCAGCCGCTCGGCCTGCGCTGAGGGTCGGGCCGCCGCGCTGGAGCCGGGAAAGCGGCGCCCTCGCGGGCCGCGCGCAGCCAGGGACGCGGCAGACGGGGCGCAGGGGGGCCCCGCCCGTGCCCGTGCCCGCCGCGGGCCGTCAGGCAGCCCCACTTACCCAGCGGTTTGATGGTGTTCTCCGTGGCCTCCTTCTCCTTGGAGCCGCCGCTGGACATGAGCGCGGCGATGGAGAAGGCGTTGGCGCGCGAGGAGAGCTGGGGCTTGGGCGACGCCGTGAACTCCATGGCCCCCAGCGCGCGGTCCTGCCCAGGGACGGGGCCCGCCGAGGTGCAGTCCAGCTTCCCCGAGGGAGACAAAGACCGACACACCGCGCGAAGTTCCCGAGTGCGATCACCGCGCGGCGGGGCCCGCAGCTGGGCCAGCCCCCGCCGGCCGGGAGCTCCACAGCGGCCTCGCCACTGCGCACCGCAAAGCCCGGGCGCCGCGGAGGCTTCGAACCGGCCGGAGAGGACGGGCGAAGAGCAGCTGCGGGCTCAGCCGGGGCGCGAGCAGCGGGGCGCTCCGCGGGACCACAGGCTGCGCCGCTGGCGGCTGGGGACGGGCGTCAGCTGCGCGAAACCCAGGGGTCCCTTAGCGCCCCCTCGCGCGCTTCCTCCCTCTGCCCCGCGGGGGTGGCCGGAGTGGCCCACGCTGCAGGGAGGTGGGAGACCGGGGACGCTCGGGGAGAGGGCGCGGACAGCGGGAGCCCGGGCGCGGCGCGGCGGACACTGCGCCCCGGCGCTCGCAGCCTGCGCCTTAATTTGCTGGCGGCGCCGGTCCCCGGGGCCCGCAGCCAGTCAGCGCCGCCGCACGTCACCGCTTCCTGATTCCGCCGCGGGGGCGGGGCCGGGGCCGGGCGGGGCGGGCGAGCGCGGGGCGCAGCGCCCGCGTGGTCTCCGCCGCAGCCCGCCGCAAACCCGGCACCCGCTGGGAAAGAGGGTGCCACCGCCCGGCCGCCGCCGCGCCCCCGTCCTGCCCTTGCAGCCCCGGGGCGGGAGGGGGTGCGCGCTGTCGGAAGGGGGCGTTTCTGTGCCGCGACCTAAAATCGGGGAACCCGGAGTGGCGCAGGGCGTGAACCTAGACCAGAGGGACGCGGGGAGTTGCTGCTTCGTGCAGCGTTTTCCTTAACCCGTGCTCCAAGTTCCAAAAGAAAGTTGGGAACCGCTAAGTAGAGAGGAGAGCGGCGTCGTAAAGCCGGTGCCCTCGGGCCGGATCCCATTCTCGGCTTAGCCCCCAGGGCTGCGTCCCCGACCGTTGGGTCCAATACCGCCTGCGGGACGGCGGGGCCGCGAGGCGCAGCCCTGCCAATGACGCGCTAAGGGGGTGCTGCAGGCGCCCCCGCGGCCTGTGCCGCACAGCGGTGCGCCTCACGGGGGTTCCGGTCCCCAGAGGGCAGCGGGATGGCGCCCCGACCGCAGGGCCCCGCGCTGTGCGGCGCGCGCGGCGCGCGGGGGGAGGGTGCGGGCCCCGCAGCGCGCGGGCTGGGCCCGCCCGGAACCTTCTGCGCTCGCAGACTCGGCGGCGACCGGGCTTCCCGCGGCCTTGTGGGGGTCGCCCCGTCGGCCTGTTCAGCCTCAAGAACTCAGATCCTCCGAATTCGCAGGGTAATCCGCTTGCCCCGGAGCCGTGTAAACACAGGCTGACGCACACTCGCGCCGAGCGTGTAAATATCTGCGCCCCTTCTCGGCCAGTCGTCTGGCGATTAGGAGCCGCCTGGTGGGTCCGAAAGGGAAAGGAAAACAGCCCCCGTTCCCCACCAGCCCTTCCTTCCTCCCCGGCACCCCCCTGCCGGCGCCTGAAATAAACTCGCGGGGAAAACCTAGGAGTCAAAAGTTGAGAGCGTGTACGCGAGGAAAGCGATGCCGCCGGGGAGCCGCGGCCAAGCCCGTCCTGTCGCGCAGCCGGCTTCCAGCAGGGGCCTGCGCGGAGGGGGCTAACCCGTCACCAGGTTCGACGGACAGAGGGCACATGGGCCCTTGTTTGGGGAACTCATCAAACCATAGCGCTGAATGGAAGGGCTTCCCGCCGTCACCCAGCCCGTCTCTCTTTTCTTTGGAGGGAAAAACCGGGCCTGGCGCGGCGGAGGGCGCGTGCCCCGCGCAGCGGGCTCAAGGCGGACGAGCCGACCCGCACTCCAGGCCCGGTCCTGCCCCCCCCCCCCCGCAGGGCTCCGGGCTGTTCCCGCGAGGTCCGCGGCAGGGCTCGCGCGGGCTGGGAGCGGAGGGCTTCCCGATTACGTTAAACCGCGGTGAGAAGGAGCGAGGAAACCACCCGTGCGCCTAAACGACCCGCTTCCATCCTTGAGTCTCGGTCCTTCGCTGCTTTGGGACAACCCAGGCCCAACCCAGGCCCTTCAGTTACTGAAGCCTCCCGGCCGCCCCCAGCCCCACCTCGGGGCAGCGGTGACGGCCCCCCTTTCCCACGTGAGGCGCCCACCGGCTCCTTCCCCGTCTCGCGCGCTTAGCGTTTGGCCAGGAAGGAAGATTTATGCCGAGAGTTTTGGTGGTGGTGGGTGTTTGGGGTGTTACTTGGGGGTGGGTGATGGCACAATTAGTCTAGAGCTTAATATATGCTTCAGCTGGGTTTTCTGCTCGTTTTAGTTTTCAAAAAGTTATTGCGGGATTATACCTCAGTTTTTAAAAACCTTGCCATTGCATTTCTGCACAGAGGGGACACCTTATTTTTTCTTGTCTTAACGGTTCAGACTGGAATTTGAATAATATCACGACGGGCATTTGTAGGAAAATTGGCGGAGCAGGGAGCAAGCTGCCTTGCGCCCAGTCAGTTTCCATTTCTTTTTCCCATTGCCCATGGCCTTGGCCCAGCTCTGGGTCTCCGGTGGGCAGGAGACCCCGGCTTTTCACCCTATTACAGGCAGAAGAAGGAGGGAAAAGCGAAGCGAGCACCGAGGCAGGCGGCAAACCTGTCGACTGGAAAGGCCACTGTCGGCAAATCGGGGCGCCAGAGGTGGCCGTTTGGGGACGCCTAACAAGCGATGCATCTTGTCGGTGTTGAAACCGCTGCAGTCAAATGTATATACTACAGCGTAATTATCGGGGCACAGTGTCCCTTCTTTCAGATTTATTGCCTTTGCAAATCAATATAGTGCTATAAAAAACGGGGAACGGGTGCGTGGCAGAGAGGTGCTGTCAAAGGGTGACTCAGAGACGTCCAAGAGCAGAGCGCGGCGTTCTGAGGCCCCTTCCAGCCCCTGGTCAGGGCAGGTAACAGGTAAAGCCGCCCAAGAGGCTGGAACAAAGCAACCCCGTTAGCACTTCCCTCGGGGCCCTTCTCAGGCTGAGGACCCACGGGCGCTGCTTTCGGCACCAGCAAGTGTCGTATGTTCCAGGAGAGTGTGAATCTTGACTTTCGTCTGTTAGCCCTGAGGCCGTGTGGGTTCCCCAGCCCTCGCAGAGCCTCAACCTCGTCATCTGCATTAAAACAGGACCAATAGTTTATCCCTCGGTGGGAAAGGGCTCTGAGGGTTAATGAGGTAACCTGCCTGAGGCGCCTAAGCCATGAGTAACCTTAACAGTTACCCCAATATAAGTAAAACATTACCTACAGACTTTTACTACATTTAATTTTTGAACTGCAACTGGCGACCTCACAGCTGTAGACAGTTTTGCAACGTGCGCAGAGAACTGGGGTCACGAGGCGGTAACGGACTATTTCAATCCTGTTGAACTTTGGAGCCTAGGAATTAAATTTTTGGCCGAACGTCTGAGTTTGATTACACGGACTCCCATTACACGGGGCCCTGGAAGATGTCTCACACACGCCGCCCTTTCAAATCCTCTTTTGTAGCACCCGGGACTCAGGAGTTAGTCGGCTCCAGAGCTGTCCTGGAAGTAACCGGTTTCCCGCCTTGGGCCAGTGGTCCCTCGCTTCTCTCCGGCTGAAGCAGAGCCCCTTGCTGACAGCTGCAGGGCCCGTCCCCGCTGGAGTCGCCTACGCCCCGCCGACGCTGGGGCTGCGCCGGGGCGGTGGGAGCGCGTGACCGACCCGAGTGCCCTCCGGCCCCCGAGGGTGCGCGCCGGACCGAGGTGGGAGGGGAGACGCGCCTCTCAGCCCGCGGGCAGCTACCCCCGAGCGCGGCGGACGTCCAGTCCCCCTCCTTTCTTGGCTCTTTCTGGCGACCGCTTTAAACGCACAGTGGTGGGCCTCGGTGCGTTTGGATTTCTCAATTCGATTTGCCGCACGCAAAAGACCCCCGAAGCCGCGTGGGGAGGGAGGCCCCGCGGCTCCCAGGGGTGCGCCCCGGGCAGCGCGCGTCCCCGCGCCGGGGAGGGAGCGCGCGGCGCGGCGCGGCGCGGCGCCGAGAGGGCGGGTCCCAGCCTGTCCAGAGGAGCTGCGGCCCGGCTCCAACGCAAACCCTAGCGACGTCAAGTGTTCCTGCCCCCCCAGTGGGCCCCGACAGGCGCCCTTCCAGCCCAGAAAGGAGGACCCCGGGGGGGCCGCTCGAGGCGCCCCCGCCCAGCGCCGCCTGTGAGGACGCGGCACAGGGCAGCTCCCGGGGCGCGGCCCGGATCTGTCATCTGCCCGTCCCGGGTGGTGGGTGCGCGCGTGTCCCGCCCGGGACCTCACTTTCGCGCCCAGCTCTCGGGCCAAGGAAAGGGGTGTCGTGTGAGCCAGGGCAGGTGGCACCGATGCCCGGGACCCTGTCCTCAGTGGTGAAGGGGAAAGGTCACTGGAGCCGGGCCGGCTGCTGCGATGTGACGCGCCTGGGCCTCCTCGGTTTCCCCGGCGCCGCCCTCGTGGGTCTGGGGCCGCGGTCAGGCGCCGGGCGCAGAGCCTCCGGCCGGGCGCTCCGCCTGGGCTGGGCCCCTCGCGCTCCGCCCCGACCGCTCGCTCCGCGGCCCTTCCTCCAGGGGCTGGGGGGCTGGGACGGGCCCTGGGCGCCCCAGGCCTTAGGCCCCGGGAAGAATCGGTGCGCCAGGGCCGGGTGCAGAACGCGCGGCGGGAGCCCCAGGGCGGCGAAGGCAGCTCTCGGACCCCGGGCGCGGGACGCAGACGCCCCGCCCCGCTCGCCCTCCTGCCCCCCCTCCGGCCTTCCTCTCGGGCGCCGCTGCCTCCCCTGCCGACCGCCTGGCGGATCCTGTCTCTACTCAGGATCCTCTCTATTCAACGCTGAGATATTTTGTCCATCGTGAATCTGTTGCATGAGTGTTGCTTCTTTTAAGTCACTGCATTAAAATATTATTTCCTGATGACTGAGGTGTTTGACGCCCCTTCAAGTCTGGGCTCTCACCCTAGTGCCGGCCCCATCGGGAGGGTCATGGACGTGGCCGGAATCACGTGGATGACAGGCAGCCGAGCGGGGCTCCCACGCGGATCTCCAGCTGCGAAGGCGTCGCTCCCGCCATCCCCGCACGCCCGGGCGGGTGGAGCGGGAACCCACCGCAGGAAGAAAGCGGCGGGGACGGTGCCCCGTCTCCCCGCGAACGCTCGGCCGGCTCGCGGTGCGGGCTCCTGGGGCCTGCGGGGTGGGCACCTGCGGCCGACGGGCGGCCAGCACGCTTCCTGGGTGCGGTTCCCTAGGTGTTTAAGCACCAACTCGAAACTAAATGAGGCGACTCCTGTAGAAAAGCACCCAGGACTTGCGGGCAGCGCCCTTCCTCCCGCCATGGCGCCAGTTTTGGAGATGTCCCCTCATTAAGCTTAGCGATGGGCTCATTTGAGCTGACCCAGCCTCCCACCCACCAGGGCGCCCTGTCCCCCCTGGTGACGGCTGGGCACGCCTGCCTTCATCTTCAGCAGCTGGAGCGAGGCTGTTTGGTTACAGACTTTCCTGCCATCAGGGGGCTTGAAGATCAAGGTGAGGAAGAGCGGCGGGAAGCGGCCCTCAGGGTCCCTGCCGCCAGCGCCCTTGTGGGTCAGCCCAGCAGCCATCCCTGGAAGCGCCCAGCTCCCTACGCAGGGCAAAGCTCAGCAGTGAGGGCTGGGTGCCCGCTCCCATGTCAGCGAGCTCCAGGCACGTACCACACACGTTACACAAGGAAACAAAGGCGCAGGCGTGTAACGGAAGGCGAGGAGTGCAGGGCATCTGTTCATTCACCCGGTTACCTGGTGCTTACCCTGGGCTGGGTACTGTGCCAGGGTCCAGGAACAGGCCAGCAGTCAGAACCCTGAAATGTCTACCGCATGCCACTCACATTCTGCTGGCAGACACCAGCAAGCATGTAAAAACCACAAGAAACAGAAACTGTGACAACGACTTGAGAAGGCAAGGAGCAGAGATGGCAAACTCAGCCTATTGTGGGCATTCATTCCTTAGGGACGGCACTGGCTTATTGGGGTGGGATGTGGTTGGGTAGTTCACTATGATCCCTGCCCATCAAGGGTTCAAAGCCCAGCCGGAGATGTATTAAAAAAGCATGGATTAAAACAAACAAACAAAAAAGGCATGTTCGTTCTCCTCAACGCTGAGCTAAAAGAGCTCTTGGGACGGAGGCACACAATGGCTCCATGCTGACCACAAATCAGAGGACAAGTCACTGGTAAAAAGCTCTGCAGAGGAAGGCGCTAGGGTCTGGCATCCAAGCACCGGCTGGGAGCGGCCCCTGGCACAGCTCCCACGCCTGTGAAGCGCGGCCACCGAGGCAGTACCTGCGCGAGAGTTCCTTGTGAGGCCAAACGGGGTGCTGTCCCTGCGCGCGCAAAGGGCGCGTAGGCGGGGCCTTGGCCAACGCGGGGGCTTGGGAAAAGCCCCCTTTCGGGTTCAGGGATGGTACAGATTAGGTCCGATCAGGAAGTTGCTCGGGAGCCCCGTTTCCACGCTCCCGGGTGTGAGGGGCGGCTTTCCCCCGCGGTCCGAGAGGCGCCGCGCCCCACACGGGCCCACGGAGGGGCGAGCAGGGCCGGTCCCGCGGAGGCCGCAGCGCTGGCTTCTGCCCGCCCCGCGCTGGGAGGGCCGCCGGCTGGGTCGGCCGCTCGCTGCGTTTTCTCCTGTTACTCACAGGGCTTGAAGGCGCTTTGCGTCCGTCTCTAGCTCCGGACGCTAGCTTTTCAGGGCGTTAGGAAGAGCTACGGGGCGCTTAGAGTGTGCGGGGCGCACCCAGGCCTTCCAGGAGTGAGTACTGTGGGCAAGTGTGCGGGGCGCACCCAGGCCTTCCAGGAGTGAGCACTGTGGGCAAGTGTGCGGGGCGCACCCAGGCCTTCCAGGAGTGAGCACTGTGGGCAAGTGTGCGGAGCGCACCCAGGCTTCCCGGGAGTGAGCACTGTGGGCAAGTGTGCGGGGCGCACCCAGGCTTCCCGGGAGTGAGCACTGTGGGCGACGGTGCCCGGCGGGCAGCGCCGTCCCGCGCATTTCACGCCGCGGGCCCTGAGGCTCGGGAGGCTAGCGCGCTCCGGGGGCCCTGTCACGGGCCTTTTCCCGCCTCAATCTCACCTCCCCCCACGTCGAGTCGCAGCGCTGACCGGATGGGTTCCCGTCGGGACACAGAGGCGGTTCGGGGAGGGGGGCTGAGTTCTCTCGGTCGGCCTGTGGCTCGCAGCCCCGCGGCCCGGACACACGTGCGTGTCTCTGTCCGCTCACCGCGACCAGGGACTTTACTCCCCCAACAGGCGCGGGGTCAGCCTCCAAGCGCGCACAGCGAAAGGCGGCCGCGCAGAGGTCTCTCGGTGCCGCGCGCGGACCGCGGGCCAGGCGCCGTTTGTAACTTTTTCCTTAGTGGATGTCATTAGCGGGTCGCCCGCAGGGTCCGCGGAGGCGGCTGGCGGTCAGAGACGGTCGGCCCGGGGCTCACGCACCGCCGGGCGGGAGGCTGTGAGCGCTCTGCCCGCGCGCCCGCGCGTCTGGAGGCGGACGGCCAGGCTGCCGAGTTTCCGAGGTTCGAAGTCAGAGCTGCCCTTCGCCGGCCCTGCGGCCCTAAGCTGTCTGCCCCGCCCGAGCCTCGGTTCCCAGGCTGAGGAGCGACGCTCCAACGGTGCCTGGCGCGCGCCGAGCGCCCTGGGGGCCGCCACCCCAGCTGGGGCGATGCCACCGCAGGAAGCGGCTCTCCCCGCAACCAGGGGGCTTGCGAGGCGCGACCCGCCGGCGCCCTCCCTCCCTCCCACCCACCCGTCCGTCGCCGCCGCCGTCGGTCCCAGACCTTCTCCTTGGAGAGGCCCAGGGGACCAGGGACTTTACGCCGCTGCACTCGGTTCCCCTGCTTGGTGACTGGGGGGGGGGGGGGGAACGGGGACAGACGGATTCCACTCCCAAGGACTCTTCCCAGGGCGAAGCTGTCGCCGTCCCTGCGAAACGCTGCATTTTGGGGGAGGCTGACCCAGACCCGCTTCTCCGGACACACGAGACTCGCACCCGCACGCGCGCAGAGGCCGCGCCCCGGGCTGGACGCGGACGCGCAGGTCGGAGCCCCGCCGCCCGGCCCCGCTTAGCCGGCGCGGGGACGCGGCGCTGGCGGCGGCGGGGCCTCCCCCTGGCGGTCCTGCCGTTTAATCAGGGCTATTATCAGACTCGGCTCGCGGGATGGCGCCGTCCGAGCTTTACCCCCATTAGCGCCGGGCGGCGTGGGGGCGGGGTCCCCAGCCCGCCGCCAGCCGGGCCGCAGCTGCAGCGCTTCTGGGGCGCCTGAGAAGGGCCGAGGCGCGGGCCGTTTCAGCCCAGCCTTTCTCAGGCTGACCGTTTACTAGGCTCTTATTTCCTGGCCCCCAATTCGACCCTTACACATCACTGAACTTCTCTGAGCCTCAGTTTCTCATCTGTAAAATGGGTACTTACCAAGATCGTCGTGGAATTTTACTAAAACGATGCGCACTGTTGTGCGAATGACGTAACAGGCACAAATGGTGTTACTACTGTTATTAGACCCCCATTGTAGCTGCTTTTTAAAGGCTTATTATTACCAATATCATGAAAAAGGAGGTGAAGAGCGGGAACAAGGCTGAATAGTCCAAAGGGGCCCAAAGGTCCCTCACAGACCTGCTGGTTTATTCACTACCCACTGGGCTGGTGTTTCACTCTGCTACTTGCTGCCTGTGTGACTCCAGCATTTCACTTCATCTCTGTGCCTCAGTTGCCATACCTGTAAAATGGACAGAACACCAGTTTCTATGTTAGCCGACTCTTGTGCACATTAATGAACCTTTGCATGTAGGAGCTGAGTACCGAGCAGGCTCTCTAAGCAAAGGCTAATTGTTACTGTTTACGAGCAAAATGTTTTCACAAACCACAGACTAGATTTTTTAAAAAAATCTCCCTAAGCAGGCTCCTGGCTCCTGATCCTCAGGGATATTCCTGGGGCAAGGGGCTCAGGTTTGGGGTTGCAGGTCAGGCTGGGGAAAGGGAGTGTGAATCACCCTGGCCTCCAGGGCTTCCTCTTGGCATTCCCATCACAATGCCCTATTGACACAGTCCATTTAAAGATAAAAGCTCAACAGCAGAATCGGTCACCATTATTTTCAGACGGCTGCTAAAAGATTAGCACTCCCAGCAACCCCAGTATTGTCGGCGGCAGTTTCTAATCAGTAAAGTGTAATTAGCAAAGCAAGACTAATCATTAAAGTGACCTTCTAAGTAGTGAATGTTTGTGAATGGTCCTTAAGTGGGGATGTGCTGGGCACACAGCCCAATCCTGAAGGACTGTGCTCGACTTCAGCCTGCTCTGGACCGCTCTCCAGTTTCCCCAAAAGCCTAGAATGACTTTCTTCCTCTCACAGGGAAAGCAAATGGCTCATAATAATGGCTGGTTTTCGGTGTGTGTGTCTGCCTGGCAATAGCCTAAGCACCCTTCCAGTGCTATCTTATTCTCCCCATTTTACAGATGAGGAAATAAGGCACAGAGAGGTTATGTAACTTACTATAAATCACACAGGATAGACTTGAATTCTTGTCTGCCTTTCTCCAAGGCTCCTATGCCTGCATCACCCAGATTTTAGCCCCTACTCTTCTGCTAATCTGAAAACATTTCACAACTGATGGTAACTCAGTGAGTCCAGAGGAAACAAACAGAAAACTTCAGAAATTTCTCTGCTTCTAGCAGGAGAGGTTACAATAAATTCCTGGCAGGGTCTGAGGGCCTTTACTGCTCAGAATGACTTCTCGTCAGCCACTTCTTTACTCCTTGTAAAACGATCCCATGCCTCTTATATGGTGTAACTGTCAGTGATTGTATAACTAACATTTCGTGAGACCTAATGTGTGCATCAGTTAAGACTTTATGTTGTGAATCGTGGGAAATTCCTTTCAATCTAGTTTAAACAGTCAAAGGGATTTGTTGGCCCACCCACTTACATAGTTTAGGTATCACTTCAGGTGAGGTGTGATCCAAGATGCAGAGGAAATCCTTATTTCTCATCTCTGACGTCTTGATGTTCCTATTTTTAGGCCGACTTTCCCCTGGGGTCACAAGAGGGCTGCTAGCAGGTCGCATGGCAACATCTTCATTGTTTGCGCCCACTGGGAAATAGTCTCTCTCCTTCAGTTGCACCTGCAGAGAAAGGAGTCCAGGAAATACCTTTACATCTCGTTGGCCCTGGTTTAGGGATCATGTGCCTTGAACCCAAAACCATGATCAAAGGATTAGGGGACACTGATTGGCTTAACCAACTCAGGGCTCTACCCCTGGAGTTTGGAGGGGTAGGAGTCCTCCCAAACTATATGACTGACACCAGGAAAGGGGTGACTTCATTAAGGAAAAATGAGATTGCTATTGGCCGTACTCGAGCTTGGGAAACCCTGCCTAAGAAGATTTTTTTTTTCTTCTTTTCAGGAAACCTGGATTGTGTTCCCCAAATGAAGCTTTACAGAACACAGGTTGCTTCAGATATTGCCTGTTTTTGTACATTCTGAGAGCTAAGAATGGTCTTCACATTTTCAAATGATTGCAGGGGGGAAAAATGAAAGAAGAATAGTATTTTATAACATGATAATTATTTGAAATTCTAATTTCAGTGTCCACAAAGTTTTATTGGCCAACGTTTCCTGTAAAGGGTCAGACAGTAAATATTTGGGCTTGCAGGCCATATGGTCTCTGTCACAATTATTCAACTCTGCCATCATAACATCATAACAGCCATCGACAGTACGTAAACAAATGGATGTGGCTGGGTTCTGATAACACTTTATTTATGCACACTGAAATTTGAATTTCATACAATTTTCACATGTCGCAAAAATGTTATGCTTTGATTTTTTTGAACCATTTAAAAAAATGGCTAGTGGGCTTTATAAAACTAGGTGACTGGCCAGATTTGGCCCACGGACCATCCTTTGCAGACCCCGGTTTTATTGGCTGCTCTTACAGTACAGAGGCAGAGCTGAGTAGCTGTGACAGAGACCACGTGGCCTGCAAAGCCTCAAATATTTATTAGTTGGTTCTTTACGGAAAAAGTTTGCCTCCCTTCCTCTAGAATGGTACTTCTCAAGCTTTAATTTGCATACAAAGCACCTGGGTTCCGTAAGTTTGAGTCCGTCCAGAGTCTGCATCTCAACAGTTTCCCAGGTGGACCACACTTGAGGGATTTTCCTGTCATTTCCTCTGAATATTTTATATAAGAAACCTCAGAGGAGCTCCTCTCTTGCCCCACCCCCACTTGAACTAGAATCATTTTTGCAGAGGAATGGGAATCTGCATATTAAATAAGCAGATTCTCACCCTGATTCTCTTTGAGATGTAGATGCTTTATCAGAGATGCAGTGATGAATTCATTGAGGACTGGGCATTAGCCAAGCAATTGATCTCAGAGCTGGTGAGACCTGTGGTTTTTTGTTCAACAAAGGATGAATGCTATATATTTTACATGCCACGAATGACCTAATTATTATAGCATAAGGGCTATTTTTTTGTTGGTTAATATACAGGAAGGGAATGCTGTTTACAGCATCTTGACTTCACATAAAGGCAGTGATTTAGGGACACTGATAGCTAGCAAACTGGTACCACGCTCCCCGCATTTCAGCTGAGCGTTTACGACCTGCAGGATCCTGTATGTACAGATAGGTCTAAAGAGCAGGACCGGGCTTTTCTCTATTCTGCATATAGCAGCAAGGCAGACTGTCTAGAGAACCCCATTAAACCCCTTCTCTGTTGACTTCCTCTTTCCTTCCCTTCATTCTTTCCTTGATGCCATCCATCTTGAATTTTTTCTCTGTGTCTCTAACTTTAAATATGTGTGTGTGTTTTAAATTTTTTATTTTAGAGAGAGAGGGAGAGAGAGAGAGGAACATCCATGTGAGAGCGGAACATCAATCAGCTGCCCCCTGAACGCCCCCCACTGGGGATCAAGCCCACAACCCGGGCATGTGCCCTGACCGGGAACGAACCGAACCAGCAACCTTTTGGTGCACAGACGACGCTCAGCCAACTGAGCCACACCAGCCAGGGCTCTTTATCTCTAACTTTAGTTAAATTTCCAAAGAATGAACCTTCCAAAAAACATGCAGCTTTTATATTAGACCCAAGAAAGAAAAGAGGGACGGGGCATGTTTACCAGACATGGGCTGTGGGGCTCATGGAATAGGAATGAAATCTCAGGCCCTTGACAGCCAGGAGCAGCCCGCCTGAGAGCCCAGGACGGTGGAGCTCAGGCAGCGTGGAAATAGGACAGCCTGGCCCCCGGTGGAGGGGGGGTCTGCGTTGTGATGCAGACACACACACACTTCAAACAGCACTCATGACACCGCGGGTCACCTGAGTGAGAAGCACCATAGTGTTCTTCTTTTGCATACTTGCTGATGACTCAGAGCTGGCTTCATAATTCAGTGTGTGCACTTGGTCATATGATCCAGGCCTGTCTGCCGTGTCCCCTCCGGGCGAGGGATTGGGCACCAGGAATGGGGAGGGGTGTGGAAGTGAACATTCCATTCGAAGGGTGCAGAGAAGTCCAGGGTGTCTTGAGATGCTACTGATCTATTATTAATTCAAGTTTCAGCTGCTTCATATTGGTCCCTGGTGGGTAATTTTTGTTTTCATTAAAATCAGCAGAATTTCTTAGGAAAAGGGAAAATCTTTTCCTAAGAAATACGAGCTTAGAAGCAGATCCTCCAGACCAAGTCAAGCTTCTAGATGATTTCACTCTTGACCAACTACTTGACCAGTAGTAGATCAAAGTGAATACTGGTGATTTTTTTAAAGGTTATCTTGAATGTTCTTAAATAATTAAACTCTTATTTAACCAAGTCATGGTAATAGAGAAAAGAAATATTTTCCTTTAAAAAAAACCCCCAAACCACCACCAAATATCTAACTTGTCAGGGCTGGGGGCGGTGGGTACAGACAGCCTTCCATTCTCGACTCACGGCTTTATCGTAATGTAGAATGATTAGCCTTCTAGCTTAAAAGGCCCCAGAGTAAAGGAAACCTGAAAATGAAAATCCCCTTAGCCCTCTCAGCATAAATGATGTGGATTTGCTAAGTACACAGGCTGGCCTCTTAAAAGGGAGACAACCACTTAACTACAGCTTTAGAAAGAGAATCAGTGAGGCCAATGGCGAGTGTGATTTTACATTAGTGATTTTACACCGGTAAAAATAACCACCTTGGGCCCCTCACAAGGTGTTGTTTTAAAACAAAAACCAAATGAATTTGGGACCTGTTTACATTTCAAAGATAAAGCAGCAAAGTGCAGTGAAGAGGCTGACAGCCTGGGAGTCAGAGGCCCATTCTCCGGGTTCCTGCGTCAGCTCGCAGGTCTGTGAGCCCCAGGCATCCAGACATTTCACCTTGGAGAGGCGGAGGAAGATCTGTCCTGCATGCTTCTCGGTGTCTTTTTCCCTCTAGTTAATTGCAGTACTTTTATGAGGTACAAGCGAAACAGAGGATACAAAATTCCCCCTCAAAAATGATAAATTCCAACAAAAAGCATTTTGGAAGGTGCCAGTAGGTTTACTGGGCCTGTAACACTTACATGACTATTTAACATGTTCGTTTTCCTCTTTGCCTCCTAGCCTCAGCTTTCTTGAACAATAACTAAGGCTCACTTTTCTTCCTGCCTGTGCCAAGGTGAGCCTCCAGGAGGCCAGGGCTCATGGCTACTTCAGCAGAGGCCTGGTGTGGGGCACACAGGCGAGCGGCCACGAAAGGAAATGGTCAGGGCAGGGCGCTACGTGCCAGAGGTGAGGGAGGTGGCAGCCTGCTGCCTGGGAAGGCTCCCAGAGGCCTTGAAGAGCGAGTAGGAGTTCACAGCCCAGCCAAGTGACGGCCGATGAAACAAGGGTTCCTCCCTCTGCTGAGAGTTAGGAAAGTGAAGGGTGTCCAGGGGGAGCCTGTCTGTCCCGCGCCTCATTCTCCCCACCACGCACACCTTCCCTTCACCATTCAAGAGAAATAAAAAGCATGGTTGTGTGTCTGAGGCTACAGTAGAGTCCTTTCGTGCAAACGGTCAGGGACTCCAAACAGGACAGTAAGTGACTTGGATCACATTCCCGGTCACGTGGCCACAGGATGCTCAGCCAGGAGCTGCCTGCAGAGAGAGGGGCGGCTGCCCAAAGCCAGCACCTGAAAGGTGCAAGGGGCAGATGCTGGGTGGAGCCAGGCCAGCCCACTGTGCGGGAGGGCCTGGTGGCAGCAAGATCGCCCCAAGAACCTGTCTTTCTTCCTCCCCGCCTGGGGCCCGACGACCCTCCCAAGCAGGAGAGTCCTTTCTGCTGCGCCCGGAACCAGGTGCTGGGCGATGTCTCCTCTAATCTGTTCCGATGACAGGCCTGGTGACCTTCCGCGGCACACAGGCCCTTTAGGGGAGGAAAACCATGAAGTGCAGAAGCCTGAACAATCCAGCTCCCAGGATTAGCGGACCATGTCCGGCCTTCACCTTGAATCCCTCATCCTGCTCAGCTTCCCATGAACATGAGACGAAGTACTGTGAAGGTCGGGGTTTGGATCTGGACCATTGCTTGGTTTTCTTCATGGGCCCATCTCCGCAGCACAATTAAAAGCTTCAGTCCTCCACTTCGTTTGCAGCCGAAGAGGCCACGAGGAAACCTAACGGGGACTTCCAAGGAACATTGGTGGCCTGGAGGGGGGCGCTCACAGAATTGCCACACAGCTACCTGCAGCCAGGCCCCTCTCAATAGCGCGTCAGGGCCCAGCCTCTGTTACAGGATCCGACAAGCGTGTGTTCTAGAGGAAGCGGAGGGGAAGCTCTCCGTTCATATGACTAATTAGACGGACTCCATGCTGGGTTGCTCTTTTTTGATGCGGGGCCTGCTCCTAATTGTTGGTTTGCTTCTTGGAAAAGGAAGGTTGAGTTCAAATGCTTGTGTGCCCTGTTTTCTTTGAGCGTTCCTGACCTGAAGCTGATGCAGGGTGACAGGGAGCAGACGGGAAAGAGACCTCACGTTGCACTCAGGGGAAACCTCTTCAAGTTCCCGGGGAGGGGGACTGGACCACTAGGAGCAGCTGCTTAGACTGTGTTTAACGCGGCTCCCGGTAGCTGGGGTTCTGCCCAGCCAGTGCTGGCCTCCCTCTAGGATGGATCCAGAGGACAGCGACTGGGGTCATCAATCAGTTACACTCCCCACAGTTGGAGATCCGAGTGGCATGGGTTGGTTTGTTACACAGCATTATTGGGGTAACAATAACTCATACACATGGGGCAAATAGATTTCAGTGCCTCTTGAGGTTTTTGCTGTGTCCTGAGCTTGACCTGTCTTCACCCTAGACGTGTCTCTGACTAAAACTAGAGTGGAATCTCTTCCTTGAATAACATCAAAGTTTTAAAATGCTCCTTGCCAACTGCAGCAGCCAGGCCTCGAATGTCCTGAGAAAAATGCAACAGACCTAACCCCTTAGCAGGGGCTATTTTATCCATTATTTTGCCCAAGAAGCTGTCACACAGCAGCATCCTCCATGGCTCGCCAGGAGAAAACAGAGTCCTTGGCTAAACGACTTTTAATTACCTACATTTGAAATTGGCTTCAGCCCGTGAGATAAAATTTATGGACTATTGTTGTTGATGGCAAATCCTTTACCTAATAGGTGGCCTGGATTAGCACGCCTCACTATTATTGTTCTTATAAAGCAATTTAATTACTAAGCATCTGTAATCACTGCTATTAATTAGTTTTTTATAGATATCTTGGAAGGAGATACAACCTCAGATTCAATTAACATTTATGGAGCTCCTTTATGTGCTAGGCACCGTGCCAGGGACATATTTCATTGAATTCGCACCAAAACGGGGGGAGGTGCTTATTACCCCCATTTATCTCAGTGACCAACCGCACAGCTGGTAAATGAGACCACAGGCTCTGAGTGGGGTCCTCTGCCTTCATAATTCACATGCTCAACATTTGCTGAGCACCTACAGTATCCTAGGGGCTGTACTATTTAATAGTAACACAAGCCCAGTTCCTGTTCTCAGATTGTCCACAGATTAGTAGGGGAGACACATATCACATTTGCATACACAGAGTGACATGCACGCTGTGACTGAGAGACACACAGGGCACTTAGACACAGTGATGGCACCTGTTATGGGCTAAATGGTGTCCTCCCCAAATTCATATGTTAACGTCCTAGCTGCCATTACTTCAGATGTGACTCTATTTAGAGTTAGGGCTTCCACGAGGTAATTAAGGTAAAATGAGGTCATACAGTTGGGTATTAATCCAAAATGACTTGTGTCCTTATAAGGAGAGAAGATTGGCAGCAGACAAGTGCAGACACAGAGGAGAGACCATATGAGGACACAGTGAGAAGGTAGCCGCCTACAAACCAAGAAGGGAGGCCTCAGAAGAAACCACGCCTGCCAACACCTGGATCTTGAACTTCTGGCCTCCAGAATTGTGAGAAAATCTGTTGTTTAAGCCTCCCCGCCTGTGATATTTTGTCATGGCAGCCCTAGCAGATGAGTTCAGCATCCAACCCTACTAGGTGGGGCATGGGGAGGCCACTACAGGAGCACGTGGAACAGAGGGGCAGCAGGACACAGCAGTGCGCACCAGATGGAGATCAAGAAACGTGGCCCTTAGTCCCTGCCTCTCACAGTCTCTAGAGAGGGTCTTCCAAAGGAAATTCTGTCCTGCAAATCTCAGTTTATATACAGTAGTTATAGGATCAACTAATATTACAAAATGTTTTTTAAGGTAAATATGGTAAATATAAAAGGGATTTTTAAAAGATATATTAGCAATTACCTTTTACAAATTCCCCTTTATTAACCACTTAATGAAATATTTATATGTGAAATGTCTTTTCCTGATACACATTTACAGTTCTAGCAGTGAAAACATCAAATCTGATCTCTAGTAACAAATGCACTTACCTGGTTCTTGTCACAAGATACCAGCTAAAAAATGTGGTATCTTATCTAAACTTTTAGAATATGCTAACAATAGAGCAGGACTAATGATTATGATAAAGTAAAGTGGAAAAAATCACGAGGACTGATACTCTATATCTCTTATCTTAATGGAAAACAAAGCAAAGAAAATAAGACACCAAGGGAAATGGCCTTGGGCTGATTTATTCGATAGTTAACCAGTTTATTTCAAATTTATTATTGATTTAAATGCGTTTTCATATCTTGATAGTAATGCCCAGATACACATCCATGGTGGAGTATTAATTTATGCTCATGTCAGCAATGTTTGCCAGCCACGCTTTGGAAATCTTCAGAAAAACACATTAAGTTCAGTAACATCGTTAGGCTCTTAATTTCTCTTATGACCGTAGCAATAACCATGTGGCTCAGCCTGTGTAAAAGCTGAAGCCATGGAAAAACACCTGCCTGGTTTCTTCACTCCCAGGGATTCTTGGACAACTTCTCTGCTAATTGAGGAGTGTGACTCAATGGATCACAGAACGTTGGGCCAGAAGGGACCTGCTTCACTGTTGATAGCTCAGGCCGCTTTATCATATGCATTCCCTCCCTTTCTTGGACATCACTGGAAACACTAAAGATAAATAAAATGCCACATCAAGAAGAGAAGCCTTGGGTAATAGTGGAGTGGTAATACACCTCTCGGGCAGACCACATCTGTGAAACTCAGCAGGGCTATTCCCCTATTGAGAGGCACGGAATGCCAGCACTGCATGTGGACTTAAAGATCCTATGGCTCCATCAGCTCATTTTATGGATCATTATGAAGTGAGTGCCAGAGTGCTTGAATGATGTGCTTTCTAACTGTGCCAGACTGCCTAGGTGCGTGTCTGTCTCATTTCTCTGTCCTGGGTCCCTAGGAAGACTGTATTTACCAAACTTGTGGATAGACCAGAGTTATGTGACTACCCTTGGGATGTGAGTACTAGAGATGTATGCAGTTCTAAGCCTGGTACAATCCTCTTCTCTCATTTCTTATTTGAATGCAAAGGATCTTGTGGTGGACTCAGGATGTCTTAGAAGACAAAAGAATTGGCATCCCTAAAGTATCACATTGATGGCCGGACACCTGATTGGACTGTGACATGAGTGAGAAATACAGAGTTAGGCCACTAAGATTTCGGGAGTTGTTTGTTACAGCTGCTAGTGGAATTATACTGACTAATACACTGATGCTGTAATTCGGTAGTGACAAAGCTGGAAACAAGATTCTAATAGTCTTTCCTTGCTCTTAATTATATAGCATCCTTTAGGCAGAAATTGTTTATCTTCACAGACTCCCCATGGAATGGTTTCTTATTGACTACCTCCAGGAGAGGGGAATTTAACTTTCCAAAGCTTAAGTGACAAGCTGTGGACATGGTCATACATAAGAGTTCTTGGTTTCTCTCACAGTAGCATGTATTTTTATTCCTTCAGCTACAGCTCATGGGTAGTTGGGCAATTATCCAATGGGAAAGTACTGTGCTTTTTTTTATTACTTAGAAGACGTGGAGGACCTTAGCAATACTTAGGCACCTCTAAAAGTTCATCAGGAGTCAAGGGAAATGCCTCAGTCTGCCTGAAAAAGACAGTCTCGTCTGCTTTTAGTAATTCCTTTTATTCTGATGATTAGCTGAGAAAATGATTAAGAAGGCCATAGCTGGGTAATGCTTCACTTGGCTATCTGGCCTGTAGATTGAACACTGAATTCATATGAAACTGTGGATGACTTGTCTCCATAAATTCACAAATGAGCCCCCAAATAATCTCATTGCCATGCTCATGGGGAGGTGGAGAGAGAGTTTGCTTCCTCAAGGCACTGTGGTGGACTCATTAATACACCCCACTGTAACCAAAGGGTGGCTTCTGTTCCTTAGGTGGGAACTTGAGCTTTTAGTGATGTTTCCTGTGGGATTTGGTTTTGGTCCCTGTCACTTTTTCCTGATTTGCATTTCTGATTTAAATTCTTTCCTGACTGGGATAAAGCATCATTTTCTTTTATCTTCTTGTGTCACTTATTCAACTCTACTTTCTTAGAAGAATAGAACTATTTGGGGAAAGAATAAAATTTGTGAACACTTTTAACTTGAGTTGAACCAACTGACACGTTGTTCAGATAGATGGGTTGTAACGGGCTTCCTCTGGAAACTGCAACATTATTAGGAAGCAGTTTGACCTAAACCGACATCTATTTGAAGGAATTAGGAAAAGAGCATCAGAATAAATTCAAATAAATAGAAGGAAAAGAATATGAAAACACATTAATAATTAAATAGAAAACACAGATACAATAGGGAGGATTGACAAGACCAAAGTTTACAAACCGTGACGGAAGAGAAGTCAAGAGACCCTACGTCCCCCCAACATTGGGGGCTTTTCATTTTACCCGTGTGAGTGGGTTCGAGATGGAACCACATTGTGATTTTAATATTTCTTTTCTTGAGGACTAATAATATTGAGCACATTTTCATGTGCTTATTTGCCATTCGTGTATCTTCTTTGATGAGTTGTCTGTTCAGATCTTTGGTCCATCTTTTAAAACTTGGGCTGTTCATCTTTCTGTTATTGATTTGTGAGAATTCTCCATGTATTTTCAATATAAATCTTTTGTCAGGTTTGTATATTTCCTACTCTGTAGCTTGCCTATTTATTTTCTTAATGGTTTCTTTTAATGAGCAGAAGATTTAAATTTTATGAAGCCTAATTTGTCTTTTTTTTTCTTCTATAACTATTATTTTCCACGTCTCATCAGAAAAAATGTTGTTTAAACTCAGGACAATATTCTTGTGTGTTTTCTTCTGAAGCTCTAGAATCCTGGCTTTTACATAAAGGTCTATGGTCCACCTTGAATGAAACTTGATGAGTAGTATGAAGTAGTGATTGAGGTTCATTTTATCCAGTTTCGTTTATCAGTTATTCCAGAACCATTTGTTGAAAAAATTTTTCTTTCCCCATTGAAAATCCACGATGCCTTCGTTAAAAATCAATAAAATATATATTTTAAAAATTTTATTCTTTGAAAAGACTATTAAAATCAATAGGCTAAACTGATCAAGACAAACAAGAGCAGACTTTCTTCCTAATATATTCATCTTAAGGATATGATTTTCCCTCTTAAAAACTCCTTTTCCTATAGCCCACAAGTTTTTAAATGTAGAACTTTTTGGTTAGCATTACACTCACACTTAATTTCTAATGCCATTTTGATTTCTCCTTTGACCTACAGATTATCGATGAGTATATCTCTTAATTTCCAAATATGTGGATATTTTCTAATTTTTTAGATTTATTTCATTGTGATCATTGTTTCAATCACTTGAAATCTGATGAGACCTTTTTTTTGTGATCTAGTATATGTCCCTGTTTTTTAACATTCCATTTGTGTTTGAAAGGCCTTTATTTGGCCCTGTTCTACAGATGTCAACTGGTTAAAGTCTGTTAATGTCTCCTATGTTCTTCCAGATCTTTGTAAGAACACAGAAGGTCCCAACAACATGATTACAAATAACCATCAGTTTCTGAGAAAGGTGATTGTCGATTTGTCTGTTTCTCCTTTTAACTCTGTCAAAATCTGTCTTTATACATTTTGAGGCCACATTTTTAGGTGTAAACACATTGGTGAAACAAACCTTTTCTCATTATTTCTTCTTTTTAATCTCTAGTAACTATTTTTAACTTTAAATCTACCTAGTTTAATGTTAATATAGCCTCACCAGCTTTCATTTGATTGCTGTTTTCACAGGCACATTTAAATATATGTTATATATAATTGTGTTTGACTTTCTACCCTCTTGTTCCTTGTGTTTCAAGTATGCATCTTATAAGCCATACATAGTTTTTTCCCCCCTAAACCTGGTCTGACAATCTTTGTCTGTTAATTGGGGTAGTTCGTCCATTTTGTGAGAGGTATTATAATAGAGTAATATGACTAAATTTATTTTTTTTAAAAATTAGACCTGACTTAGTGTCTTGGCCTTGGGGTTATAGACAGTCAGACTGGTCTGTAGCTGCTGGCTGGGAAAGTGCTTGCTTGTGCCCCTGGGTGGTACCCACACAGGTCACAGACAGACAGGGTCCTCCAAGGCCTTACTTTTTGTTTCTGAGAGTCATGTTTTCTGATGAAGCACTTGAGGTAGGAGCCAGGAGAGTCCCGCCCAGCCAGCCAGCCCAGCCCCACCGGCCCTGGCTCCTTACCCACGACAAATGCCAGGGCCATTCTCCCCGACATCCAGGATGCCCCGAGGGGTGTTCTGTCCCTTCTCGGATCCCCAGTGACTGGGCGCGAAGGGGCCATGTGCAGATTCTCAGCCTCCCGTGCGGGATGGGGCTGGGACGCAGGAGAGACGTGCCTCTGCTTTCGGGGTTTGTCCAAGGACAGTTTCCTTCTTAAGGATGACCGCGTTTCCCCCCACCCCGCTTGGAACATCCGACGGCGCGAGTCCAGCGCGTCAGGTTGTAGCGGCTGACGCTCAGGGCCGACGGGGCTCCCTGCGCACTCCCAGCTGTGCTGCTTGTGCCCCGCTGTACCCGTCACCGTGTCAGGCTCTTGCACACGGGCCCTGAGCACGTGAGTAAGCCGTCTCTTGTTCGTCCGAGTCCCCTTATATCCTGGCTCGGAGTAAGGACTCTGACAAGTGATGGGGACTCAGTAGATGTTCAGAAACCCGGGATCTAGACTGGGCTCTGCTGCCATCATACCGTGAGTCCCAGCCAAGTCTTTTCACTTGGATCTGAAAAATTAAAAGGGTTGGAAGTTCTATTACGATCTCTTTCAGCTCTTACATTCACTAAAGCTACAATTTTTAAGTAAAAGAAATACAAATGGCCTTTCTGAATAAAAAGAGATTGCTTTTCCCCCCAAACCACCACCAAAAGCTAAGTCTGAGATGATTTTCCCCAAAGAAACTAAACGTAGGCGGTGAATGGCCGGCGTTTCGGGTCCTGCAGGAGGGCTGAGGAGCTTTGCCTTTCTTGCTTTCTCCCTTAGAAACTGAGGCTCATTTCTACTCATACTGAGTGACAGTCGGCAAGAGAGCAAATAAAAAGGGAGAGAGAAAAGTTTCATGATTTTAAGCAGATTTGATGAGAAATAATTTATGATGTCATTGCTTGCCTCCTGCTTATTTCATTTTTAACATGCCCTCCCCTCCTACACCTTAGCCCTCCCTCCAAGAGCCAGGCTTTTATCACTGGGGCCATTTGATAAAAGTCCTACTTTGCTGTGTGACATTGCAAAAAGGGTCTGTGTGCCCAGCAACATTCGCACCATTTCCAAAGTATCCAATTTTGGTCTCACTTGCCCTGTAGAGATGTTTCCCCTCGGGTGCTCCTCCACACTTGAGTGCTTTAAGTCTACATTAATACACTTATTTCAACCAGACCTTTAATCAATATTTCATGGGATGTACTGAGAAGACCCACTTAATCTCTTTAAGTCTTTGCAGGTGTAGGAGTGAGAGAAGGCACTGGCCCCAGAAGACGGATGTCATTTACACACAAATCAAGATGTTCCTATCGATCACGAGCTTGTTGGGGTAATAATACTTGTGATGAATCATTAACAGGAAGGGGACAAGGCGTTTGATGTTTTACAGGGACTTTGGGATCCTTAAGTATCTATCAGAGTCCCGTTACTAAAGGAGTCAAGGATAACCATTGGGTTGGCCTCCTGGCAAGAAAAAATATTAATACAAATAAAATGACCTGAAGAGCCAACCCAGTGGGGGTGGGGATAAATGAGTCTAGAATTTGTGAGTTTAGATGCTCTAAAGAGATCTCAGAGCTTTCTCACTCATCACACCTTGTTCCTGTTCCTGTTTCATGAATGAAACACCCTCCTGAAAGTTTTAGGTGGATACTAATTAAAATTTTTAAATTTCTTTTCTATTTTTCATATCTTTTCTTCTTGTCAACATTGATCATCCTGTTTATCTGGGCTCTTTCTTTGTTCCTTTTGGTTTTTCTCACACGTCTGGTGGTCTTTAGTTGCTCATTGCTATTTACATATGAAAGACTGGGACGATGCGTGTTTGAGTGGGGGTGGATGTCCCTTTTCCTGCACATCTGTTTCCATACTAGGTTCCCCACCTTTGACTGGAAGACATGACTGTAGGATGGGCCTGCTGGTGGGTATGTTTCTCTGTAGAGCAGAGGAAGAACACAAGTTGGGGTCCCATAGTTTGTCAAAGGAAGGAAATGTTACCTGCTACCGGAGTACTTTAGTGTTTTCATTTCTGGAAGAGCTGCCTTTTCCCCACCCATGTTCCCTGCATGGCCATTGTGTAGCACCAGAATTTTCTGGAGTTCACCTCTCTGTAAAGCCTACTTTGATTGAGTGGGTTAACAATCCTTTCTCTTGTGATCTTGAAGAACTTTGGGCAGATCTCTGCTAAGCTATTTATCAGATTAGGATTGGGATTCTTCCTTTGCATGAATGTTTCCCCTTTTGGCTATCGGATCCTGTGTGTGTGTGTGTGTGCTTGTGGGAGACAGTGGGTTAGAGACTGACTCTTATTTAGCTCTGTGTCCAAGACCAGAACCAGTTCCTAGATCATACTGAGTGAATAAATCGGTGGATGAACAAGTGAATCAATGCTTGCCTGCTTAAGCTAGATGAATTAGTTCAAAATTGTTTTTATGATCATTGCTTTTTGATTAGCTTAGTAGGTTATGTTAGAATGATTGCTTTGCTTTGGGGTGTTTGCAGTCCCCATGATTGGTATGGTTTTGGTGTAGTTCTTAGAGAAGGTAAGAAGATAGCCCAAGTGAGGCTCTATACACGAATTCAGATTTACCTTCTCAAAGTCAAGGATGGATAACACTGCGCAAACATGGAGTCTATCAAGTTGCAATCTCAGGTTCATGGAAAAACCGAATGTCATCTGTATTCTGCTTTGCTGGTATCATCAGAAACCTTCCATTTCTTAAAAAAATTAGGAATAATAGATGCCATATCATTGTAAAGAAATTGCTTCTGATGTTTTACTTTTTCTCATTTTTAGAAATTTTCCCAAGGGTTATTTCAGTAACTGATCCAACAACACCCATCTCGAGAGCTGGAGTAAGACCTTACATCCTGACCCAGCCTCTCTGTAGGTTACAGCTTCCTTTGAGCAGGCGACTCAGAGCCACCCGCACTGAAGAAACGCAGGGAAGGTGCCCAACATCTACTGATGGAATATGACATGCTTGGCACTGTACTAGGCAATTCACATTGGTGGCTTTTGTCTGAAATGGCTTCCAATTGAGGAGAAATTGGTTTGACTGGCTGAAGTCACTCAGTTGAACTATCTGCATGGCTACTCGTTGCTTGTGGATTTAAGGCTAAGGAACCCTGCCTCCCCTTTCATATTAGTCTTCATGATTTAACATCCTAGTCAAGGTCAGTGCCAGGGAACTAAGCCACCAAGCAAGTCCCCCAGGGGACGCTCATGTCAATATCTACTGTTCAAAAATGAAAGCGCTCCAGAGAAGTGTCTGGTGGACAAGACTTGGGGAAGACCTCTTGGGCCCCATTTTTGCTTTTGTCTAAGTCACAGATTCCTGACCTTGAAGACAAAGGCCACATCCCATTCGCCTTCTTTCTCCCCCCTCTGCAGAGGCAGCCTGCAGCCCTTCGGTAACCCCAGGAGCTCACTCCACCGAGTATAACAAACTTGGCCCAGGAGGGGACTGAACTGTGACTGCCCTGGAGAACCTCACAGCGTGCCGTCCTTCCTGAGCCCGGGGCCCCAGCAGCCTGCCCTGTCTCGTGGCCTGAAGGCACGTCCCAGGCACACTGGCCGGTTTCCCCGCATGCAGTGTCAGGGCAGCCTGTGCTTGCGGGAGCAGATAAGAAGTGAGCTTAGAGGGGCCTTTTATCAGCTGCAGTGTTCCCAGAGGCCAGACCATCTTCAAGGGGTTGCTTAGAGATGTAAAGCACTGATGTGACAGGGACGCTTTGATTCCAGTGTTCCAGCCGGCTCCGCGCAGCCAGTGTTTACGTAAACTTGAAACACCCTGCCACTGCTGCTCATCGCGCTCATTTTTCAGCCTTAATGTTAATTCCGGTCCAAGGACTGGGAGAAACGCAGCGGCCCTCAGGCCTGGGCGGGATCCTGCCTGAGACCTGGCGCTGGAGTGTTGCCACCCAGCCCTCGGAGGCCGGGGTGAGCAGGCTGGAGGGGACAGGGGGACTAGTCCCTGGCTATTATTGCACACGCCAAGTTCCATCTTAAATGACTCAAAGTCTCTTTGTTTTAATGTGGGAATCAAAATCCAAGAATCAGAAGTCGTGGCTTTCTCACTGCACTCTGAAGACTGGGATCTCTTTCCCAAGCCCTCAGCCTCCTCTTGTTCCCCCCACCATCCTTCCCCCTCAGCCTCAGATCCCATCGTCCCTCTTTGAAGGTCCTTCTTTCCAACAGCAAAGACTGGGCTGCGAAGGAGCGAGCCCTGTAAGGGTTCAGACTCCTCAATCAAAACAATAGGGGGGAACTTGAAGAAATGAGACTGGTCCTCCCCCCGAAATCAAGGACAGCTTAGGTACCTCTCTCCTGCCTTCCACTTCTATGGGGCCTCAATTCCTCATCTTTAATCTGTTATTGTCCACATGCCTACATTTTTACAAGAGCAAAGGGAAAACACGGCTTTGGATGGGGAATAGAGTTGTGTGTGAGAATATATTATTTCCACCTCTTCACCCCCTTTCCCTGACCAAGGCCTCAAGGATGGAGTTGGTGGGCTCAGTAGACATATCCTGGGCCTTGGGCATCCCGGCCACCCTAGGGCAGTTCTCTGATTTCTGTGTGGCATCTCAGTGCCCCGGAGCCCTGGCCCTGCCGTGGTGGTGGGGAGCCCTGCCTTCAGGCTGATCGTTGGAGTGGTGTCGAGGGCTGTGAGCACAGCCACCCAGATGAAAGGAACTTGGATCTGGTTCTTGGAACCCAGAGCAGGGATCCTGATGGAGCCTCTCCTTCCTGTCAGAGGCCCGCCTCTGGCAGACTCTTTTCCATCTGTCAGGAAAGCCAGCTTTCAACAAACGGAGTTGTAAGAGCATTTATCCTGCTCTTGCATCCAAGACCTGGTCCACAGCACAGCTCTCGACTTTTCTCAAAACCTAGGAAGGAGCCCATGCAAATGAGGGGCCTGCCATTCGTGCCTCATCAGCCTCACAGTAAATTTGCCTCTGTAGGAATATCTTCTCCTTAAGAAAATGAAAACACATTCTTCCCTCTCCCAAACCACATTACTTGATGTTTCTAAAATTGCTTTTCAAATGACCTTTGCTCAGTCTGACAATGTATCAAGAGCCTGAAGATACTAATGTTTCATCCCAGTAATTCTACTTTTGGCAAAATCCAGCCTAAGAAAATTCCATAGATGATGGAAGAGCTTTATGCACAAAGATATCTATTGAAGCACTATTTATAATAGCAACAATTGGATAAACTAACATGGGAATGCAGAAGTAAAATATGATATATTCACCTGGTGGAGTTTTATAACATTCATGCCATTTCCCCCCCCTCAAAATGCTTATAAGAATCTGGAGAAATGCTAATAGTAATGTTAGAAAATAATAGCACACAAAAGTTATACGATAGTGCATACAAACAGCCAATTGATAACATTGTCTTTGAGTTTCCTTCTCTTTGGAAGTATTTTTGCATTACACATGTCTTCTTAGGTGAGAAAGAAAGTTCTGGATCCTTGGAATTTCCAAAGTTGAGAACCAACACTGACGACATGCGAAGTCTTATTTTAAAATACGTTCTGATTTTTATATGATTTTAAAAAGATAATTCTCCACATTGATGGGAATGTGATGAAATCAGCACGTTTCTTTATTGCTGATAGAATATTTAACAGATCAAACTTTTGGCCATGCTAATCAAAGCCGCCTGTGCATTCATTGCCTTGACACAGTAACCCCACCCCCAGCACTCTACTCCCAGGTAACACCAGAAATACAAGGTTAGGAGCACAAAGATGCCAACTGCAATGAAACACGCAACAGCAAAGTGTTATTAACAACCTTAAGGTCCAACAAGAGAGAAATTTAAAAAAAAATCACCATGTATTTGTAATGGCCCAGTAACCATTGAAGTGGTGAAGTTAGATGCCAAAGAAAAAGTGTAAAACAAAGGTGAGAACAGACAATGGAGCGATGAGTGAGGTTAGCACACAGGTGGATATTGAAGACTTTATTTTGTTAAACTCTAATATGTACCAGCCGCTGTTCTAAGCTCTTCATGAAGATTAAGCCATTTAATCTGTAAGTAGTGGAGCTGCAGTTCTCTGGAGCTAGACGTCCCTGCTTTTACCCCAAATGCTGTGCTACTCAGAGTTAGCCCTAAGCTTTCTAGTAACCAACAGGAAAGTGGAAACCAGATCAGTTACTCAAGTCAGTGTTGGTCTGTCATCCTGCAGCGAGTCCTTTAATGTACTTAAGAGGAATTCCTTAAATGCCACGGGAGATGTTTGATTTAAGCCCACTTTTGAAACCACGTAGAATTTGTACAGAAACAGAGGACTGTAGGAGACAGAGCCGAGGACAGGCTGGAGCGGTACGGTGGTGACGGGTTGGACTGTGTTAGGTTTGAAGAGCAATGAGCATGCTGGCCAAGCAGGATCCGAAAGTTCCAGGGGGAGTCACAGGAAATAAGACGTAAAAAGTAATCTGGATCCAGAGCTTTTAGTTCTGGATGGAAAAAGCTGGCTGTTTTGAGAAGAGTACAAAAGCAATTAAATCAATATTTTAGAAAGATTCATTTGGCAGGACACGAGCTATGCTTTGGACGGAGGTAGGCTGGAGGCAGAGGGCCAGTTAGGAAACAGCCGTAGCCATCCATTTGTGAAGTGACGGATGACGGCAGTGGCGGTGGAGAAGCAGGAGGAGGCGACTGTGGTTTCGGCCCACTCACGAGATCCCGATGTTGTCTCTCTCCCAGGGACAGAAGACCCTGACTCTGTTGTCTCTCCCCAGGGACAGAAGAGGGCAGGCCGGACTCAGGCCCGATGCCCTGCATTTCTGCAGGTGTGTGAGGGGCATGGAGCGAGGCAGACCCCCACCTACTGCGCAGCCTCCATGCAGCAGGTGTTCTAGCGCCTTTATTTTACAAATGATGAACCCGAAGCTCAGAGCGTGTAAGGTGACTTGCCCGAGTTTATATAGCGAATGAGTGGCAGACCTGGGGCGCGAACCCAAGTGTGTTTGACTTCGAAGCTCGCCTCTTCTCCTCTTAAACTGTGCGCACTTGTCAGCGTTGGACTAAAACCAACAGTTGAGCACTATGGCAGTGACCTTTAGTGCTGCTCAATGTCCATGCTCCCCTTCTTTCTTGATAGCAAAACCCTCCTAAAAAACTCCACATCCCAGGCTTCCTGGAGCAAGGTGTGCAGGCACGTGGCAGCCAAGTGGCAGGTTCGTGTGGGGCTTCCGGGAAGGCCACTTGGAGCTCCAAGCTGATCCTGCTGGGAGATCCTCCCTTTTGTTCTTCTTGCTGCGCAGAGCACAATGGAGCTCCAGTGACCACATGAGGACATCATGAAGACAGGATCTATATTCCAGGCAGAGGAGCCTGGGTCCCTAAGGCTGCAGGGCCGCCCTGTCAGTTCTGGAGTGCCTGTGTCGGGACTCGTATGCGAAAGAGATATGAATGACAATTTTATTTGAACTGGTCTTATGTGCAATAAGATTCGAGCACCCTGTACCTGTGGCATGCCCCTGGCACTTGAACGTTTGGTTGCCCTATTTCAGATGAAGACCCTGGTTTGAGAAGCTTACACAATTAACTTAAGATCTTGCAGCTAGTTAGTGGCATGTCTTGACTTTAGAGCATATTGCCCTAATAGGATAAAAACCTACATTTCCTGATGTGGCGTAAAAAAGACCCAAGATTTAATGACATTGCCTTTTGTCTTATGCTTTTGAAAATGCTGCTCCCTTGCCTAGAATTCTCTGCCTCCACTTTCCTCTGGGAAACTCCTACACACCACTTAATACCCAAAGTGTTTCCTGCCTGAAGTCCTTCCTAAACAGCTGTCTCATGACGTAGGCCTTCCTTTAGTGTTCCTGTTGCTCCATGTCATGCCACATGAAGACACTGTGTCACACATAGTATGTAATTGTCTATATACCTGGCCTCCCATCTAAAATGACAGCTCCTTTAGGGGCCAGACCTTTCTATCTCTATTCTCAGCTCTAGTTCACTGCCTGGCACCAAAAAAAGGAAATTTTTATTGAATGCCTGACTGCCGAATGAATAAAAGTAGGCAATCAAGCTGAATGGTACTTTTTAGTGAACTTCAGGGGCTAATGTCACGTAAGGAGGCTTATCTCCTCGTGTGTCTCCTAAGCCACCAGGGAACACGTGGGAGCCTGTTATTGGAGGGCTACGTTAGACAGAGGCCCATGAGATCTCCTGTCTCCATGGAGACCTTTCAATCCACTCTTTCCTCTCATTGGAGGCCCCTGCACCTGAGGACTGTGGCATATTTGCAATTCCAGCTGTCGCTCTGTTAGGGAATGTGACTGGGCATCGTCACGTGAATCTGATTCTTGTTCCAGTCTTGGCAGGAAATTGAATCAGTCCTGACAAAGCATCCTTTTCCAAGATTTTGAAAACTTTTGAATCATTTTAAACTAGATTGTGATTGACAAACCCACTGGAACATTAGCGAACAGTTAAATACTAATTAGCCAAGTCCCTGCTAATCTCCCAGCTGTCAGAGGCAGAGATAGAGACAAAAGCTTCCATTAAACCTGAGTTGGTCCCTGAGGAGGGAGAGGTCAGAGGGGAGTGTTCAGTCAACCATGAGATGATGTGAACAAGGTCCCAAGTAATAATCATAAAAAATATGCAAGTGTCCCTTTACTCATTTAAAAAGGCATTATATTGACATGAAAACTCTCTTTTTGTCATTCTCTTTCCCCCAAGCTTCCCATCATTTAAGTTTTCCACATTAATTTTTAGGATAAAGTGCAAAACCTCTCCCCTGACTTCCTGTCCCCAACCTTGTAAGATTTCTGGTTGTACTTGCCACCTCCTTCCTAGATCTTCTGCTCACAGGTTGAACATGCCGGTAGGTACATAAAGAGGGAGATAACGGAAAGATACGAGATGGACAGAGACGCTGTGGTTGTGGATGGCGGTGGTGGGGAGCTGGCAGGTGGGGGTGAGATTAGAAGGTACGTTGAGCTGAGAAGGTAAAGATAGCTGCCTCCTGAAGATCCAGATTGTTCTGCACAAAAAGGCCAGCTCTAATGTGGGCTAGTTTTCTACACTTACCCTTCGCTGTCCTCCAAATTTTTCCCTAATAGTTTTTCAGAATTTGAGCAAATGTAACCTGGTATTTTAGCCCAAGTCCCCTATTCAAGTGAAGCCATGCTGGCACCTATCCTCTAAAGATCCCATTGCAATAGGAGACTTTCTTTCACTCCTTGGAATATAGGTGAATTGGGAGGTGGGGTATCTATAACTTTTATATAATTCTCACAGGTAGTTTAAGCCCCCAAAAGGATAAAAAACATTAAATTAAAAGAGATTAATATGAAGATTTAGAACAAAAATGTAGATAATTTATATTAGTATCAATTGGAGGGCTTGTTTTTAATATAGATTTTTGGACCTCAACCCAGAATGCTTAAATTAGAAAATCTGGGGTGGGAGCCCCAGAATCTGCATTTTAAAACCCTCCCAGAAGATATACTTTAAAATTTGAGATCCACTGGCTTCAAGTGGATTTATGTCCATGTTTAGTGGTATTTTATAACTTGTGAGTACTTTATAATTACCCATATTTCTAAATTCTAAAATTTGAATAGTTAGCTCCTTGGGTTTTCCCTAAAACTCAATGATATCATCAGAAATAATTACAATTTTTCCTCTTCCTTTCAACATCTGTGCTTATTATTTCTTTTTCTTCTCTTATTGCTATGTCATAGAACGGGCATTGGCAAATTATGGCCCACAGTCTTAATTCAGCCACCACCTATTTTTGTATGACCCATGAACTAAGACTGGTTTTTACATTTCAAAACGGTTGTTATAAGTGCCTACATAATATCCTCTATGGTGCCTCTTAGCAGATAAAGCCTAAAATATTTACTATCTGGCTCTTTACAGAAAACATTTGATGACCCCTCCTCTAGACTCAGAAATGCACCACTCAGAACCTCTTGTGGGGAAGGACAAGCTGCCCAGCACAGGGTGTGTGACCCCTAATAAACATCTTGTACCTCACACCCTACACCTTGGCATCTGCTTCCAGAGAATCCAACCTTTGACAGGCTATAATTTTGAGTACAACATTAATATTGGTAATAATGAGCATTACTGTCTTACTTCTAACTTTGACAGAAATGTTTCTTGTTCATTATTATATAAAATGCTATAAATTTTAGATAGGTTAGGTCTTCTTTGATATTTCATCAGGACTTTGCGGTTTTTAAGATACAGATCCTACATGTTTTGTTAGTTTTATACCTAAGGGTTTATCTTTTTTTAAGCTATTTAAATGGCATTTAAAATTGTTTTTGTTTTCCAGGTGTTAATTACTAACTTAAAGAAATGCAATTGATTTTATATCCTCAACTTGTGTCCTGTGATCTTGCTAAGCTAACTTATTAGTCCTAGTATCTTTTTTTGTGTTGAATTTTGTCCAGTGCTTTTTCTGCATCAGTTGACATATAATTATGTGGTTTTTATTTTTTAGTCAGTTTATATGGTAGATTATATGGATTAATTTTTAAATGCTGAACGAGCCTTGTCTTTCTGTAATAAAACCCAATTATTGTGATGTATTCATCCTTTTGTAGGTTGCTAGAATTGATTTGATAATGTTTTCACAGGGATTTATGTCTGTCTTCATAAGGGACATATGCCCTTAGTTTTCTTTTCTTGGGATATCTGTCTCGTTTGGTATCAGGTTAATCCTGGCTGCGTGAAATGACTTGGGACATGTTTTCTTCTGTCTTCTGGAAGATAGTGCGTAGAATTTCTTTCTTCTTCTCCTGATTTGGGACTTTTTTGGAAATAGATTTGCTCCTACTTATTGAGGTTATTTTCTCTTGAACTCTTTAGAATATGCCAATTCGTTTTCTGAAATTTTACTCTGAATCTTCCAGTAGATATTTCCTAGGTTTATGCTTTTCTTCTGAGTCTTTATTACGTTGTTCTTTTTCCTTTGTTTTACAGTGTTGTTGTTTTTTTAAAGAATATTTTCTTCTCTTTACTCAGTCACTGCCTTGAACAGGGCCTGGTGTACAATAGGGATTTAATGGACATTTGTTTAATGAATGGATCATGAGGAAGATGACATCTTTCTAGACACTGGGTATGAGAATAGCCCTTGGCCCTGTTTTTCCTCTGCTTACGTGATGATCTAATTCCCCTTTCAGATCTACTCTAATTGATGTGCACGGTTTCCAATCTAATTCCCAGGCTTTCAATCAAGGTGTCTCTTTTCTACTAAGTTGACATAGCTCCCTGTGTCTAATGTCCACCTGTCTGGTACCCTGAGCTTATGAAATGCATGAGCAACCATAGTTCCCATGCTATCAACTCTTTCCCAGGTCTGTGTGCATCGAGAATGGTTTCTCAGGGCGGTCGCCTATCTCATGCACAATGCTCAATAAAAGTGCTACCTGTGCTTTCTGCCAGGTGATACCTGGCATTTACTCTTTGGCTGTGGGAAGGTATCAGACAGCGAGAGAGGTTTGCAGGCAGATGGAGACCGTAGCCCAGCTATGTTCAGCCTCTGAAGGAAAGACATGCCTCGCTTTCTGGGTGGTACATACTGGAGTCTCTGAGTTGGGTGGTATAAGACACATCATTTTACCATTCTATAGTATCATTTCTTCATTTTTATGGTGTTCCTACTTTATTTACCGAGAGTTAGACAATAGTAAACACAGAGTTATCAGCCAACACCACTTTGAGCTAGAATTCCTTTTCTAGTATGTTTTAAAAATATTAGAATTTATTTTAAAATCCAGCCAGAAATTACTTTGAATGAAAATGCATTGCTGTTTTTTTGTCATACAGACCCTTCCTACACACTTACACACAAATATGCCCAAAGTAAATACACTGTGTACTTGCTACTGACAGTTGATAAAGAATTTTTGAAACAATTTTTAAATATTTATAAAAGTAAAATAATAGCAGCCATTGCAAAAAAATAGCATCCCATCTAAGCATGTTGACAACTGATGATCTCCAAAATAATTTTATGAGGACTCATATTTTCACTTTACTCCAAAGCTAACATGTTCTCTCCCAGATCACTTCAGAGGTACCACCTCCTCTCCCTCGTGAATTCGCACCAATTAGCCGACCCTTCTGTCTTCTGTTACACTATCTGTCACGGGGCTTGCTGAGCGCCAAGCCCAGCACAGTCTATTTCTAGTCTGTGGTTCCTCCCACTGGAATGTTTTGCAGTTCTTAAATATCAGAGAATTTATTTTTAAAATAAAAACTGGTAAACAAGTTGTAGAAAAATGTGTATTTTCCTCCCAAGAAAGACTACTGCAAAATGTCAGGAAAACTCATAGACTCCTGACTTATCTACCCTGACCCTGGTTTACACAGTGAGCTCAGCAATCCCACAGCACTCCCCTTCATAACTGAAAAAGCAGAGTGGAGGACACTCCATGGGCTACAGAACCAAAGGCAGAGAAATGCTCAGGTTAAACAAAAATTAGATGCCATAACTGTGTATACTGATACATTTTTCACAGGATGTGTCCCCCCCCCCCCAAATGTATACACTTTGAATGATTATAAAGTCAGTGTTTATTAACATACAGTTCATTTTCAAAATTTAAAAGAATCTACAGAAATGGGTGTATATACACTTTTGGGGGATACCCTATATGTAGCTGCTCTATTCCTGATCAATTCTCTTCACCCTCTCTTTACTTTTTTAAAAGTATTTGACGTGGTCTAAACTACTGCATTTACTGTGCTTAAATCTGGTGTTTTTCTTTGTTTGGACAATGGCTGTAATCATGTTTTCTCAGATCTCTTAGAAGTCACTCTAATAAGAAGTAGCAGACAATCCTTCCCCCTGCATTCTAAGGGCAAATTTCTCATGTGGTGGAACAAAGAAGAAAAAATATCATTTAACCTAAAATGCAGCCTCTATCTGCGGCCCTGTGAGGTCACGTCTGTACAGCAGACTGGAATCCTGCTTCAGTTTTCCTCTGGAGGCAGGAGTGGTTTGGTGATGACATAAAGGGGCCCTGATAGGGGACTGTCAACTTTTTCTTAGATGATAGGACTAGTTCAGAAAAACAAGAGTATCCAATCAGCTCCTCCCCTGACTTGCCCTGGTCAAAATCACCTTGTCTAAATCACCTCCACCTGTCTCCTTTAAAAATAGGTGTTGATGTGAAAATTAGGACTCTAATTCTTACCAGCTCACTTTTCTTTTCTCACTGGCAAAAGTACGAAGTTGATCGAATGTGTTCCTTGAAAATTTATTTCCAAGCAAAACCCAAGGTGCAATTGAGCCTACGGTGTCATCAGTGGGCTCACCCAATGAGCACCAGAAAATAGACACGTGCACGTGTGCTTGACATAAAATGGTGAATTTCAAAGTCGGCAGAATTTGTCAGGAGAAAATCCCTTTGTTCTGTGTAAGGGCTTAAAGGACGGTTTTGTTGTAAAAAGACCCCAGAGAGCATGGCATGAAGTCCAAGTGAAGGAGAGAGAAATCAGCGTTTCTGCCTCACACATCCAGCGTGGGTTTCCAGGAGAGTCTCCAGAAGGAGAGCAGGTCCCAGAACAGGGAAAAGGGAGTGGGGAGGATGACAGAGACTGGAGAGGAATGGCCCAGGGAAACAGCTGGAGGTGGGCAATCGTATCAAGGACAGCAAACCTCCAGTCCAGATATCAGCTTTCTCATCAATGCAATGAGGAAAACACACATCCTAGCCATGTCCCTTCATCAGCCTTGGGTTGAAGATTTGTTCTCTGTAACTTGAGGAGACTGAACCAGGTAAACTTTAAGGTAGGATTGACAAATTTAAGGAGGAGTGGGGAATATATATATAATGTCCAGTTAAAATATATATAAATGTATATAGCCCAGCCAGCATGACTCAGCAGTTGAGCATCAACCTAGGTTCCAAGAGATTGAGATTCGGTTCCTGGTGAGGGCACATGCCCGGGTTGCAGGCTTGATCCCCAGTAGGGGGCAGGGGGAGATGATTCTCTCTCATCATTGATGTTTCTCTCTCTCCCTCTCCCTTCCTCTCTCTGAAGTCAATAAAGATATCTATCTATCTATCTATCTATCTATCTATCTATCTATCTATCTATCATCATCTATCATCTATCATCTATCATCATCTATCTATCTAGTAAAATTTGCATTTAACATAAATTTTAACATAAACATAATTTTTTAATTTTTATTTTTTTTAGTATAAGTATATCCCATTCCATATTTGGGAGAGACTTATGCTAAAAATTTATGTTATTTCTCTGAAATTCACATGAACCTGGTGTGCCATAGTCTGCTTGGCAACCTCACTGGAAGGCCCCTGATAGCACCAGCATTCTGAGATGGCTTCTGTGCCTGTTAGTCAGGGTTCCACCAGGAAAGCAGAACCACTGAGCCATGGAAGAGATTTATTGCAGCAATTAGACCTCACCCCATTGTGGAAAGAACTGGGGAAGTGATTTCAGAACGGAAGTGGAAAGATCAGAGAAAGAGTCACCGACCAATCAATGGAGAGGCTGAGCCCTTCCAGCCCCCAAGCGCGGCCAGCACGGGGAGGCCTATGGAAAGCCATGTCTTTTAGTGGCTGCTGCCTCTTGGCTCTGCTGCTGAGTGTCTGTGGGCCTTTGGGGCTCGTGGCGATCCCGTGTCTGCTGGCTGCTGCTTCACTTCCACGTCGGGACATGTCTTCACTTTTCTTGTCCCACGTGTCTCTGTAGGAGAGCTCCTTTCTTTCTCGTTTCCCAGTACACAGGGAACTCAGTTTGCTTTCGCTCAGCTCAGTCTGCCATGCTAAGTGGGGATGAGCAATTTTCAGGGGTTAGAGGGCAGAAGGGCACTGGCCACCGAAGAAAGTCTGAGGAGTGTATTTTTAACGAAACAGTACTTTGTTTATGTAGTGTTCTAGCATTTATTTAGAAATCTTGTTCACATAACAAGAGCCAGTCTGAGCAAATATTTGCCTTTTCCTGGGGAAACAGACTTATCTAACGTTGCGTGGCTAGTGAAAGGGCAGGGCTGGATGGAACGTCCGATGTTCTCCTTTCTAATCTGCGCCTTGTTGAACTAAGTCGTTCAGTTTGGAAGGGAACCCCAAATCTGTCAATCTGCGAGGCTGTCATTTTCATATCCATGGCTTCACACAGGGCTGCAGAAATTCTGATCAGGGAAGATTTGGGGTTGTTTAGAGTTTGAACAGATTGGAGCTGATTTTGTGATTGGGTCCCCTGGCGTGGATGTCCCAGCTGACCATCAGACATCAGCCCCCTGGCCTGCACTGTGACTTCTTGGTTTTCTCCTTTCCCAGGTGGGGGGAGGGCTGCCCTACTTCTTGGCAACACTGGGCTCCCCGGCCTCCTTCTCGGAGGTCACTGGACCTTGTGTGTTTTCTACAAACGGCTCTAGCATTTGGGAGCAAGGAAGCCCACAGCGCCTGCTGGCTCGCAAGGGCCTTATCAGTTGTTGATGAGACCCTGTCTAGGCTCACAGACAGGCAGTTTCCTCCAGCCCCGAGCCCGGGCCCGCGGTGGAGCCAGAAGAAGGTGATAAGCCTCCGAGAAGATTTTTTAGGAGCCTTGCCTATCTTCCCCACAGAGTCGCCAGGGCGCATTTTCCACGGCCTCCATTCACAGATAGGGGTGGCTGCTCCCGGATAAGGCCAGGGCGGTGGGGGAGGGACGCTCAAGGGGGCAAATGGTTTTTCCAATTAGCTACCCTTGGGAATGCCTCAGGACCCTACAGGCTTGGTCTTTGGTGACTTTTTTTTTCCTTTTTAATTGTAAAAGTACCCCCCTAGCCAGTCAAGCAAACCCTTTGCCCTGGCTCCAAAGCCATCAGGTAGGGAGACCCAGAGACTCATGGTGGAGACTTGAGTCTTGCTGGGCCTTCATGATGGGGAATGTCTGTCTTCAGCTGGGGACAGGAAGGCTGTGGTGACAGGTGGAGGGGCTGCCACAGAAAAGCCCAGTGTGAGGCCCAGTGGCCCAGGCCAATCAGGCTACGGGAAATAAGTTTACAGAATCCACCTGAGTGCCCTCTGGAGAGAGTCCCTCTGCCCAGTGTCTGGGCAAGGCCAGGGGGGCATGAAGACACTGGGTGCTGCTGACCAGGAAAGGAAGACAGGTCATGTTTCTGGGACCCAGGAACATGGGTAGATGGACCCAGGAGTCCATCTACCTTACAGCGTGCTATCCAGAAGCTGCTCCTTTCTCCATTCAAGTTCTCCAAGTGACAACAACCAGGCATGATCAACGCTTTGAAACACTGTTAGTTTTTTCCACTGTCCACTCACATCACAGTCTCACTCTCATGCCTCAGATCCCGTGGTGCAGGGCAGCCAGTCCAGGTCTAGCCTCATGTTCTTGGGTGACATGAAGCCTATGCTGCCCACAGTCCGATGACGGGCACATAGAAAATGGACAGTAAGTGGCAGCCACAATTGTCATTATCATCATTGTCATTGTTTCTAGCAGGTAGCAGTGGTGTGATTAGGGGCTTTCTCTTACTACAAAGAGAAATGAGAAAGCAGAGTAAACATGAAAATGACATATGATGGGACTTCATTTAAGGTTCCCACATGTCACAGAGGAAAAGAGACCACGCTGTAAATATAAGGGTAGGGCAGTGGCCCATCCATCTAGTAGAAAGCCTGGCACATTCTTTCTGGTTCCCATTTATATCCAGAGAAACCTGAGCCTCAGGGAGCAAGACCCAGGTGGAAATGCCCTTCTGGTTCCCCTGGAAGAGAGAACTAATGAGCAGTCTGCGGAGGGGACTCCAAGCCTGATACTGACCTGCCTACCCAGCTTCCTTTATTTTGGGACTTGATAACTCAAGGCATCCACCAGCAAAGACCACCGACAGCTCACCCTCTAGGTAAATTCCTCACCAGAACATGGTTTTGAGGGCTTAAAAGACAAAAGTGGGTGCCAACAGCCAGAGCTCATGGCATTAGCACTGATGGCCACTGAATGCCACCCGGTCCCTGGCAGCTCTCTCCTAAAGAAATGATCATTCTACTGCTTAAAGACCCCATGTCACTCCCCTTTGAACTTGGGGGACAGACTGTGCCACTAAAGGTGCCTCAAGAATCGTTTAATCACATCAGTGGTTTTCCCTCCCAATACAGTGAGTGGAGAAATATTAGGAACTTCGGTGTTTGGGGAAATGCAGAGACCTTGGCATTGGCACGTCTGGATTCATTTGGCAGAATAGCAAAGTCGGGGCAGGGTGGGTGGGATGCCTGCTTTGAAGGTGCGGAGGCAGAAGAAAAATGGGTAGGCTGAGCTCTGGGAATCTCAGTCTGGAATGTTCTGGATCTTGGGGTGGTCTAGCTGTGCATTGAACACAGCCTGATGGACTCCAGCGGGGGCTGCATTTTCCAGCTTTGTGCCCTAGTCTGGGTAGGGTGCCTCATGGGGACACTGAAGAGCTGGTTCAGTATTCCCGGCCTGTGACTCGAGACCCTCCCTGGACCACTAACAGTGGCCACATGAACGTCACACCTCTGTTGCTTCTGGTGCGACATTACTCCAGGGTCTCTCTCTCACCAAGATGGGATGCAGCAAACCACGCCCCAGAGAATTCTCATTACTTGAGTTACTACATGGCCTGGCATTTATGAGTCTTCCTCCTCACTTATAGTTACTGGTAAAATGGAGAAATACAAATTATCCATTGGAAAAATAAATGCCTCCTGCATCCCCCCCAACTGGGGCCGGGGATTGAACCTGCAGCCCAGGTACATGCCCTTGACAGGGAATCAAACTCATTACCCTTTGGGGCTCTGGCCGGCGGCCTTACCACTAAGCCACACTGGCCAGGGCGGGAAAATATTTAAAAGCAGTTTTCAGAGACTACACTAAAAGGGCGCTTTATTTGCCACTTAATACCCAAATCAGCGTCTCTCAAAGTAGGTGCCCTGGGACAACCAGATATCTGGGGCCCCTGCAGGGCGGCCCCCACTTCCCTCATCTGGGCAACTCTGGAAAACCACTGTCTGCCCCTCTCCCATCTGCAGACCTGGACTGAGATCGTGAGGCACCACTCGTAACTCCCAAAGCTCCTTCGGGTCCTTCGGCTTCATTGGAATGGCCCAGGGAGTTCTCTTGCCCTTTGGCTCTTTGGTGCCATAACTTAATGGGCCCCCAGATCTCCCCTACCTTCTCTCATTCTGGAAAAGTTGACGACTTTTTGCATTTGTAAAAAGGTGCTTTTTTTTTTCCCAAATGTACTGAGTTGCCTTCAGTGATTGTCAAAGATGTCCTTGATTTTGTACACTACTGAGTTTTAGGCTGTTTGGGGTCTTCCTTCCTCCTGCTGAAGTGACTTTAAAATTTAAAGTGAATATTTACTTTTAAAAATCTGTGTCCTAAGCAGCCCAAGTGTTCATTGATAAATGAATGGGAATAAAAGGTGGTATTTTATTTAAACAATGAGATATTTATTATTTGGCTTTTAAAACAAGGAGATTCTGACGTGCTACAACATGGATGAACCTTGAGGACGTTATGCTCCGTGAAATACGCTGGACAAAACAGACAAGTGTTATCATATGATCCCATGTATGTGAGGCACCTGGAGTAGTCAGATGTGTAGAGACAGAAGGTGGAATGGTGGCTGCCTGGGCTGGGGGTGGGGAGATCAGGAGTCATTTAATGGGGACAGAATTCAGTTTTACAAGATGAAGAGAGCCCAGCACCCAGCAGTCAGGAGACGGGGGCTGGAAGGAAGAGGGGTGGGAGATAGAGGCCGAGGGGGGAATGCGTCGCTGACAGAAAGGAGATATATCTTAGACAGGCTTCTAATGCCAGGGATGTTTTAATCTCATTGCCAGAGCACAGTGCTCTCAGGATAACCTGAATTAATTTAGTGTCCTCTGCTCTTCCTCCGATGAGGACCCAGGGAGACTGCAGAAGTATGCCTCTTGCTCCTCTCTTTCTGCTCCTCTCTGAGAATACAGCCCACGGGGACCTTGCTGATGATTTAAAACAAATTGTGGGACCTAAGAGCTGAAAGTCATCCCCAACCGTGTGGCACCAGCCCTTTTTCTTCTCTTGTGATAGGCCCTCAAATCTTGGAGATTGTTTCCCTCACTGACCCCCATAAAGTGGTAGTGACTTGAACAGAGGCCCCCAGAGCATCACCCAGCACTTGCGACTGTCATCTTGTTTGGAAGGAGGGTCTTTGCAGATGTAATTAAGGATCTCAGATAAGGTCATCCTAGATGACCCAGGCAGGCCCTAAACCCAGTGACAAGTGTCCATGCGAGAGAGAGGCAGAGGGAGACTTGAGACGCAGAGAAGACAGAGACAGGGGTGCTGGGATGTGGTCACAAGCCAAGGGACACCTGGAGCCACCAGGAGCTGGAAGAAGCAAGAAGAGTTCTCTCGAGCCTTAGAGAGAGTGCAGCCCTGCGAGCACTTTGATTTTGGACTCTGACCTCCAGAACTATGAAAGAATAAATCCCTGTTTTTTTAAGACATCACATTCGTGCCAATTGATTACAGCATCTCTAGGACACTAACACCAATGCCAACACAAAACCGGAATGGAGTCTCCCTTGCTGCTAAACTGCAGCTGGTGGGACTTGCACTTTCTTTTCCTGACAAAAAGCCGTGCCAGTGACGCGTTGGAGCTGTGCCTCTCACACTGTCACCACATGCGCCCATAGCACCTGGGTACCCAGTTGTGGAGCAGGCTGTGACACAGCTGTGGGGCTGCGGGGCCAAGATCCTGCATCTCTGAGCCACTTCCTGCGACACAGATGTTGCTGTCTGCACAGCACACTTAGAACCCACAAAACTAGCTTGAGAGAGAGAGACTTTCAAACAGAAGCACAATAAATAGACATGTTAACTGTTTTGCTGGGAGCCACTGGCCAGCATTCAGTCTCCCTGGGCCTCCTCATGCTCCGGTATTACCCACATTTGGTGATTTTTATCGCAGTATTTGTCCTCACGTGTTCACTGCTGTAGAGAGAATGCTGTTATTCATGATCTCTGCCCAATAAACTTAGGATCAACAATTCGTTTTGCATAAAGGTCTCTGTGCCTCATCTTCCTTGCCTGTTGTTGAACAAGGGATTCGGGCTTCGGTTGCTCAAGTCTCTTCTAGCTCGAACTCTCTTTGACTAAAGGATGCTTTCCACACACAGACAGGGGACTCTGAGGGGCCCCCATGGCCACTCTGCCTTCCAACCCCCTTCTTTACTTTCAGCTTGAGGCCTCTCTCCTCATGTTGCCCTATTCCAAGGGCACAAAGTGTCCTGATTTTCTGCCACATAGAAGAACTGCTGTGGTTTTTCTCACTGGTCAGCCCCAGTGAGCTGTGAGCTTTCTTCCAAAGAGCTAATTCCCAGGGACCAACTGCAGCTGAGCCTCCATTTCCAGGCTGTGTGTGTGTGCGTGTGTGTGTGCATGGACCACACTCCTGTGGTCAGATTGCACACATACTAAGTGTGAAGTCTCACTGTCCAGAGTATGTGCCCATGACCTGTGTTCCCTTAGCGCAACCTAGAAAACACCATCCTCTGTGGGCATAAAATGACCACTGCCTTTAGCAGAATGTCACGCCCTTCATAAGTGGTTTTCTCAAAAAGCACTTTACTCCCAGGGTTGACAGCATAGAATTTTGCAAAGATGCTGTGTGAATGTCCCATAATCCCAGCAGGACAGCCATGTTCAAGAGTCACATTTCCGCGCCTCTGAGCTCTTATTGCCCGACCACACTTCTAGAAGGAAGCACTTAAAAGATTTGGCTTAAACACCCCCCCACCACCACCACCTGATAACATGGGGGTCCCTGCCCAGTGACTCAGACCCTCTGGCTCACTGAAGGCAGCTACCTTCTCCCAGTCTAGTCGGTATCTTCTCACTGACCTGCACAGGCCAGGGGAATGGGGCGGTGTCACTGGAAATGGAATGAGGTCACGTTAAACACGCCCCGGACTGCTTGTACGAGAACTATCCCTACTGGAGAGTGGACGAGAACCACCTTCCTTCATTTTGGTTCATTTGCTTTACATTCCTCCCTCAGCTCTCTTTTTTTTTCAGTTTTGGTCAGACTTGTTTGGTGACAAAAACAGAGACCATCACAGGGTGCCTCATGGCTTTGGGGGTTGGCAGCCAGTTGATTGATTCCTGGGCAGGGATCTGTTTGTGGACCTGAGGCCCGTCCAGGCGCAGAGCCCTTTCCTGGCACCTCTGACCACACGGCTGCCCCGTGCTTCGTTCTCTGCCCGCAGGGCGCTCTGTCTGCTCAGGGTCCCTGCTTCTCTGTCTCTGAGGTTCACACCTGGCCCTTTTCAGGCCCCTGACCTTCTCGTTGCTGGTCTTGCTTCTCTCTGATTGCATATTTGCAAATCCCTCCCATGTGTTCCAGCTCAAATTCTCAAGAGAAAGAATCTGATTGTAGGAGGAGCTTCTCTTTTCATGGGGCCGCGAGGAGAATGCTGGGCAGCCTGTGATTGGCGCTCCCGGATCGTGTGTCCTGGTCATGTGACTCATGTTGATCCAAGGAGTTGTGGCTCAGGTACCATGGGGCATAAAACATGGACTGGGGTGAGCAGGCTCGCTGTGAAGAGGTCTTGGGAAGGGCTGGCAATGACCCAGTTTCCAAGGCACATGCTTCCCGCCTGTTACTCTGAAAGGGCTTTAGATAAAAAAGGCCAGTGTAGATCCGAGGGGTTGGGAGTCATAGTTTCACTCCTCAAAGATCAGAAGGGGTGAAGCCACAGTCATGGAGATTGAAACTGGCCTTGCAGACACCAGACAAGTGTATTTAGAAACCCTGAAGTGAGCTGGTGCCTTGTAGAGTCTTAGCCCAACATATCAAAACACTGTCAGGGCGAGCAGGCTGTGGACTTGCTGGGAAGTGGGGGTGTCACAGGGCACAGAAGCAGCTCCCAGCTGTGAATGTGTGCTGTGCCCTTGGACGTGAACCCGTCCACAGCCTGCCACACTCACATCAAGGGTCATGGCACTGTGTGAATTCCATTTGCAGGTCCCCTTTTTAAAAGGCAGAGCTGGCCTCCCTGGCCTCCCTGGCTCTAATGGAGAGGAGCAGCCTCAAGATCACAGCCAGAGAGGAGGAGGTGCACCCGGCACTGGGGAGACTTGAATGGTCTGGGCTGGGTGTCTGCTGACTTCAGCTTATTGCTCTGTGGCCACCTCCTCCCATATTCTGCACGGCTCACTTTTACTAAAGATTTCTCGTGTTTGAACAGCACAGTGTGGCATCAAAAGTGACTTTATTCTAAGAGTCATGTGATAAAGCTTCTATAAGAAAATAAAAAATATCCTGACACCTTCATACCTGGGGACAGGTAAAAGATTTCTTAGACAGGATACAACAAGCACTAACTAGGAAATAAACAAATAAATTGGACCTCATCGAAAGACACCATCAAGAAAATAAAATGCTGCCCAGCGGGGCCTGGCTCAGCAGTTGAGTGTTGACCTAGGATCCAGGCGATTGGGGTTTGATTCCCGGTCAGGGCACATGCCCGGGTTGTGGGCTCGATCAATGACTCTCTTATCACTGATGTTTCTATCTCTCTCTCTCCCTCTTCTTTCCTCTCTCTGACATCAATAAAGATATATTTAAAAAAAGAAAAGAAAATGCTTATAAGTTCTTTGGTCAATCTCTTCCCACCCTCCTTCCCGCCTTCCCTCTGATATCTGTCAGTCTGTTTCATGCTTCCATGTGTGTGGTCCTATCTTGTTTGTCAATTTATTTTTTTCCTTAGAACTTATAAGCATATATGCACAGCCCATGGACACAGACAATAGACAGGGGAAGAACTGGGGAGGGGTGGGAGATGGCGGGAGGGGGATAAAGGAGAGAAAATGGGGGACATCTGTAATACTTTCAACAATAAATTTTTTTTAAAGAAAATGAGCCAAAGCCTGAGAGTAATATTGACAAATATGTCCATCTAAGTTGGATCTAGAATGTATAGAGCACACCTACAAATCAGTAGTAAAAAGATAAACAACCCAACACAAACTAAGTTAAAGACTTGAACAGACACTTTCCAAATACACACCTGGTGTGTAAACACAGGCAGAGTGCTCAACATCACTGCAAATTAGATCATGCAAATTAGAACCCACAAGGAGTTTATTCGTGGCCACTCGATGCTGACAATACCCAAAGTATCAACAGGATACGGAAAAGGGGCCTCCCTTATACTGCCGGTAGGAGGCGAAATGGCAGAACCACATGGGGAACTGCTTGGGTACTTACTCTTTAACTGTTAAGAACAGCCACCCCATGACCCACCCTTCCACTTCTAAGCATTGATCTGAAGGAAAGGAAAGTGCCTGTCCACACACAGACTTTTTCAAGAATGTCCCTAACAGGTCTACTCTTAACAGCGAGAACCTAGAAACAACGAAAATTCCCATCAATAAGTTACTGCATAAATAATTGGTGGTATATGAATATAATGGAATATTTCAAAAAAAATTCTGATATGCACAAAAATGTGATCAAATCAAGAATTCATTATGACTGCCAGATACTACAGACTATTTTCTTTGTGGTTCCACTTACATGAACTTGGAGAACTCACTGAAATCATCTGTGGTGATAAGAAAAGAGTGGTGCTTTTCTCTTGGTGTGTGTGTTGGGGGTGAGGTGAGAGGGAAAGGTGGACTGCAAAGGGTACTGGGAACTTTCTGGGTGGGGAAATGTTTTATCTCTTGAGGGGGAAGTTAGTTACATGATGTAATAGATACTATGGTGCTCTGCCCAGATGCCTTCTTTGGCCTGTGATCTGTGATCTATGTTCCTTTAGCCCCAGCTCTGGGAATATCATCCAGGATGATATCCAGAATATCATCTGGGAATATCATCCACCATCTGCATTTCTTACTGGGCATTGGCCTTGGCTGCAGGGAACTGTCTTGCCCAGTTATCTCCCTTGCAGGAAGTGGCCGTGACTAATGACTGACCCATGCAGGGGTTCAAAGGCCTGACCCCCAGGCCTCACTTTGGGACACTCTAAAGAGCCATTCCTCTCCAAAGCTCCCCATAGGATTAGCCATGGCCTCAGCTGCAACAACATGGTGGGTCTGCTTCTCCCTCTGCCTGGCCCTGCCCTCCTCGCTTCTTTGCAAGTTTATTATCTGAGAGGATGCAGCAGTAAACTTTCTGCAACATATTTTCCACTTTAGCATCTCATTCCAGCAAATGGAACCAGAAATAGTCCTCAGGATGGACTCTAAATGGGATTTTTGGAGCCGGGTAAATGGCCAGTGAGAACCAGTCTCTAGCGGTAGGCAAATAACAAAACGTTCTTAGCATGCTGTAGGGTGCGGGTGTGATGATGAAAACTTTTGCTGGTGATGGGCATGGCTGGGATCTCTGAGGAAGGGGAGGTGTGAGGTGGTGCACTGGGTGGGGTGAGGGAAGGAGCAACCACGAGGACGGTGGGATTGAGTGGCTGTTGCTACACATATGCATTCACCAAAGCAGGTGAAAACCAAGTAAAGTCATTCTATATAATTCACCAATAAAAAGCAGGGGTACACAGGTATTTGGAGATGGAGAGCAGATTGCCTGTTATTAATACTAGCAATAAATAATAATACTGGCTACAATTTGTTGAGCAACTGCTTTGCACCAAGAATGTCCATGTTTGTTCCTTCAATTACTCCTAATGACAACCTTGTGAGGTGAACAGCATGCCCATTTTATAGAGAAAGAAACTGAGGCTCAGAAAGCTGAGATAAATGGCCCAGAGTCATAAATCTCATGAGAGGTGAAGTCAGAATTCTGGCCTTGTCTGCTGATCGTGGGACCAGTACTGTATCACACAAAACTGTGTCTCGATTGCAGAGCCCTGTGCCTTAAGCATAGTGAAAAAATTGCTTGGCTTCCAGCAAGCAGGCTTAAGAAAATATGCTTGTTCTTTCATGTTTTTGAAGGCAGAATCAGTCATAAAGGGCATTCCTTTAAGACCTTCTGCTTTGAAGTGATAAAAGCTAGATTGAGGGGAGGCTCGCAGGCCCCTGATCTGGGCTCACCCCTGACCTTGGAGCCAGGAAATGTGATTTCTCCTGCCATCCCTTCCACTTACTATACTTGCTCTGCTTCGTGGGTCTCTAGTGATTTTTTTTTTCCTTAAGAAAAGAAGATAGCTAGGTTAATTTCAACTTCTCCACAATTTATCTGTACTGAGCTGGAAGAGTGTTGAGTGGGAAAGGGTTTCATTGTCCATGAGGGCCTCGCGGCTCTTCAACACCCACCACTTCTGCCTCATGTCAAAGGAAAGCAAATAGGTTTATTAAATAGCTGTCAAACCGAGTGAGCGAGCACCGAGAACACACAGAGGGGAGATTGGATTAGAGGTAGAGGACATGCCACTCTAAACAAGGGCACAGATTTATGGCCTTGGCCATGCTGCCTTAGCGATGATGCCCAAGGTAGATATGTGCGGGGGCACGGGGGAGGGGGGCTGGGTCAAGAAGTGAATCATGAGGTAGAGGGAAGGACTGAGGCGTAAGGTGTCTCCAGAAAGGCCCAGCACGTGGAGTTCTGGGAGACGCAGTTTTTGTCTCCCCAGCATCTTCGGTATTAGAAGATCCAAGGAAAGCATTGGAGGGAGCATTGAGTGAGCCAGTTTGCAGCGTCTGCTGTATCACCTTTGTTATTTTGAAGCCAGTTGATATTGGCTTTTATGTTACTTGAAACTTATGCATCAAGTACTGGATATTTATCATTTTTTGGAATCCTGAAGAGCCTGATTATCAGGTAAAGGAGTTCAGAGCTCAACTATGGGGAATCGGGACCCTCTTTGAGTAGGAGAATGACATTAATGCCTTATGCTTATTTTATTTATATTTATTTTAGGAAAACAATGATCTAGAAGACAAACTAGATGATTACTGGCTAGGCCTTTACTGTAACTAAGTGTGGAGACAGGAGATTCTGGATGGGGGCAAATTAAGAGGGAAATCAACTCCCAAATCTCAGACTCGCTGCTAGGGAAGAATTGGTGGAACGCTGTGGTTAGAATTCATTTAGTTATATTAGAAACACCCAGGTGCTGATTTAAGAAAAACAGGAGCTTTATGATCAGGGTACAGTCGTATCTGACCAAACCCAGGGCAGGGAGCCAGGGCTCAGAAGAGATTAGAGCCAGGACGTTTTTGTCTCCTTCCCATCTTTCCTGGACCCTCTTCACTCTCCTTCTGTAGCTAAAGGCTGGCTTTCTCTGCATTCCTGTGTCCCAGGAGGAAAACAAGACCACTGATGGGTTCTGAGTTTACATGGCTCCCCCCCTTTAAATTCCATGGATCTGCTTGGCCCAGGTGGGGTGGATGCTCACCCCTGAGTCTATCAGTCCGGCCCCAGGAGGAGGGAAAGGTGGGGGGACCCCACGCCCCAGGTGCCCCTCGGTGGGTCTGGGAGGGGATTGCGAGGTGCGTTCCCCTGGCAGCTCCGTCCTCTCTGAACCTGGCGCCACTGGATGTGGGCTGCCCAGGGCTGACTTAGCAAGGGAGAGGGACAGTGAGTGACAACAATGAGGCTCCTGGCCTGAGCGACTGAGAGGCTGTAGCGCCATTTCTCTGGCTGGGGGGGTTAAAGCTCCTACCACTGGTTGAAATGTGGACATTTTTAATGTAGATCCATACGGGCTGGGGGCCAGCAGCTAAGTGCTGATATGCGCTGGTGCGTACAGAGAATCACCTTCCATCGGCTACTGCTCACGCTCCACGGGGTAGTGAAGAGAACTGGCTCAAATGTTTGTGGGAACGTGTTCTGGTTTCTGCTGCACCCCTAAACTACCTGGCTGTGGCCTGGGGCATCACTTACCTATCTGAGCCCCTGAGACCCTGTGCCCTGGTAGAACACCTGAAACGTAAAAGGAACCTGCCTCTCTCGCTTCACAGGGTCGTTGTGAAAGTCTCCTGAGAGTCCTATGAGGGTCCTGCACTATGTCAGGCAAGTGGGCCAGGGGTCCTAAGGGTCATCTGATGTGTGGCTTCCAGGAGGTAGAGCACCCACAGGCCAGCTGCAGCTGAGGATTCTTAGTGGGTGAGAGGCCACAGCTTCAAAATTAATAATGTAACCAAAGCTTTTAATTCTTGTAATTGAGTTACCGTGAAGAGCAAGGGGAGCACCTGGCTTTCTGCCCTCTGAGGACTAGAAACAGGGGAAGGATTAAGTGTACCATGAAATGGCCTCTGGGATGTTTCTAACCAGGGGCCCCCCCCACCTAGGAAAGAGAGAGAGAGACAGAGAGAGACAGAGACTGTAGGGGGCCATGCGAAGAGCAGAAAGGATAACTGGCCCTGAGCGATGGAGACCTGTATCCCACTGCTAAATGCAGTCGCCAACCATAGGGGACTTGGGAATGGGTGTGTGCAGCTTCCTGGGCACTCAGACATCCCAATCTTGGGACGGGGTGGGGAACAGAGGGGAAATACTTTAGAGCATCAGAAGGGCTGAGGTGCTACATGGTAAAGCTGTTGAGCATTTACTATGAGGCAGGAATTTCACAAATCTGGGAGTTCAGTATTATTCTTAAAAAGGAACAAACCAAGGTGTGCAAAGGAGCAGCACATCGCCCCAGATTGGGTGTCCTGGGAGGGATAAAAGTGAGACTTAAACTAAATACCCCGGCTCCAAAGCCCAGCCCTTTCCATTGTTTCCATTATTTCTCTGTCTCTTGGCAGGGCCGTGGGCAGAGAGGAGAAGGGGGAGGGAAGTGTGTGGGGGTAGGAACTGGAGTAAGAAGAGGACATGTCAGCTGTGCCAGCCCAGGGCTTGTTGCATGAGGCACTCTGCCATGGCCCCAGCAGCAGCTGATACAGAGTGAGAGGCATGAGACAGGCAAGGGGAAGCACCTAGCCCAGTGGGTGTATTTTTATAGTTTGAGAATGATGTGTTCTGGGCAGAGTGCTCCCTCAGGAGCACCTCTGGCCTCAGTTTATCCTTCCCGTTGTATGCCACACTGCTCTGCTCACAGCTCGTTCGGAAAGTGTTTGTTGAGTGCTTGCTATCACTTGCCTGCCTCAGCAGGTACAATAATGTATGTGGTTCTCCTGCCCTGGATGAGCACTCAGTTTAATGGGATAAACTGATTATTTCTATGCAGACTGATTAATGCTCTTAGAAAGGGAAGCACAAGAAAAACACTCAGGCTCACCAGAGGGGGCAACAGTCAAGGAAGGCTTCTTGGAGGATTTAACATCTTAGCTGAGCCTTGAAGGACAGTAGATGGAGAGCAAAGAGGAAGAAGGAGGTCATGGTGGAATGGAAAATAGTTCCGAGTCAACTACTGTAGTACAGTGTACATTATACTTTCTTATCTGTTTTCTTCTGTTGGTTAGAATGCCTTTAGCTTCCAATTGTATAAAACCCAACATAAACAGACTTAACCAATGATTGGATAACTAAACAGATCTAAAGGCAGTCATAACTACAGAAAGAGTAGAGACTTTTAAAACCTGAAGAGAAACATAAACGAAGCCCTCAACTTTCTAGAAAATATAAATTAAGAAATCTGACTAAGAAATGCAAACCTGGATACACCACAAACTCTTAGAGAAACTAAATCAATAGACAAAACTCACCTTGGCAAAAAAGGACATCAGATGGTGTTACTAGAAAGTTTTACAAAACTTACAAGGGAAATAACTTTTATTTTCTACAAACTGATAATCTTCCTGTTTATGGAGACAAATAATATAATTTCCTCCATAAATACAGAAAAAGCATTTGATACTATTCTATAGCATTTATGTTATGAAACCCTTAGCAAACCACGAATTAAAGAAAACTACTTTACTTCTTTACCCTGTCAAACACCCAGGACAAATACTATACTTGATGGTGAAACAGACACATTCACTGTAAAGTTACACACAAACAAGGAGGCGTGTTACTGCCTCTTCTAGTCTACATTGTAATGAGTGTTCAAGCCAATGCAATAGGACATGGAAAAAAATTAAAGATGTACAAAATAAAAAAAAAGAAACAAATTACCAGAATTTGTAGATTAAATAGAAAATAGGAGGATTACAAATAAACCATTAGAACTAAGCTTTCAACAATCACTCAATACAAGATCAACATACAACAATCAACAATATCCTTATATACCTGAAACAACAAATTAGAAATATACTAGAAAAAATATATTGTAGCAATAAAACTGTAAATTGGCTAGAAGTAAATCTAACAAAAGATATATAATCTATAAAGAAAATATAGAACATCATTGGGTGGACTCTCCTTCTTGTGAGCTAGACTAACACAGACGTAAATGAAGCCTATGAGTCAGCTGATGGACTAAGCCTACACCCTAGAGGATGGCATAGTAACAAAGATTTAAAATCTCAACTTTGTAAAGTTCAGATATTAATCAGTGCTGGTAGAGATGTGAGAGTATAACTTGGTTTAACTTATTTGAAGGAGAGTTTGTTAGTATTAAAAAATTTTTAAATGTGCAAACCTTTTGGTCCTGCAATATGAATATACAGGGTGTCCCAAAAAATGTATATACATACTCTGAATAATTATAAAGGCAGTGTTTATTAAAATACATTTTCATCTAACAGCTCTCAGCTGTTAAAGTGTATATACATTTTTGGGGATACCCTATATATTGAAACAATCAGAAAATAACTCAAAGATGCAAATGATACATGTTCATAATTACCATGCAGCTTTTAATGCAAACAAGTCAGAAAGGATTTAAAAGTGTTAATATATTTTTATCTACATAAATATCAGTGCCTTCTCAAATGGAAAACTATTCAGTTTTGATATTTATTTCCATTTATTAAAAGGAAGCTTACTAGGCAGTAATCAGTATATTGCCAGTTGGGTACTTACGATAGGCGCCTGTGTTTGTGGGTGCGCAAAATAGGGTCTTTACTGGAAGATGAGGAACTTCAGGGTGACAGACAAAGCAATCCCGCTCAGCACTGTCGTGGGGGGGGGGGTGCCCATGTCTCCCAGACAGGAAGTGGGTGGTCTGTCCCTCCATAAATTGCAGAGGGAGAACGACCCCCTTGGTTTGACACAGGGTCATTATCCCAGCAGGTGTGCTCTGCATGGAGAGAGGGCTGGAGTTAACCAATTTAGTTTGGGCTGAAATTCTGACTTTAAAAGTGTTTTTGGTGCATTTGAAATATCTCATAATTGAGAAAACTTTGAAGGAGCTAGAAGAGAAAATGTGCCATTTAAAATAACAACCAAAAACTTCAAAAGCTAGTAATAAACTTTGTAAGAAATATGCAAGATGTCTATGAAGAAAACCAGAACACCTACTGAGGAGCTTAAAAGAAATCTCGGGCTGAAGCCCAATATATAAAATAGATGCTAATATTTGCTCTGCAAACAGATAACAGGCTCCATTTATCCGGCACGTATTTGTGCCAGGCACCCCACAAAGGCTCCATGCACACTGCCTCAGTCAACCCTCCAGTAACCAGCAGAGCAAGGATTATCATAATAACCGCCTTACGTGTGAGAACATTACAGACCCTTGAGGTTCTCTGCTCAGGATCAGAGAAGCAGGACGGGGCGGAGTGAGGCTTGTAGCCCAGGAGTGCCTGGCCCCAGAGCCTAGGGCCTTGGCTGCACTGTAACACCTTTCTCACTTAAGTGGGGTGGCATCCTGGATCACCGCCTCTTGACACCCCCTTGCTCCCTAGGAAGAACTGGCTGAGATGAGAGAGCTGTACAGCTCCGTACAAACTTGGCTGAGTCAATGTTTCTTATGTCTGGTCTGCCAGTATCTAATTTTGTTAAGTTTCAGCCAATGTGTTTGGTGCTAAACAGCAAAGGGGCAGAAAGAAAGAGATGAGAGAATCTCAAGGGGAAGGTGAGACAGAGGCAAAGGATGGCTGCCCCACCTTCCTACAGGGAATGCTTCTGGAGCTAATCCTTGTGATTGTTCGGTAACACAAGTGACTTCCTGCCCCAAACAAGAGGGTAAGAAACTCTAAATCCCACACACTAAGGTTCAAGTCTCATCTTGTCCACTTAGTGGATGTGTGAACTCAGGAGAGTTATTCGGTTTCTCTGGACCTCAGTGTCTGTATCCCAAGAAAGGGTTGTCAAGGTGAAATGAGGTGATGCACGAATAGCACATGACACAGAACTCAGCTAATGGCATACCCAAATCATGTCTCCTGTCATTATCATTGTCATTGTGGTCATGTCACCATCATTCTCAGGACCTAGAAGCTACCCCAGAACCTCAACTCCTGAGCCTTCCTGCTGCTCTGGCCAAAAGGCCCCTGCTTTCCTGCGTCCCCCTGAGTTGTAGCTCAGGAAAGAACAGGGAAACGCCCGCCCCATCCGGCTCTTGCTCCTGAGGCGCCGGACTGAGTTGTTTGTGGAAACCTGGACGGGAGACCGATGACTCAGATAAGATAGGCAATCAGCTCGGACTCACCACTGCAGACTTCTGGTCTACTTGTAAAAGGAGTCTTGTCATTTATTTGACAGTCCCCAGGATTTCTCAAAGGGGGAGGGACAAGGAAAGCCAGCGCCCAGCAGAGTGTTCCTGACAGCCTCAAGAGGAGAGATTGCCGCTCCTGGGGCCCGGGCAGGGCCCAGCCCTCAGCCCTCAGCCTCCTGCTGCCTCCCGCTCACCACTCATTTCAGCCAATGCTGGTTGAGCACCTACCGTGAGGGAAGGAGCTCCAGGTGGTTTTCCTCCTCAGTGGCCAGCGAAACACTTTCACTGCAAATGAATTCAATCCTGTTCCCAACATTTAACTCAAAGCAGAAATGTCCAGTCCGCTTCCCTGTCGCCACCAGCGGCCCTTTGGTGAGCAAAGATCTGGGGTCAGAGGCTGACTCAGCAGCTCACGTGCTGCGTCAGCTCCCTGAGCCCTAGTGCTTCCCCTCATTCTTCGACCAGTTTCCCAGGGTTGTGATGGTTAAATGAGAATGCGTGTGAAACACCCAGGAATGCACGCATCTCATGACGTTAATCCCAAGGAAATAACTGGCAAAGCAGAGGACCCTCCGAGCACTCTATCTGCTTTGTATAGTGTTTCTCTGCATTAGGTCGCCTTAGAATTCAGATGCCACAGCAGTGAGGGGAGGGGGCCCAGACCAGACACAGCACCGGCAGGCCTGGCGGGCCACTCTGTGGCCAGGGCCATTGCAGCTGCCTGTCAGAGAATGTCTTCCTCTTCCCCGCTCACCTGTGCTTCAGGTGTGGTTCGCCTCCCTCGGTATCCTCTGCAGATGGAGCGGGACCTGGCGCACAGCTGGCACCTCAGGGAATGCCTGCTGAACGAAGGATCCAGAGAATGAATGGCAGAGAGAGAGAAACAAGGAGGGGGAACCATAATCTCATTGTTCAGCTGGAAATGCTGATTCTTCAAGGTCCAGATCAACACCTTCTCTGTGTACCTTTCCTGGCTCCCTCACCTTGCCCCTCCCCTTCTTAGGATCCCTTTTCTTTCTCTCTCACCTCTTGCTCTCCCACAATACAATGGATCTCTCTTTTTTCTTAGAAAACCTAGGGAGAGAACGTAAAGGGGATGGAATCCACTGGACAGGGTAACACAGCAGGTAAATGCAGTGTCCTCCTAGCACTGAGCCACAGCTGATGGGCTCTCCTTGGCTGTGCCATGGAGGGCTCTCCCTGGGGCCATAGAAACAGCATGACAGAGGGGGACAAGAGGGCATACATCGGGCTGCCCTAGAAATGAAGGGTAGAGAGTAATTACGGAGAGCACTTAGGAAAGTTTAAGGAGCGAGAGAGGGGAGGTGTGATGTGGCGAGCCCACCATGACCACCCATCAAGGCCGAGGACATGAATGGCATTTGTGTTGTATAAACCAGTGCTTCTCACTCTGCACTGTGCACAGGAGTGGCCTGGGATCTTGTTCAAAGTCAGATTCTTCTTTGATGGGTCTGAGTTTTGACTTGAGGTGCTGCACGCCCAACAAGCTCCCAGGTGATGCTGCTGCTGCTGCTGCTGGTCCAGGAACCATACTTTTGGTTTAGTGCAAAGTGAAAAGGCTCCCAAGCATGTCCCATGTCATTATTTTTAAAATGTGCACAGGCCACCAGAACAGAACTGAAGGACTCTGAACTTTCTGGTGTGAAAGGGATCCTCCAGTCACTGTTACCCTCCTGTCATCTTACAGCCCCTGGCTGGACACTCCCAGGCTGGGGCAGCCTCCTTCAGGCAGCCAAGGCTGAAGGAGGATTATAAATCCCGACAGCTCAATTTCAAACCTCTAGCTCCATCCCCAGAACCACACCAGCTCCCACAGCATAGATGAGGGCGGCCATGAAAACATCACGCTTGGGTTTCCCTCCAAAGAATGCTTAATCCACACCACACTTAATTCCACTGGCTATTGTCCCTTCCAAACAGGTGATGTGAGAGCGTGTCTGTAGGCATTCCTGTCTCTTTATACTTACCCTCACCCCCCCCAACACATACAACCTCTAGACACTGACCACCTGGGAAGCCTGGGTTATCTGTTTCTTTATGCCCAAGGCTTTTAACATAGGTGCTTGGTAAATGTTGGTTGAATTAATTAACAAAAAGTTTGACTTTTTTTCCACTATTTTGATTAATCAAATTAGATTTTCTTGAGGCAGTCAGATTTCTTCTGCATGGTGACACAGATTTTGTGAGCTTGAGTGGCCCTACTTAGGGTAACTGGCAGGGAAAAGAAAAGAATTAAAATTGTGGTTTCTGGAACAAACTGTAATACTAGTTGCTCACAGTATGAGGTGAACATGATTGGATTATCCTATAAAAATTACAAAATTCTCTAACACAGAGATATCCTAGACCTTGTGCAAATCTGAGATGACAAATAGCTGGCATGAAGAGTCATCTCTCTCCATGCCTGTCCCCCTGGCAGACATTACTAATCAATCACAGCACATTCCCTGCTGAACGTAGATCTGACTTGAGAATCCTAAGGTTTGAATCCAACACTGAGGCTTGTTCACCTGCCCACTGTTAACCCTGTGCTTCTGAGCATGTCCACCTGAGCACATATCTGTGCAGTTCTCTTGTGTTCACCTGATGTCCCTTTGTTTCCTGTAGATCATGGCTCAGCCCGGACTGTGTTGAGTCTAAGGTAAGAGAGGCTCATACTTCATTGTGTATAGTATCATGAGGACAGGATTGTGTCTCGTACATTTATTCATTGATTGACCAAATGTTCATAAAGCCAGTTTCACCTCTATATCTTACGTCCCTAATGTCTGTTTACCGTTGTATGAACGATGGATGGATGGGTGGATGGATGGGTGGATGGGTACATGTTTCATTAGGCGCCTCTCATGTGGTGATGCCTGGTAGTCCTGAGCCAGGACACTCTTCTTCTTCCTCTTTATGCCCCAAATGGGTCATTTTCTGTCTCTCTGTCTTCCCTTGTTTATACTGAGCACACTCTACATGCAACCTCACTACCTCCAAGGGCAGCACTCATGTGATCTGAAGGCATTTCTGGACATGTCTTAATCTGTACTTTCTAGACGCTTTTCAATCAACCCAGTTTTTCTGTGGATGAAACTTATTTTTATGGAGAAACTTAATATTGTCAGTAAGGTTCTGTCATTTAGTATTTATGTAAAATGCTGTCTTAAAACTTTTACATAAACTATTTTGTTCAATCTCAAGCACAGATGGACAAGGCCATTATCATGAGCCCATTTTACAGTGGAGGAAATGGAGGCTCAGGAAAACTGCTGATTTGTCCAAGATTACACAGTTAAGTTGCAAATCGGAACATGAGCCCGGTGCACCTGGCTCACAAGTCTGCTCTTTCGCAAGAGGGCTATGGCTGGTTGGTGGGACTGTGAGTCTTGGTGAGCTGTGTGGTGGCACAAAAAGCTTGGGATTTCTATCCTGTGATCATCTGCTTACAGAAAGAGTCATTTTCCCCAGGGCTAGTGAGGAGGGTGTCACCCAGCTCTTCCCTCTGATGCTAGGCTCCCCTTCCTTTGCTGTCCCCATTGCCCACTACTCCATGGGGATGGCTCTAAGCCTCCGAGAAAGGAGTTGACAGAGCACCCCCACCCCCTCCATAAAGGCCTGGGGAGTCCTTTCAAGCTTCACCTAATTAGGGCTTTCCCGAGGCTCAAGAGACAGTAAGCACAGCCCTTCCCTGGCCCTGCCAGCCCCCTCCTGCCATCAGCACCAGAGGCAGCAGCTGCAGTGCCCCAGCCCAGCTGCCCCTGGGGCCAAGTCTGGGATGACCCAGGCACTGCACGTCACCTCAACGCCCAGGAACAAGCCCCAGGCCTTGCCCAGCCAGGGCTACCCCAACTCCCCTGCTAAAGCCCCTGCACTGGGAAAGCCCCACTTTGTGTAATGGTTTAATTATCATGTCAATGCGGATTCATTAGCATGGCAGCTGTCATTGCAAATGGGAAAGGAGGGGGCTCCCAAGCCCCCAGGGTCAGCCTAATTGATGTAGTGAACAGAATACTGTATTTACTCAACAATGGTTTGGGTTTCTCTTCTGACCTGGGAAGGGCATCTGAGCTCACCAGGAATCAATAGCAGCTGAAGGTTCATCCCTGCGATGGGACAACATTCATGGACTTAACCCCTCCAGGCCCACCCAGAGCCAGGCAGGAGTCCCACTGCAGTGAGAAGTTGCAGAAGTCTCTCAGGGGCAGAAATGACATGGGGGGGTCACTGTTAACCCTTATTTCCACAAGGGCTACATTCACCTCTGCAGCCCTCCCAGCTACTACAGGGTGTGGAGCAACTTGGTGTTTAATCAGTGTTTGTGCAATGAGTGATAGCTCGATTTTATGGAACACTGACTGTGTCAGACACTGTCCTTGCTTTTACAGGTGTGTCAACTCATCATTCTCCCAACCCTCTGAGAAGCACTGTTCTGGTTCTCTATGGCTGTGGAACTGACCACCCTTAGTGGCTGAAAACCATGAGTTATTATTATATCTTATGATTTCACAGGTCGGGAATTTGGACAAGGTGCAGAGATGATTAGTTTATCTCCATTCCGTAATGTCTGGGCTACAGTTAGGATGACTTAAAGGGCTGGGGGTGCTGGACCTAAGGGCTACCTAGGCCTCTGTCTCCCCAAACACACAGCCTCTCCCAATGGTTACCTGGGGCTTCCTTGCATCATGGCTGCCTCTTTTGTGGCAGTTTTGAGCTCCATGAAGCCAAGGCAGAAATTGACAATCGTCTTCAACACTGGGCCTGGGTCCGGCATGTGACATTTCTCTAGACCTTATTGGTCAAAGCAATCACAATCCAGCTCAGATTTAAGGAGAGAGGACATGGGTGGCATCTCTGGGATAGAAAAGCTCCCAAGAATTTAGAGCCATCCCTAATCCACCATAATACTATGGTTATTTCCAAATCTGATGGAAAACCAAGGCCTAAGGAGAGAGTAACCACCTCCCTCAGTGTCACACAGAGGTAAGCAGTGGTACTAGGAGTTGTGTCCAGGCAGTCTGGCTCTTGAGCCCATCAATGCTGCTGCACTGTGACCTTGGGTAACTCATACCCCAACTTGGGCCTTGGCTTCCTATAAAGTGAGAGGGATTGGACCATAATCTTTCACAAGTCCCCTCACACTGGAGCAACTTCTAATTCTCCATAAAGAGAAGAATCTCACCCTGGGCTTGGCTCATGTTTGTTGGGGTTCAAGTAGTTGGACTACCTCTCTCTAAAAGGTCTCAAGAATTTCAAACATGAGTTAAGTCTCCAGAGATTCCTCAGAGAAGTCAAATCCAGGGAAAGCCAATTTGTAAGTACTTGAGTTACAGGTAGCATGGCAGCTGGGTCTGTAGAAACAAGGCAGGCGTAATGGGGCCATATTAGCCTTGCTAATTCAGCCCCAGGGAGCAGGCCCTCCTCACCCTCCTCAGGCTGTGATTTACAGCTTTGAAATCCCTCCACAGCTGGGACTGGACCACATCTCAGGATCTGAATGAGAAGGAACCCTTCCTAAAGGGATAAAGTCCCTTTTCTGTAGAGGAAACATTGTCCCAACAGCTTTCAGCTCCTAGAACCCTGAGCTGCCTGCGGTGAATGAGGTTCTAAGGGCTGGGGGTTTGAGGAGGGGTGCAAGGGGAATAGACCAAGACTGTGAATGCAGTCTTGGCTCCTGCAGGTCAAGCTGCCTGTGTGACCTTGGACAAGCCACATACCTTCTCTGGGCCCAGTTTTTCCTCCATAGAAAAGGAATTTGATTAAGCCCAAGAGGACAAATAGGTTTTATCACTGGTGCCAACTTCACTGACTGGAAGTGGCTTCCCTGGGGGCCTGAGCGGAGGGTGCTTGGACCACAGCAACACAGTGTCCTGAGATGGAAAGCACCTTGGAGATGGCATTAGTCAGAGATGCCTGTGTTCAAATCCCAGATTCTCCGCTTAGTAAACATGGGGTCCTGGAAACCCCTCATAAATTTTTTCAAACTGCCTTTCTCTCTGCAAAGTAACAGTCACAAGGCTTTTCAAAGAATTGATGGCGACTTCAATGGGACAATATGGAAAAGCCTGTCAACCCAGTGCAGGGCACAGCGGGAGTGTTCAATCAGGGTCATTGGGTCAGAAACCTGAGCACCACTGGGATGTACAGTGAGGGACAGGGAAGCCTTGGTTACCTAAATAAGTCTTGCCACGGTAGCAAAACCCATATTCTAATAGTCTGGGCCATTTTCAATCAATTCTAAAGCTGTGGTTAACGCTGTAGGCCTGCTGGAATGTGAAAAACATAATGTAAATGCACTTTCCTCATTTAAAAATGGACATGACATCTACCCATAGAAGAGTAGCAGTGAGCAAGCATTAAATGGGGTAAAATTGATAAAATGCCTGGTGCAGAGCGAGTACCTGGCAACAATGGGTATGCGAGGCCTTCGGCTAGAACTTCTGTACCCAGCCTTAGAGATGAAGGAAAACACCACTGATATAATAACCAGTGGAGAAGCCTTAAATTCACCCTTCCCACTCCACCGAAAGTTGCATCTGCGAGTGAGCTGGATAATGTTTGGGAAGGAAAACAGGGTCTGATGATATTGTGGCCTCATTTTGGGTGACAGCCTCTCAAATTTAGACCATTAAACATGAATGTGAATGGACATTCTTCATAGCATTACTGAAATGATGATTATAATTTAATACCATGCAGTGAGCACTTAAAATGTACCCACAGTGCACCTCGGATGCGCGACTCAGTGAATCCTCATGGTAAACCGGTGAGGCAAGTCCTATATTCTCCCCATTTCCAGGGTCACTGAGAGAGTTGGAACTACCTGAGGTCACAGAGCTAATTTGCAGTGAACCTGAGCCCTCCGGCCCTGAGGCTGTGTACCCAACCTCACTGCCTCTGAGGGATAGATCCAGCCCGTGTGGTTTTTTAGGGAAATGACACAGGGTGGGAAAACTACTGCTATCTTAAGCCAGAGAGCGTCTGCACTGGTGGAGCCAGGCAGTTCTCAGTTCAAATCCCAGCCCAGCACCGATGATCCCCACTGCCTGGGTCAAAAGTCAGTCTAGGAGCTGGTTAATTATGTCAGTGTCCTTTTTAAGATGGGATTCCACTGAATTTTCAACCACACTGAAATTATTGCAGTGGGTCTGGGAACTAAGAAGGCCTCAGGAATCTAAATCAGTGTCGGTCTTCCACACAAACTTGTTAAATGCCGAATTACACCGATGCAGAGGTTTTTTGTACATTTCTTTCTCACAAAAATTTGATTTTTCAATCACAGAACAGCCACCCCACTCCTCTCCATGCTTAGGGTTCAGTGTTGAGGTGAAAAAATAAAGTTAAAATGATCCAGGAAGTAAAATATGAAGATTTACGCAAACATATAAACAATGCCCGCAATTTAAAACTCAGTATTTCTTTTCCTCATATTCTGTGGGTTCATCTGTTATCTCCCCCAAAACTGCCTTTTCTTTTCATTACACAACACTCTCTGCAAATTATTTCTAACTTTGGGTGATTTGCTGATCCTCACTGACTAGGATCTCTTTTCTTCTCAAATATCACACCCACTTTGCATCATAACCAAATACTGCCTCCTCACTGCACCCCCACCCTCCATTGGGGATGATCTCTTTATCAATAATCCGACCCCTGGAAGCCCAGCGGGTGACTCTTTAGTGCCCCCGACACCAATGCAGATGGGGGCTTCGGATCCCCAGTGTAATCCCAGCCTGAAATGTTACCAGGAGCCCCACGGCTCTTCAATTACCTCCCTTGGCCTGTCAAGACCACAGCATCTCAAATTCAGTTAGCTGGTCTTTGGGTCTCAGCCAAGGCCCAGCCTCTGCTCCTAATGACAGCCAGCTGAGGGGACACTGAGAGGGGCGAAATTCAATTTGCAGCCCTTCTAATGAGATTAGGGGAGCAGGGTTTTTTATTTTCTCCAAAGTTTGCCATGGGCAGGATGAATGATGGCCCAGGGATGAGCTGTCAACGTCAACAAAGGCTGGAACTGGGAGAGGGGGATGGGAGACAAGGATGGGAGAGAGAGATTTTCCAGACAGAGCCAAGGAGCCCTTCGTGAGTCACACAGCAGGTGACAATGTCTGGTTGGCAAAGTGTCACTGTGGACAGGATGCAAAGTCAAGAATGAATCTGAGGAGAGGCAAGTGTCAACTGTAAGCAATATTCCTAAGTAGAAGTGTGCACTCTTGCTCTTTTCTGCTTCTCAGTTATCTCCCACCTGTGTTGATTTTCTAAAAGTCATTAAGCAAATTGTATTTCTTCAAATAAGTCAACTCAAAAGTATCTTCTCAAATAAAGAAGTCAGGCTCCCACTGGTCTACTGCCTGGAACAGCCCAGGCCAGCGCTGATCTTGGCTGAGGCGAGAGCTGGTGTGTGAAGTCCACTAGGACCTCAGGTGCCCACACTGTGCCGGGGACGAGCCGAAAGTACTTAATCTAATTCCGAGTAACTTCAGGGTGAGGTGTGATGTGCAAAACATGTCCATTTAGTGTTTAGTTAGCACCTGCCTCTGAGTAGCTTCAGCTCGATGTAGGAGATTTAGAGCAGGACACTCTTCTGGGTCAAACTGATAGATGGAGGGAAAGCTCTGGGGAATCAGAAGAGGAAGAGGTCCCTATGGTTGGGAGACACAGGAATCTTTGCTTTTAGGAGGTGACCCTTGAGCTGTACTTCGAAGGAGGACTGGATCTGGAAAGGCCGAGAGAAGAGACTCAGACCCTTATGGTTGAAGGTGTCCGTGCTTCTTCTGCAGGTACAGCTGTGCCTGCTCCAGGGTCAGTCCTGGTGGGAAGTGCATAGTCCTGCCTCTCCAGGCCTGGACCTTGTGTTCTGAGCACCAATTCGTCTACTGCACCTTCATAGAGCTCCTCAGAGATCATCCATATATACCACAGAGCTCCTGCCCAGCTTCCTGTCCCACACTTGAACCCTCCATTGATGGGATAATCCTGTGCTAGACCCTGGCCATGGCTCGGACACCTTGAGTTGCCCAGTCTCGCCAGTTCTTCTCCAGGAGGGGGGAGCTGAGACTCACACATCTTGCCTCTTGTCCCCTAGCCACTGCCTGAAGTCCTGTTTCTAGTAGACTGATACCCAGGGACCATGACATCACTGCCCTTCCTGGGGGTCCCTTGAATATGGAAATCGACCCGAATCAAGACCTTTACTCAGCTTCAGAACAAGTCAACATAAGTTAAAGCACTTTGAGGACACATAGTAGATACTCATTAAATATTCATCAGCTGAAACGAGCTCACAGGGAAGGTGAAAACTTGATGGGGCTTGAGCACGGGTGGTTAGACCGGTAGCCAGAAGTGGGAAGGCATTCTCCATAAAAAGGAAGCTCAGCGCCAGACTTGTGTTGTTTGTTTTCAAAGGACAATAGAGTCTCTCCTCCAACGCACTCTTGGTGGCCGAGTTCTGACTCCTACTACCCGCCAGGCCCACAGTCAGCTCTTCAGGGTCTCCAGCCACTTAGTTTGCCCACCCATGGGAAGGTGCTGCTGCCCACAGACCAGGGGGACTATCCTGATGGTACCACAGTCTGACCTTGGCCATCAACCAGATGAGCCAGAGGAATCCTACAAACTCCAGAACCCAGAACATCTCAGAGGGGTGTCGTGGCCAGAGCGCTCAGAGATTATTTTCCTTACAATACAAAGCTCAGAACCCCTCAGGGCCTGTGAAGGATCATGCTGGATTGTTGGCCTGGGTTAAACTGGGTTATGAATCCAAGCCAGCACCTTACAGGTCCAATGCTGCTGAGGACAGCAGCTGATGCTGGGACTCTGAGCCGGGAAGCGCTCAGGTCTATGGCTAGTCATGGCTGCTTTACTAATGTGGCTCCTTGTATGTTGTGAATCATTTCTGGGGTTTTTTTCTTATTCCACTGAGTGTTATTAAAATTCCTATGAAGACCATTCGGTCCTGGGGGAAGGGGTTGTACCATGAAGTGACAGTGACATCAGAAATTCAAGGCACAGTCTTAAGACTGCAACAGCTCTTGGAGAAACAAGATGGCGGCAGGGAACAGCTGCGCCCGCCACCTCCCGCGACCGCATCAAAATCACAACTAAAACACAGAACCACCGTCACTCGGAGCCTCCTGACTGGCTGAACAGAAGCCCCACAACCAGGGAGCAGAAGAAGCACCGAGACCGGGAGGAGGGGGAGACGCGGGCGGGTCGGGGCTGAATCAGAGACACGGCCGTGGGCCCACCCGGTGCTGCAGGTTAAACCCGGGAGGGAATCTCGGCGGGGGGGAGGTTCCCGGAGGAGTGAGGGGGTCCCAGCCCCACAGCAGGCCCCAGCCCAGGGCTCCAGGCCGGGAAGAGACGTCCCCACAACCCCAGGCTGTGAAACCAGCGGGGACTGTCCCTGAGGGTCGCGGAGGCTACGGGAGCCCCAGCAGCTCCTCTAAAGGGCCCGGCACGGACTCACTCGGACGCTCCCTCTGAGCCCAGCACCGGGAGCAACCTGAGAGGACCCGGGACACTCAGGGGGGAACTAACCTGCCTGAGATCCCGGCGAGAGGCGGAGGGCGGCTTCCTCCCAGGCAGAAGGGCTGGCGGAGGCCAAGGCGCCTATGGCGAGTACTCCCCGCACACAGCGGGCAGTCAGGCGCCATGTTTGAGTCGCCAGCACCTGACTCGCACCTTTGGCCCCGCCCCGTGATTCCCGGAGGCCCCGCCCCTCCCCACCTGCAGCTCATCCAGGCCATTTCCAGGGGCTTTTCTGTGCAAGTGGCCTCTCGAGCCTCATGTTTAGGTCTTTCCTAAAATCTCTCAAACAAGCAGCAGCGGGCCCCATACGGCTTGATAAGGGGCCCCGGGCCTGGCACTAGCGGCAGCTGCATTGGCTCATAGCTGGGCCTCTCCTGGGCACCTCCAAGCCCAGCACAAGCAGCAGCCAACTACGGTTTGCTGAGTAGCTCCTGCTGGGTGGCCCTGGGCAAGGCACTGGCAGAGGCTGACTTTGCACCTCCAGGGAGGCCCCAGAGATAGTGCACCCGGTGGTCAGACTCGACCACGCTGGATGACAGCCCTACCACATCCACGAGTGACACTCAAGGGGCGCACTTGGTGAACACCAAAGCTCCACTGAAGTAAATCCTGCTCCATAGGGGTGTCTCCAGCACAGCAGCTCTTCAGCTGTAGCTGCAGCTGGTCCTCACATCTGATTGGCCAGGGGGTCAATTCCTCCCAGGGACACCAACAGCAACCAAGGCCCAACTACAACAGGACAGTGCACACAGCCCACACAGGGGAGCACCTAGAAGGCCCAGCTCAGGTGACTGGGGAGGCTGAGCCATTGGACCCTACAGGACACCTACTACACAAAGCCACTCTACAAATTCCAGGAGACATAGCAGCTCTACCTCATACATAGAAAAAAACACCTGAAAGCAGCCAAAATGCAGAGGCAAAGAAACATGTCACAAAGGAAAGAACAGAAGAAATCTCTAGAAGAGGAACTAAATGAAATAGATCCAAGCAAGGTAACAGATACAGAGTTCAGAATTTTGTTTATAAGGATGTTTAAGCAGACTATTAGGGAAACAACTGAGAAAATCAATAACATAATAAAGTACCAATTTGAAATGAAGGCTACACTAACTGAAATGAAGAATAATTTACATGGAATCAACAGTAGAGTAGAGGATGCTGAGAATCAAATCAGCAATTTGGAACATGAGGAAACAAAAAACACCCAACCAGAAGAGCAAAAAGAAAAAAGAATCCAGAAATATGAAAGTAGTATAAGGAGCCTCTGGGACAACTTCAAGAGGCTCAACATTCGTATTATTGGGGTGCCAGAAGGGGAAAAAAGAGACCAAGGAATTGAAAACCTATTTGAAAAAATAATTACAGAAAACTTCCCCTACCGGGGGAAAGAAATAGACTTACAAGTCCAGGAAGCACAGAGGGTCCCAAACAAGAGGAACCCAAAGAGGCTCACAGCAAGACACATCATAATTAAAATGCCAAAGGTTAAAGACAAAGAGAGAATCTTAAAAGCAGCAAGAGAAAAGCAATTAGTTACCTACAAGGGAGCACCCATACAACTGTCAGCTGATTTCTCAACAGAAACTTTGCAGGCCAGAAGGGAGTGGCAAGAAATATTCAAAGTGATGAAAAACATGGAACTACAACCAAGATTACTCTACCCAGCAAAGCTATCATTTAGAATTGAAGGTCAAATAAAGAGCTTCACAGATAAGAAAAAGCTAAAGGAGTTCATCACCACCAGACCAGCACTATAGGAAAAGTTGAAGGGTCTTCTCTATGAAGAAACTAATGAACAAAAGAATCTGATGAACTAAATAGATCCAGAGACATTGACGCATGCAACAGATGATCATATTTCAGAGGGAAGAGGGAAGGGGGGTGGAAGGTGGGAAGAGATTAACCAAAGAAGTTATATGCATATATGCATAACCCATGGACACAGGTAATAACAGGGTGAAGGCCTGGGGAGGGGGTGGGAGTGAAGTGGAGGGGATCAATTGGGGGAAAAATGGGACACCTGTAATACTCTCAACAATAAAAATAAAATAAAATAAAATAAAATAAAATAAAATAAAATAAAATAAAATAAAATAAAATAAAATAAAATAAAATAAAATAAAATAAGTGATAATATAAAAAAGAAAAAAGAAATTCAAAGCAAAGGCTTGGGACCTCCTCAGCTCTTCTCCACTCCACCTGGGAGGGCAGCCTTTTTAGGTCCCAGTAAAGGACTGACCTGGAAGGTGCTGTCTGGGCCACTTTGCACAGGCTCGTGAGCCAGTACCTATGGTACTTTCATAGACCTCTAGCCCATGTTCCTCTTCCCCGCCTCAGGCTATGACAGGTAGAGATATAGTCTAAGGGAAGTAGAAAAAGACAAGGATGGCAAGGATGAAAAAATGGCCAGCTACCACTGCATGATGCTTATGAATGAAAAGGGGTGACCAAAGGCAATTCCTCAGGAACCCAAGCTCTCCACTGTAAAGCACGTTTCCATCACAGAGGACTTTCATGTGTATTTTCCTATGTGAGACTCACAACAAGTCTGTGAAGGTTTCCTGATCCCCATTTTAAAGATGAGAGAATGGAGGCACCCCAAACTTAAATGAGTCACCCAAGTTCATGCAAGGGTGAGCCTAGGATGCAAAGCCAACTGTGTCTGATGTCAGATATGTTACTATCTTGCTACACAACCTATGTGCGTGGGATGGACTATCCCTCTCCCCCATCTCCTCTGCTCTCACTTCTATGCAGACCCCCCTACTCTTCTGATCATCTGATGGTAGACCTGTTGGCCCATCAGGAGGAAATCCTCAGGGGATGGCGCCCTTGTCCAACTCTGTGCTGACGGGGAAATACCACCTCACTGCTGAGTAAGAGCCCACTGGATACATGGGACATGGAGCAAAGAATTCTGGGCTGGGCTCCCAGCCTCACTGTCGCCAGTCCCACTGTGATCTTGGACAAGGGGCTTCTCTCTCAGCGCCCAAGGCCCTCTTGGCTCCTCACCAGCTCCAACATTCCCAGATTCTAATTCTCTGGTTGTCCAAATCACTAAATGGTTACTCAAATCCACTTCTTGCTACCTACAAACCCAGTTTGTGTTTGGTTTTCTCTTCCTTCCTAGTTTTCTCTTTTGCTGCACACAATTTGTGTGGTCACTAGCATTTCTAATGCAAAAGCTACCCCCAGTGCCTGCTGGGTTTGCAAAAGACACCCCTCAGGCCGCCCCTCCCCGGGCAATGCCAGACCAGAGGATGGAGCCCTGGGTCTCTTCACTTTGCGCCACATTATCACAAAAAGGTGGATTAGAAGTTATCTCCGCTCTGCTTTCTCTCAGAGCTCCTTGGCAACACAGCCACCTCGATATAAATACACACCAGAACCGTGCACATGCTCAGACTCAGAGCCGAGGCCTTCAGAGGCCCGGGGGCAGATGCCGGCAGGGAGCAAGGACATCAGGAGGTCCCCAGGATGCAAAGGAGTGCCAACCTCGCCGCTTCAAGGTCAACTATGGCCCCCATCAAATACAGCTCCCTGATAACTCTGGCACCCACCTCAAACGCTAGAGATCTTTCATCTCTGGCCAGCCAGTATTTTCACTCTTTACAATTAAACAGGGTGGAATTACCACGCCAATCTTTGTTTTTCTAATGGATCTTTCTCCCTAGTGCTGCTAATGACTCCCATTCAGGTTGAAACTCCATTGTTCTTGATCACTGGTCATTGAGATTAAAATCAAACTCGATGAAGTTGTGCTTCTGAGTGTGACAGTGTATAATGTTTTAGGACTGAACTAATTCCCAACACATTGTTAACTCCAATGACTAAAATAACTAAGTATTCAGGAAACCATCACAAACAGATTCTCATGCTTCGTACAGGTTCACTAGCATATCATTCCCTGTCCCAGGTAGGACCATAGACAGAACCACGCACACACTTGATTCAGGCACATGTAGGAGAAACACACATCAGCTTAAAAGACCAAACAAAACACCCTCCTGCCTGGAGGCCTGGGAACGAAATCCCCCAAATGTCTCTCATAGATATGACAGTCCTCTTAAGATTTACCCTCGCAGCTCTGTCAGATATTCTCAAACGACAGAGAGCCTGGAAAGAAAATACAATAAAGAAATCAGAGACCTAAAGCGCCAGGCTGAAGAAAAGAACCAGAGGCACAAGATGTGTACATTGTAAATACTTTAAAACCGTACTCTTATCTTGGCTCAGCACTGTGTCCTGTCTCGTCTCTGATCATTGTAAATATTTAATGGGCTATAGCCGCATCTCCTTACTGATACAGGGAGATGGATAAATCCATGCGCGGGGTGCGTGTTTTCACTGTGTGCAGACTGCCCGAGGGAGCTGTGAATGGTGGCACTGGCTGTGCCCCGTACGAGGGGTCCAGGGGCTGAAAGTAAGTCCCACCCACCTAGCTCAGGGGCACAGGGTCAGTTCGGAGTGAAATGCTCCTTTGTGCAATTAGCTGGCGTGGCTTATTTTTTGCAATTCACAGTTTATTAGTGTGAAGGGGATTGAGGTGAGCTGGTGGGAAAAGTGCCCGTTTATTAAAAAATATCCAGAAATCTAGTCTCAGTTTGATTTTCTGTAAAATAAAAATGTAGGCATTTTTGTTCTGCTTTCCTGTTTTGATTCTCTTAGCAGCCTAAGACTGGTCTTGGGACTTGATTTTCCTTGCTTCTGGAAGCAGCCATCTGCTCCAAGGGGAAGGTGAGGCAATGAGGAGAGGAGGTGGCTCCAGAGCCCTGCTTCTGTGGACAGGTCCTGTCCTGCCTGTCACCCGCTGGACCCTTGACTATTTGTCCCAGCAGGGGACCAGGTCTCCCTTTGCCTCTGGCTCCCCCAGCCTTCCCACTGTGCATCCTGGTGGCTTCTTCGCACCAGGCCTGTGGGTGGTCAGCTCTGCTGCTTCGGGCAAGGGCACCTGCTTTCCCAGGCCAGGGCAGAAAAGCAGGCAGAGGACGCCCTTGAGATGCTAACTGTTCCGTTGTCAGGAACACCCTTCACAGTCACTCTGACTCCTCTCTCGACCTTGGGAAGACAAACCCTTCCTTTACTTCAGCAGGCTTGTGTGTAAAATGGAGATAGACGGAGACTGCATAGGTTCAGTACCAGACCAGATTAGAGACGCGATACACAGCAGTACGTTTCCTTGCAGAAGGGCTGGGGCCCCAGGGCAGGGCAAGCCAGGCATGGTCTCTTCGGGATGGGCATCTGTGGACTCTGCACTTGAAAGTGGAACCAGGAAGAGCGGTGACAGAGAAATAGTCTGTGACGAGGATGTTTCTATTTAAGAAAAGTCATCTGTCTTTCCCTCCACAGGGAAGACACCATGTAACCTCCCATGCAGGAGGTTCAGAGAAGGGGATATGCGTTTCACAGCTCACCCCCTGGCTGGCGAGGCAGGTGCCATCTGCCCAGGGCGCCCTCTGAGAGGCGAGAACCTCCTGAGCTTCGCTGTCTTTATCTGTCGTATGGCCTCACTTTGCTTTGCTCACTGAGTTAATCTTCAGAGGGAAGGGCGAGGCCAAGGAACAGAGAAAGCAAGAAGCAAATGTGTCTGCAGCCAGGTCCCAACACAACTGAACATACCAGAGACTGACTTCCACAGGCAGAGGGAGTGGCTCTGTTTATGAGATAAAAGCCAATGAAAGCAAACAGGGGCCCTGAGCTTGTCTAGTGAAAATTCTAGGACAGTCTCCCATAGTACGACTTTTCAGATACTCCAAGGCATTTCCAAGTATCTCAATAGCATAAAATGTTGAGATATGCTGAGACCTATGGTCTTTCTATATATTATCTATCTATCTATCTATCTATCTATCTATCTATCTATCTATCTATCTATCTATCTATCATCTATCTATCTGCCTATCTATCTATCATCTATCTATCTATCTATCTATCTATCTATCTATCTATCTATCATCTATCTATCTATCATCATCATCATCATCATCATCTATCAATCATCTGTCTTTCGCAAATTTATTTGGATTCTCTGTAATAAAGGCACACAATGTAGAGGTGCATTTGGATGCAGATACACCAGGAAACCGCGAGAGTGTGCTGTGAGCCCCGGGAGGGTAGAGATCACTGTGCCAGGTGACTATTTAATGTCCCTCTTTGGAATTGAAGGTCATAAATATTCTTCCCACAATCTCCAGCTGCATTTCTCAAATGGGATGTGGGGAATTACTCTGCAGTCTCTGTTGTCTTTTTGCGGATGTGAAGGTCATTTAACAGTATTCTTGCATCTCGTAACATCTTTCTTATATGAGAAGGGGGATTCCTCTCCTCTTTACAGTTCTTACTCTCCTCTCAGCCTCGGTCCTCCCCCTACACCTAACTATGTGTCTGTCATTCATTCATCCATCACCCATTCAACTAATGTGTATTAAGAGCCTATCGGAAACTTTGCTAGGAACTAGGGACGAACACTGGACAAGTTAGAGGCAGTTTCTGCTCTCATAAAGCACACGGTCTAGTGGAGAGACAGAAAATAGGCAAAACTTACATGAATAAGCATATGATTAGGAGGTAGATGCTGTGATGTGCTGTCCAGACCCCCTTCAGGGTGGGAGAAATCACTGTCCAGCTGCTGGGAATTCTGCCAAAACACAGTCTGCAGGGATTGACTTAACTGGAGAGTGCTGCCTCACCCCAGGTCAAGCCCCCTGCCCAGGGGAGTCCACATCCAATGCCATTTGACCCATCGCCTCCTCTGGACCACTGTGAATGGCTATCCCAGCTTCTGAACTCCCCAGATATACACACTCACTGTGGCTGTACCTTCCTCTTTCCATAGGGCTGTCAACCTACAAAGCAGCCAAAATTTCTAAGCACCAATGCCCTTTCCCCCATCAAGTCTTAGAAAATAGGACATCAGAAAGCAAAAAGAGAGGAACGGTGATGGCCTATGATATTTTGGGCAATGACAGTCTCCAGAAATAGGGATAGCTGGGGGTGGGGCTGGCCAGAACCTTCGAAGTGATCCATTCTTAGCCTTGCAATTTTTTCATATTCCAGTGGTTCCGAGAATGATTGGACCGGGTAGCAAAAAGGGCCTTCTCAGCAGGGCAATCATATGCTGGTAAGAGCCTGAGAAATACTGTAAACTAGATTGAGAGCTGTGAACATCAATCCACCTTTCAACCACAGAACGAAGAACAGAACCCAACCATCCCTGGTGGATAAAGCCTAGAGCCAAGGGCCATCCACACAGGTTATCTACTGACACGTCGGGGCTTAAGCTGCCCTCACCTTTTTGAAAATGACTAATGCTTTTGAACAGCTTGATGGTAATAGCTATTGGAATTTAAAGTGGACTGCGTTCTAAGGATGATAAAAGAAAATAGGATATATTCTTCACTAAAGAACTGAAAATGAAGGAAAAATCAAGGAAGACAAAAACCAGAAATCACAACAGAATAAGTCAGATTTAAAAAGAAATAAGTAGATTTAACAATAAATATAAGCAGGTTAAGCTTGCCTAATAATCTGTCAATAGTTTCATAGGGAGTGGAAAAATCCATTTAAACTTTAAAGCTAAACACATAACACATGAAGATAAAGCTTCAATCAGAAGGATAGCATATGATCACCAGCAACAGAAAGCAGGGGTCACAGTTTTAATTGTGGAATCTAAATGACCATGGAGGTTACAATCTGTCCCCTCCTCTTCTGTCTCCTTAGTTTCTCTTTCCTCCACCACTTTCTGAAGATGGATAACAGCACCAAGGACAGATTTGAGGGAGAAAATACAAGTCAAAGAACTGTACTCCACCTGGCACAGACTCTGTAAAACCTGAAGTGTCAGGGACATGCTGTGGCACATTATATTAGACAAGGAGGAGCAAGGCATGGCATCAAGTGTGGCCGAGAGTGCTGGTCGAGCAGGGGAGTGAGTGTTCATGGCCTGTAAGATTACAATACATCTCCTTTAACAACTTGAGAGAAACACAAGTAAATTTAGAATTCCAAACTTAACCATCTTCCCTCTTTCTTAATGAAACACCAGTTAGGGACTCAAAGAATCTCAAAAATTTCCAGAAGTTGAAAAGCATCTACAGTCTATCCATACTCTTGGCTGCAATGTAGCAAACCATAAATTAAAGACAATTATTTAAATTAATCCTCAACTACTTATAAACTATAAACTTTTTTTCTAAAATTCTTTTGTTGGAAAGTAAAATGACAACACAAATTGTTTAGAAAGCAATGTCTATAAGAATATGACAAATTGTGAAAATATTTCTAATATATGTGACAAAATATTAGTGACTTAATACATAAAATATATGAATAGGAAAAAGTTAATAAAATAGAAATCTCAGAATTCAAACACATAAATTTGAAATATTTGGGGTTTTTAGATGTAACAATATGTTCATTTAAAAATGAGATATATTTTTCAGCTATTGAATTGGAAAACATTGAACAAATAATATCATCTTTTGATATAAACTTCTTGGGCTGCAGTGGGGTTGTGTACCAAAAAGTCTTAAAAATGCATACACACTACTCCTGAAGTGCCATTTCTAGGGAGTTATCCTGAGGAAATAATCTGACCAAAGGTAATTATTTAGTTATAAGATTTTTGCTATGTTTTTTAGAAATCATATCCCCAAATTGAGGACAATGTTAATTCTTAGCAACAGAGAATTGGTAGGGTTCATTTGATGGGCTGCTTGCTATATAACTAATGAAAATAATGGGGCTCATCTATGGTTATTAATCCTGAAAGATGCCAATAATGCGTTCAGTAAAAAGAGCACATAACAGTATGGGCAGAAATATCCCATTCTTGTTTTCGAATATGTACATATGTACACATATCTAGACATGTACATATTATATACGGCTGTTGTTCAGACATTTCCATTACTGATTGGTGAGAACGGGGATTACTTTGTTGATCTTTAAATTTTATAACCTATAATATATATTTTTTTAAAAAAAGAGATAACATTAAGTAAAACCAATTACATAGACAGTGGCTATGGTGGAGCTTATGTACTTCTATTGTATTATTTTCCATATTTTTTATCCATCAGTTTCCACATTCATTTTGTGCCTCTAACTATTATTCCTTTGAGGACAGGGCACTATTTTTATCTTTGTGTGCCCAGCACTTAGCGCAGTGTTACACATATTGTAGGCATCATTCAATCTTAGTATTTCAAGGAAGGAACACAGAAGGGCGGGAGAGGGGAGGGAGAGAAAGGGAGACAGGCCAAGGGGGAGGAAGGGAAAAATGGGGGAGAGAAGAGAGAAGAAAAGGAAGGACTGGGGGGGAAAGGAAGGAAGGAAGAGAAGACTGAAGAGAAGGAAGGAGGGAGAGAAGGGGGGAGAAAGGGAAAAGAAAGGGGAGGGAAAGGAAGGAAGACTGGGGGGAAGAGGGGAAGAAAACTTGGTTATAGGCACCATCTCTGCACAAGCAGACTTCTACCTCCTGGGGGTGGAACTAAAACCCCAGCCACAGCTGCCCCCATGCCCAGTCCCCGTTCCTGCCATATTCCTGTCTCAGATGCCCTGGGACGCTGCTGGGTGTACCGGTCTCCCAGGGCTCAGGCCAGCGGGATCCGGTCTAAGAAAACCTTTCCCACAAGGTACTAGCGCCCTTTGCAGATGTTTGCTAACATGTCCACAGCTGGAGCACTGCCTCACACAGTTCCTCAATCATTAGCAGACATTACCTAATTGATAAGGGCGTCCCTCCCGTTCCCAGTTCTGTGTGACACACAATCAAACTCTGTTCCCTTTCCCGGTGACATCAACATTCTTGGCCAGGCCATTGGAGGAGAACTTCTCTTCCACCCAAGATAAACTGAGATCCTGGGACAGAACCATTCCCTGAGGATCCCCACAGCCACATTCTCCCACCCACTCCTGCCTCCCTGGTCCACGCAGGGCTCCAGTTCTAGCCATGGGGCTGCTCTTCGGGCCTTGCTGACATTGGCCCAGCACAGCTGCGGCTCCTCACCGGCTCCCTGTGACAGCGGGAAACAGATTGGAGGCACCAGGCATTTGGTGTACTTGGACGTGCATACGCGAACCCCCTAGGACCATCTCTCCCTCTCCCTTCCCCTGTGGCCCCCCTGATACAACTGTGCAGCAACAGTGAAAACGTCCATCTGGTCTCTCCTGGCAATAGGTTCCTGGTGATAACGTATTTCCTTAACCCAAGAAGCGATGGGCCCTGGCCACCTATGGCCAACCCAGGCCAAGAAACAGAGAGAAGCACAAAGCAGAGCCCAAATTACAAGGAGAGCCTCTGAAATTAGCCCTAGGTGAGCTCTTCTCTGCCTATTGAATGACCCTATGGATGTGGAGTTTTTGGCTAGAACAGCATATCCCTCAAGTACTGTGATCTCTATCCAGGTTGCAAAGGAAATCTTTGCTTCTTAATTGGGCCCTGGCCCCTGAGATTAAAGGAAAGATATACAAGGTGGGGTAAAAGCAGATTTACAGTTATGACTATGTGAAACAGTTTATTCTTATATTATTATTAATTATTGTATTATTTTATTGTATTATTTTCCACACAAACATCTGTAAACCTACTTTTGCCCCATCCTGTACAACCAGTAGGAGAGAGAACCTCAGAAGCTGGGTTTTATGAGGTGTCGGGTGGGCTGGGGAGGGAGGTTTAGATAAATGAGAGGTTGATTCATCTTATCTTTGTCTTATTCTATAATGGGGAATTCGGAGCCAAACAGACCCACGTTCACACACTGGCTCTACCATTTACTGGCTTGATAAGTTGGGGCAAATTTCTCTCTCTCAGCTTTAATTTTCTCATGTGGTTCTTGTAAAGATTCAGTGAGAAAACATATAAAACCTGGCCCAGAGTAAGCGCAATATTTTTTAAATCAATGTGCATGAAGAGCTTTGAAGTCAGCGTCTTGGATATGTGAGTCCAGGTCGCTGTTTTTTCCCTTTTGTCACATTGGTGTTATCTTCCCATTCCACAGGCAATTGTGACATTCTTAGCTTTTACTTTTGATTATAGTTGTTATAATCAAAAGTAATGCAAACAGTGTCCAGCACTTATAAGAAAACGCTAGCATGGCCCTGGTCTCAACACATCTCACCCAGCCTTGGCCCTTCTCAGATGAGGAGCCTGAGGCCTAAGGAGGGACAGTGAGGACACAGTTGATGCTGGGGGTCTTTACCCCAGGCCTAGTCATGTGTCATTTGTTCCTGGGGGTGGGGTGGGGGCGTAGTGGGCACAGGCCTATGCCCAAGTCTCTCCCAAGGGGGTAGCTGGGGTTCTGGCCCACCCGGGTCTCTGGAGCAGTCATATAGAGACTTAACACATCAAAAAAATTCCTCCATATTTCCCCGGTTCCTATTCTCCTCCTGGTTGGGTCTTCGCTGTAGTGTTCAGCTTAAGGCTTTTGCTAAAATATCCCTCTGTGGAAAGCTAGTAAGGGAATGGAATAAACCGCCATGCCCTTTGACATCCAGTGGTGGCCACACCCTGGCTAGCTGTGGGCCTGGGGCAGGAAGGGAGTGAAGCTCAAGTCCCAATAGGTGAGCAGACTCAATGGTCACCCACGTCTGCCCCAAGAGGTGCCTAAGGAGAACCTAGCTGAGCCTGGTCACTGTGGGGATGTTGGGGGGTCAGTGGGCATCTCCATCCAGTGAGTGATGGAAGGGGCCCTTGGCTGGTCCACCTCCTTTGGGCCTTTTGGCCTGTCCCTGGTCCCCTCACCCTGGGACACCTTGGGTGACCACACCCCTTTCTCTGGGTTCCGACTCCCCTTCTGGGTGAGAGGGCCTGCAGCCTCCTCCAGCTCTGATGCCGTGGAGTGCGCAGTGCTCAGCATGCTGGCCTCCCCTGCCTCCCTGCTTCCCGAGCCTCAGCCCAGCCTCTGCGGCCCCAACTACAACTGGAGCAGAGGCCGCCGGGCCCCTCCACCCTGCAGCCCCCATTGAAGAACTTGCATCTCCAGAGGGGAGGATTCGGGTAGAATTTCTCTCTCATTTACCTGAGCACAGCCTGCCCACCCCTTCCTGTCACGGGAACCCATCAGAGAGCAGACGAAGTGGGCTCCCCTTCCATATCTCACCCTCCTGAGAACGCAGCCATAACTCCAGAGTAAACACACATGGTCTAATCTTTCTCGGTGCTGGGACAGTTTGTTGAAACTGGTGAAATGATGCAGACCCCACCGAGAGGGTTTGATAAGAGCTCTAAGTCCGGCTTTGTGATTATTAAACAGAGGGAGTGTAGCTCAGCTGCCTCTGATAATTTCAAAAAGAGCCCTCTCCTACCCAAGTCTTACTCCCTACCACGCACACATGCTTATCACATGGAGCTCACTGGTCTACCAAGGCGAGTGCGCACATACACAATCTGGTTTTTGTTTCCTTGGAGGGGGGTGTCTCTGCCTCTAGGGAGAGAGCAAACCCCACCCTAATTTTAGGATCACTCATTGGGTTATTGGTGACATCATGAAAGAGGAACCAGTTGACATGGTTCATGCTGCACAAGAATGATGCTGGAAAATTGGAGTTAATGCAGTTTGGATACGGAAATATTTCCTTACTTAGAGCAGGGTCAGCAAACCACAGACGGTAGGCCAGACCTGGCCCACAGCCTACTTCTGCATGGCTACAAAATTACATTTACATTTTTGAATGGTTGAAGCAATCAAGAGGGATAATATTTCAAGACACATGAAAATTATGTGAAATTCAAATTCCAGTGTCCACAAATAAAGTTTTACCAGAACATTGCCTCGATCATTCATGTACGTATGACTGCTTTTGGGCAGACTTGAGCCTGCTGACCAAAAATACTTCCAATCCAGACCTTTACAGAAAATGCTTGCTGACCCCCAAGCTACAGAATTTTTATGTCTTTTTTTTTTTTAACCAATATATTTTTTCATACCATTTCACAGAAGGATGAGCTGGAAAACTGAGCAAGGACAGGACTTTAAGGAATGTTCTTGATGTGACTGAGCCCAAAGGGAAGCAGATTGATCACCGCCTTGAGGTGGGCCCCTTTCAAATCCCTCCACAGTGCACTGTCTCGCAGAAGCGAGCCCTGCACCCAGCCCTGAAGGGCTATTGAAATGCCCATTAAGAAAAATTGGTTCTGAAGTGTGACATCATGTCCTTGAAGAGCCGCGGTACCATGACAGGACATGAAATAACGTCCCATGCAAAAATGAATTGCATGGGAGAGCCCCAGCTGCTTCAGGAGGAAAGACAGGGCTGTGGAGAGAAAATCACAATTCATGAAACTGTGGTGTGTGTGGAAGGATCATGCAGCGTTGAGATCTCTTCTCTCTACAGTGAACATCGGAGCTCATGTGAGCTGCTCCATGGCCACGTGCTTACCTCCTTTGTTCTACTGGTGACACCTTGGAAGGACTGAGTTTCCTGTGGTTATCTTCTTTTTAGGCTTTGCCTTCACTCAATGATATTTCTCAGGCAGGTCACATTCAAATTCAACTTCTTGCAGACCATTAAAGCAACACTGGGCTGAGAATTCCCAGAACTTCTTTTTTTAAAAAACAAAACATTTTAAATGAAAACACTGTAGGATTATGAAATCATCTAATTCATTTAAGTGCTGCAGGAAGTTCAGAGAAAATAGTGTGTGGCCATACCCTACACGCAGCCTAAGCCAGGGGAGAAACTGCTTGCCCCCTCTGGGGATGGAAGGTATAAATTCTATTATGGTTCATAAATGATGTTTGTCCCAGACCCAAATTCTCTGTGTGCTGTTTCCAGACAATACTCTAAAATTGGCCAAGAGTGTTTTCCCAGCTCAGAATCAGCCCGAAGAAACAGAAGAAACACATGGGCCAGTCAGAGGCACCTGGGCAGCTTCTCTTCTGACCTTGGGCTATAATCAAGAGCAAAGACGGAGCAACCACAGAGAGGTGGGGACGTGGCCCAATAGTTCTGGATCGCTGTTGAGGAAGTTCTGGATCTCTGTGAGTTGAGGAAGGCGGCGGGCACATGGAGCATCCATCTACCAGGCCCCGAGGGCAGTGGGTCTGGGTCCCCTTACAGTGTCTCAGGCTCATGTCCCCAGAAAATCACCTCACCCCCACCATTCAACACACCTCATGTCTCATTTAAAATATATTCATGTTGGACACTCAAAAAGAGATTCCAGGTTTACTTCTGCTTTTGAATGACTTCTGGGTGTCAGCCACTGCACAGGCAACTAACTCCCTTGGGCTTGATGTAATAATTCTCACGATAACCCTCCGTGACGGTCACTGTTATGCTGATTGTACAGATGTGTAAACCGAGGCTCACAGAGGTTAGTTTGACCCAAATCGCACAGCTGTAAATTCTAAGAATTCAAGTCTATCCAAGTCCACCACTCTTTGCCTGCCCCCAACCCCCAGTGCTTCTCTCATCAAATGAGTGAGACTGAAACCGCTGTTGGGGTACTTTGGGTTCCACATAAGGGAGACTTTCCCAAGAGCCAATGATGTGAAACATTTGAACCTAGAAGAGGGCCTCGTAGACGCGCCCGGGCAGACTCTGACCCATCTATCCTGCTTTTCCATGGTGCACAACTTTTGAGTGGAACGATGTATTCTTGAAGTTAATATTTTAAAATCCTTAAATCTCTGAACCATTTGGTGAGTTATGGCCAGATTAAGAATTTCTGAGGTTCTTTCTCTCATGATCCACCCTATCCAAGCAAAAATGCCCCCAAATGTCTGGCAGGCAGCAACCCTGGACTGTCTTGACCAGACCTGGACCCGGAGGCCACACAAGAGAAGTCTCACCCAGGACAGAACCGCTGACCCTGCTCAGCTATTACACTTCACACTTGCCTTCTCTCCCTCTCCCTGATGTTAATGGCTGATTTCCCCAAGGCTCTCTTTTCACCTTCGACCGTGTGTCTATCACCTCGGCTTGTTAATGGCTTTGGGGGATCCTGTGGCACCTGGTATCGCTGTGCATTTCCACAGAGACCTCTGCCAGCCTTTCTCCTTGGTAAAGGGTTGCTTACAACTTGTAAATCAGCATATTAGTCACAGTCAGATGTTTACTAGAAAAGTTTCCAAACAACCCAGGGACGTGCCTCACAGCATGGATGGGGCGGGATGCTCCCAGGACAGAGGCAGAAATCGGCTTGCAGGCCGGACTTGAGGACAGTCCCAGGGCTACACTGCAAGATGCCACCCTGCAAGGTGAGGGCACCGGCACTTGGAGCACAGAAGAAAGCACAGAACACGAGCAAAGTGGACCTCAGCCATCTTTCTCAGAACCCACTTAACCTGGGACTGCCACGCATCAATCATATGACGGCAAATGGCCCACGCTGACAACCTTAGAGGCCATTGTCTTCCAGTCTTTCACTTTACAGAAGAGGACACTTGTGCCCAAGAGCTTAAAAGACTTTTCCCGAAGCCATCAGTGCGGTAATGCGGGGGTCAGGCTAGAAGCTGGGTCTCCCCCAGCACGCACGCTGTTTGCGGTGCTTCCCTCCGTGTGCGATGCCGCCTGCTTGCAGCGACCCACACAGCCAAGGGAAGGGCCCACCTCCGGGTCCTTGCTTTGTCACGCCCAGCAGAAAACGAGCCCCCATGAGTGTATGTCATTGACTTCCTGGGGGATTTTATTTTATTAATATAGCTTTATTGATTTCAGAGAGAGGAAGAAGGGAGAGGGAGAGATAGGAGCATCAATGATGAGAGAGTAATTGATCGAGCCTGCAACCCAGGCATGTGCCCTGACCGGGAATCGAACCCCAATCACCTGGATCCTAGGTCGACGCTCAACCGCTGAGCCACCCCGGCCAGGCCCTGGGCGATTTTAGATAAACTACCTCATCCTTCTGCATCCATTTCCTGACGTGGGAAATCACGAGAAATAACTGCCTTCTACCCAGGGGTGTAGTCAGGACTGAGGCAAATCTGCGGGGAAAGGAGTTCTACTCATCCACGCGGAGCGGCCGGTATTCTCACGCTGTAAAATTACACCCAGGACACCGATGGACGGATTACTTAATAGCACTCCTGCGTCCTGAGAGCTATAAAGTGGCCCCAAACACCCAACTTGGAAAGCAAGAGTAATTTATTGGAGGGAAGGGCATGAGGGGAGGCCGGGGAGGGGAAGAACACGGAGTAGTGGAAAGGCTTACTCAGTGTCACCATGATTTTCCCTAACCGAGCAGTAAAAAACTGATGAAGAAATAGACATCGTCCATTTCAAACAATTTGCAGAAATATTGAACAGTCTTACTATCCCCTCAAATTCAAGTGTGATTGCTTCACCCAAATAGGAAAAACCTAACGCACTAAAATCCCCGAGATGCTGTTGGTACTGATGGAAAATATAGGGCAATCGTCCCAGCTTAACTCACTTGTCCTCCACATGCCACCCGGCACTCAGGGGCCAAGGCCAGGTTCAAAACGATGGAACATTATGCAAATGCAGGTGGCTCTGCTCCTCACAGCAGGGCGCTGCTCTGCGCCTACAAACTGATTGTTCCAGAGAGAGCAAGTCCTCTGTAAACTCCCTGGGTATCACCACGTGTGAAACCTGCACAGACTCTCACTGGAGGGTCTCCTGGCTCCTTGCACCCCCGAGGCCTGGGGGTGAAGCAGAGTGACACATCCCAAGAAAGCCGGACGTAGGAAGAGCAGGTTGGGGTATGCGCTTCAGCTGCCCAGTGTCACTGTCATCTTATGGACATCTCATGGGAACACGTGGTGGTGAGTGTGGGAGGTGACAGGGAGAATAAGGGAGGTCACAGGCAGGCAGTTCATCCTACTGTCGAGGGCGGAAGCTGATGGTGGATTATGAAATTGCAGTCTTGCACCACGCTGGAGCCCCTGGGGTTCCTGCTCACATCTGCTTTTTTTTTTTTTTTTAATATATCTTTATTGATTTCAGAGAGAGGAAAGGAGAGGGAGGGAGAGAGACAGAAACATCAATGATGAGAGAGCCATTGATCGAGCCCACAACCCGGACATGTGCCCTGACCGGGAATCGAACCCCGATCGCCTGGATCCTAGGTCGACGCTCAACCACTGAGCCACGCCCGGCCGGGCCACATCTGCTTTTCTTGAAGGAGGAACGCAATCTGTTGAAAGCATGCCCCCCTTATTAAAATCCCAAAATCTAAAATGCAGGGACACACCTCTTGGGCTACTTGTGACTTTTAGGAGTAAAATTAAATCATTTGGGAAAAGATGCTGTGGATCTTGAACTCAGACGCTGGACCCTGACGAGCAAAAGGTTTCATGAGACCAGGAAGAGAGCGAGCTTCCTATGGCTAGTTCCTCGCGAGGTAGCAAGAGCGAAGCCGTTCTCAAGACCATAGAGAGAAAAGGCTTGTGTTTCTTCCAGTTTGAGGCTTTTCCTACAGGGAGCAGGGGTTTGGGCAACAAGAATATAAAAAGGAAAGGGTGTCCTGGGACCAGGCTGCCCAACTGGTCAGGGCTGGAGCCAGCAGTAAAGCAGGGACGGGGGCCAAATTAGGTAAATGGATTTTAAAAGAGAGGATTCCAGCAGGCTTAAGGGATTCGTTGAGAAGTCTCCGCAGAAAGGAGAGCAAGGGTCAAACAGGGGCCCCCCGAGATGGCCGGGTGCCCCACAGGAAGAAAATCGCACGAAGCATTGCTACGGTTCAGCAGAAAAGGGTGTGAATGGGAAAAGGGAATCTAGAGAGCAAACCCTGGGCTGCGGAGCAACGCGCTGAAGTAGCTGAGAAATTATACAAGGGGCGCACCCCAGCGAGGCCGGGGCATCAGGAAAACGCGTTTAAGGGGGTCAGGAAATCGGGGCCCGCGTGCGTCTCCCACGGGGCACAGGGCAGTAGAGGGAAATGCGATCCCCTTATTAGGTGGAAGGGGCAGCGAGGAGGGGGTGGCCACCACGCCTGGCCAAATACTGGGATTTAAGCCCACACGGAGGACACTGTCTGCGCTCTTCCTATTATGCTCCATATGAACGAATGTGCATTTCCCCGAAACCGGGCCTGAGCTGCTAACAGCATTTCCTAACAGCTTCCAGCAATGAGACTCCCACCGGACGCAAAGGTGCCTCGGAGAAAGAGGACCTGTGAAGAGGCCCAGGAGGGCCCTTAAGATTTGACAAGCAATGGAAAGGTGTCAAGATGACGAATGCTGTGTTGGCCCAGGCACTAGGGTTTCCCTGTGGGGAGCAATGGAATGAAATAAAACGTCCACCTTCCTGGGCTGGGCCCGGCTGTTAACATCTCCCTTGGGGATCCGTTCTCCCCCACTCCCCTGGGCTGTCCTCCCGTGGGGTGCTCAGCTCAGGGCCTCACTCTTCTGCCCGGCTGCCTTGTCGCCAATTCCCACCAGAGCCCCCACAATGAAATGATCTACCTGAACCCCGGACATTTGGTGAGGGAGCAAACACGAATGATTTTCTCCAGTGCATGTGCTGGTGGGGGGACAAGGGGAAGCACAGAGGTTCCTGGCACTTTCCCATTTTTTTGCTGCCTTCAATAACCAAACACAAAGGGTTATGTTTTTTGCTTCTCAGGTTTTACTTTAAAGTCTGTGGCTACCCATCCTGCTCCTTGAAATGCCCACTACAGGGAGAATCCACTTTCATTTCACCTCTACCATTCACGGAATGGGGTGGAGAGAGAGGGAATGAGAGAGTTTATTCAAAGTCAGGCTCATCCCAGGCCAAACCTCCATTCCACCCCCGCAAGTCTGCCCACCATGCTCTCTAAAAGGCTTTTTGCATGAGCAATCCATACAAATTCAATTTGGAACTCACAACAGAATGGCCACGGAGAACCAATGGATAGGCCGGGTTAAAAATTAGATATATGGATCATCTTTAGGAGGGGAACCTTGGTTGACAACATTACTCTCTTAGTCAAGGGTTGAAGGCCAGGACTAACCGTGGCACCAGTGTTTCAAAGATGTTTTGATCAGACCTGAAAACAGTAGGCACATTCTGGAAGACGGGGCAAAGTCGGCAGCAGCCCAGAGACAGCAATGAAACTGTGACCCTGGACAACTGCATAGATATGGAGATGCGCCATTGGAAGGGGAAATAACAAGAACTCCTCTGCGTGCTGTTCCACCTTAATGGACCCAACGCAGACATTTTTATTCAAAATTATATCATTGTTCTGAGTTGGGATAGACTGAGCTTCTCTCTTGTTCTCAAGAGCTTGCTATATGTCGAGTTTTACACACAGTGCCTTCTTTAATCCTCCCAGCCCCAGAGTTTGCTCTTCCCCTGCCTGACACTTCCCCCCCAGAAAATGACATGTAGGTCTTGGCTCAACTGCCCTCTTCAGAAAGGCCTCCCTTCTTGGGGCCACCCTACATGCATTAGCACTCCCGTCACCCTCTGCCCCCTTACCCTGCTTTATTTCTCTTTACTGCACTTATTTTATGTCTTTGTCTCCCTAACATTCCATGTGGGCAAGATCAGACTTAAACGTGTATCAAAGATGACTTGGAAAGGAAACGAGTTCAACTCAGAAGGGAAACATTCAGCCTCGTGTGCGTGTGTGTACACGCATGCGTAGAGAAGTATCTGTCCTTTCCATTTGCCTCGGTGTTAGGCTGCTGATGAACCACACTCTGGAGGATGTTTTGGTTGTTTTCTGGAACACACAGATAGCTCACAATGTACAACGCAGTTCCGTGCCCTGCCAGGAGCGTGAGGACACTTATCTCTTACAGGGAGGCCAGCCCTGTCCATTTCAAGGAGGACGACACTGGGTTTGGACAGACTGAGGGACTTGTGAAGTGTTTAGGGGTGAGTATGGAGAAAAGGGGCCCAAGGTAACTACCCTGGTGCACCAGACACTGGGCGCAGCTCTACTCTGAGGAAGGTGTGTTCATAAAGGGGCAGCAAATCTATCAAGACAGAAGGGCAAGAAGCCCAAACCACCTCTCCCCGGGGTGGGGGAAGCATGTGGGCACCTGAGACAGCAGGGGCGGGGAAGTCTGATGCCCAGATCCACAGTTTAATGTCCCCGCAAAACTCCCTCTAATAACATGTAAATGGGGGCGGTAATAGTTCTCCGTCAGGGTTGCTGTGAAGATCAGAAATAAAGTGTGTGGAGTGTCTAGCATGATGTCGAATTGAAAAGTCACAAATGCGATGCTGACCAACAATTTTAAGGACAATGGGTGAGTTTTCAGATGAGAGGTATTTAAATTGTGTAAGTACAGTGATCTGAGATTCTAAGACTTGGAGAAAAATCCTCTACTTTGTGAGCTTTCCCGGCAGGGTCCTGCCTGATCTGTCTTTGCATCAGAGTTTAGTACCCAGTGTGGCTGTCCTTTCAGGGGCCCATTGCAATTGCCTCGCACCTCCCAGGGCAGCTCCTGCACCTCCCAGGGCAGCTCCTCCCCCACCTCCCGGGGCAGCTCCTGCACCTCCCAGGGCAGCTCCTCCCCCACCTCCCAGGGCAGCTCCTCCCCCACCTCCCAGGGCAGCTCCTGCACCTCCCAGGGCAGCTCCTCCCCCACCTCCCAGGGCAGCTCCTGCACCTCCCAGGGCAGCTCCTCCCCCACCTCCTGGGGCAGCTCCTCCCCACCCAGGGCAGCTCCTCCCCCACCTCCTGGGGCAGCTCCTCCCCCACCTCCCAGGGCAGCTCCTCCCCCACCTCCCAGGGCAGCTCCTGCACCTCCCAGGGCAGCTCCTCCCCCACCTCCCAGGGCAGCTCCTCCCCCACCTCCTGGGGCAGCTCCTGCACCTCCCAGGGCAGCTCCTCCCCCACCTCCTGGGGCAGCTCCTCCCCCACCTCCCAGGGCAGCTCCTCCCCCACCTCCCAGGGCAGCTCCTGCACCTCCCAGGGCAGCTCCTCCCCCACCTCCCAGGGCAGCTCCTGCACCTCCCAGGGCAGCTCCTCCCCCACCTCCTGGGGCAGCTCCTCCCCACCCAGGGCAGCTCCTCCCCCACCTCCTGGGGCAGCTCCTCCCCACCCAGGGCAGCTCCTCCCCCACCTCCTGGGGCAGCTCCTCCCCACCCAGGGCAGCTCCTCCCCCACCTCCTGGGGCAGCTCCTCCCCACCCAGGGCAGCTCCTCCCCCACCTCCTGGGGCAGCTCCTCCACCACCACAGGCAGCTCCTCCCCCACCTCCCAGGGCAGCTCCTCCCCCACCTCCCGGGGCAGCTCCTCCCCACCCAGGGCAGCTCCTCCCCACCTCCCAGGGCAGCTCCTCCCCACCCAGGGCAGCTCCTCCCCACCTCCCAGGGCAGCTCCTCCCCCACCTCCCGGGGCAGCTCCTCCCCCACCACAGGCAGCTCCTCCCCCACCTCTCAGGGCAGCTCCTGCACCTCCCAGGGCAGCTCCTCCCCACCTCCCAGGGCAGCTCCTCCCCACCTCCCAGGGCAGCTCCTCCCCCACCTCCCGGGGCAGCTCCTCCCCACCTCCCGGGGCAGCTCCTCCCCCACCACAGGCAGCTCCTCCCCCACCTCTCAGGGCAGCTCCTGCACCTCCCAGGGCAGCTCCTCCCCACCTCCCAGGGCAGCTCCTCCCCACCTCCCAGGGCAGCTCCTCCCCCACCTCCCGGGGCAGCTCCTCCCCACCCAGGGCAGCTCCTCCCACCCAGGGCAGCTCCTCCCCACCTCTCAGGGCAGCTCCTCCCCACCTCCCAGGGCAGCTCCTCCCCCACCTCCCGGGGCAGCTCCTCCCCACCCAGGGCAGCTCCTCCCCACCTCCCAGGGCAGCTCCTCCCCCACCTCCCGGGGCAGCTCCTCCCACCCAGGGCAGCTCCTCCCCACCTCCCAGGGCAGCTCCTCCCCACCTCCCAGGGCAGCTCCTCCCCCACCTCCCGGGGCAGCTCCTCCCCACCCAGGGCAGCTCCTCCCCACCTCCCGGGGCAGCTCTTCCCACCCATGCTCTGCTCATCTTCTTCAAACAGGCTGATAGGCCCACCCTTCTCTGCTAACATTTCTCCTCCCCTTTGATGCTGACCCCTTGACTTCAGACCGAGTTCATGCGTCCTCTATACTCTGGTAGTTCCTTTCCCAGGAGGCTCCTCAGTTCCCTCTGCAGAGAGTCCCGTCAGCTCTCTCCACCCACCCTGCCATGTGTCTCAACAGGTCCAAACTGCAGGGCAAGTGCCTGGGCTCTGGCTGGGGCTCCCGCCACAGGAGCACCCAGCAGACTCTGACACCTTCGTCCACGTTCACACTAGCAGTCCAGGGCTGGCTGCTGGCTGAGGGAGGAGGGCTCGAGAGCCCAGAGGTCAGGGCTGGGCAACCCCGTCACCAGGCGGTGTCACTAGACAGCTGCAGTGTCCTCTGGCCGGGGCTCCTGGGCCTGGGAGGGCCTCCATCCTCAGCCTCTCTGGGCAGGGGCTTGGGTTGTGCTGGGCTTTCAGGCTGCATGAGAACTTGTCAGGGCCCCGGAGAGGGACTCTACCCTCTACCCACTGACTCAGAAACCCCAGGAGAAGGGCCTGAGAATGTTTTAACCAGCCCCCAGGAAGATTTTCACGGCCAGGCAATCTTGGCAAACCCTGATTTAGGCCAGTGATTTGCAAACTTTTTAGAAGCACGAGGTTGCTGCAAAGGAAACGTTTGCAGAAGCCTGGGATGCCCAGGCTTCTGAGTAGGGGAGGGGCCCACAGCCTAAGCCTCCCATCATTTTTCTCCTCGGTGTCCTGGAGGTAGAGACTCTTAGGGTCACAGAAGAGAATTTGAAGACAACTGATTCAGTCCAATGTCCCCATTTTACAGATGAGAAAGCTGAAGCCCAGAGAGGTTACAGTGCATTGGCAGTGATCACATGGTAGGAAGTGACAGGGCCACTTGTGAGCCAGGGGGACACTCAGCTGAACCTCTCAGTCCAAAGCTGAGAGTATCTGTACAAACTAGAAGACCAGGCAGGGGAGGAGGGGTCGACTGGCTCTGTGCTGGGTCCCGGGCACATGAGCTCAGGGTTTTAATAGCATTATTTACCTCCTCAAACCCATTAATGTTGTAGCAGAGCAGCCACATACACAAGGAGAGCAAAGTCAACGTTAGAACAAAATCTGCACAAGGTCTGAAACACCAGGGCCCTCCCCTGAGCCAGAAAAGCATCAGTTAATTCTGTGAAAGCAACAAGTGAATATGCAGAGGCCACGGCCCAAGGTACCCAGCTTGGAACCGAAACTGCCCAGTTTCACTCACCTGTTGAGATTTGGAATAAGTGTTTCAAAGAGGAGGCACAACACGGGGGGGGGGGGGGGGGGTCTGCTTCCATTCTCGGACCAATCCCAGGGAGAGGTCACCGGAGCCTGAGAGCCTGAGTGCTCGCAGGCCTGGCCATGCCATGTGCAAGTCAGGCTCGCCGCAGCCACAGGTCTGGTTCCCTCCTTGGGAAGCTCCAGGCTTCCAACCAGAGCTCACTCCCCGCTCTGGCTTGAGTTCTGAGCTTGCGGTCACCCTCATGCCACATCTAGTCTGGGGCTCACTCTCCGTGAAGGGACTCAAGAGGAGCACAGGGGCCTGTGAGGGTGTGGGAGGGGCCTGCATCTGGTTAGCAGTGTCTGACACAGCCTCTGCAGCTTTCCCAGGAAAACCCCGCAGAAGCCGAGAGGACAGGAAATCTCTTCAACACCAACAGCCCAGGGAGACAGTGGGGATTTGTTTCAGAATGTTCTATAAAATCAAGAAAAACTGCCTGGCTGGCGTGGCTCAGTAGTTGAGCATCGACCTAGGATCCAGGAGATCGCCGCTCAATTCCCAGTTAGGGCACAGGCCCGGGCTGTGGGCTCGATCCCCGGTGGGGGGCGTGCAGGAGGCTGCCGACCAATAACTCTCTCTCATCATTGACGTTTCTATATCTCCCTCTCCTTTCCTCTCTCTGAAATCAATAAAGACATGTATTTTTTTTAAAATCAAGAAAAACTCACCCAGATGTACTTAATGAAACAGAGACTGTTTAAAATAATAAAAAAATAAAGACACATCATGTCTTCTCCCCAAACTCAGAAAAGCTAGGTCTACACCAACCCCCAAATTCCTCCGCCATCCTGTACCCTTCTGTGGACTTACGGGCCACCCGAACCCCTTTCCCTTTGGCCCTGCCTGCCCCTCCCGCCAGATTGCTACAGATTCACAGCCCTGGCTGTTCAATGCAGAGGAAAGAGTCAAAAGTCATCATCCCACAATGCAGATCTTGCATGATACTTCTCATGTTGCCCCTTTTTATTTTCAGGAAACTCCCCACTTGAACTAAGAGAGCTGCGTGAATGTCATGAGCAAACGCACAATTTGCACTTGGCGCCTGTACTGGGCTTCCATGTGGACCCTGCGATTGCTTTCAGAAATAACCAAAGGAACAGGATCTGCCAATACAGGCCCGGCAGGAGTAAGGCAGAGAGAAGGCGTCCTCCCCTTGGGACTCTAAATCTTGCTATGTTCACCTTCCGCCACTCCTACAGGACAATAAAAACGGTCACATTTTTCTGCATTTTTTAGGTGCCAGGGGCTTCAAAGACACTCTCTCTCATCCTCACTTTGAAACAAACCAAAAGAACAAGAATTAGCACCACTTTACAGACATGGGGATGGAGGAGAATGGTGTCCTCACATCTCCAGCCCCAGCCTCGAACCCACTCTGCCTCGCCCACCACTCAGTGGGTAGTGCCCACCCTCCGATCCTTGACTCCCTGTTCCTCTGCACAGCCTGTCTCTTCTGTCTGGAGCCCCATTCCCCCTCGTTGGCCAGGCATTGCTCTTTCTTCAACATTTGTTTCTGCATTTTATGTGGCACCTTCCTGGACCCCTTCCCCCCGAGTCCTTCCCTCGTCCCCTCAGCCATTCATTTCTCACCAGCTTCTACCACCACGACTGTAATGGTTTGCACGTCTCATCTCCTTCTGTCTACTGCACGTTCATATCTGCACCCACAATTGTTTCACTTGTGGGCCAATGAAAACTCATTTGAAGTGGCCTTAACAAAAACAATCAAGAAGAGGGGTGTTCTTTTAAGCCACTGAGTTTGGGGTAACTTGTTACACAGCAATTGATACCAGAACAATGCCGACCTCAGAAGATGGCTGGAAGGGTCAGAGATTTATGTGTAAAATGCTCCGTGATGTGCTGAACATTATAACAGCTCAATTAATATGGTTAATTAATTAGTGATATTCATATCTTTCTAACATGGCTGTTTTCTTGGTCATCTCTAACCTGAGAAGGGGTGATTTTCTGCCTTTTTAGAGGCGAATGTAGGTCACTAATCAATCAAATTAAAACAGAGGAGCTTCCTGCCACCGCCAACCTCCCTTTGGAAACCTGACAACAAACCTCTTAATGGATGTTATTTGGAATCAGATGAAAGTGCTCACAATGCAATCTGCGTGTGTAATGCCAGCAAAATCTGAGTTTTTGATGAAGAGTCATCATCACTTGGCCATTCCTGTCCTCAAAAAAAAAAAAAAAAAAAATAGTATAACAGGAAGGTGCACGGCCAAAACTTAACAAAAGGGATTATCAACGCCATCACATTTAAAAATGTGCTTGAGGTCAAATATTTTATGTTCTCCTTATTAGTTCTGTCCACACCATGCAATCGTCCAGCCCAGTAAAACTAGTCTGTGCAAGTCACAAAATAATAGACTTTTCCAGGACAATACAGCAGAGACAATTTGATCAAAGTCACAATCCATTGGTCAATCAAAGGCATGCAGTGATTCTCTGAGTCTCATTAGTCAAATGGCTTCCACTGTCCCCAGACTACTAATTGAAAATTAAATGTGGCTTTTAAGGCATTTACACAAAGGTTCAGAGTGATTCATTCCTGGCTGTGTTTTCAGATCTGTGCACATGAATTTATACACACAGTGAATGCTGCTTAAATTGAAATAGAGTCAATTTAATTTAACACATTTATTGAGTACCCAGGACATGCTAGGTGCCAGTAATATTATGGTGACAAGATACTGCCCATGAAGTTATCCCAATTCCCCCATAAATTAAATTGAAAATCTATTTAAAATTCAAAGCCATAATTTATGCTTATGTAATTTTTTAAAAAGTTATTTTGAGAACTTTTAAATTTTTAAATATTTTTAAGTATTTCAATAAACCTGTTAAATGAATGGATGGATATTATAGTTCATGTTCATTAGTTGACGAAAGCTGGTTACAGCATAGATTGTGTTCCTGTTGGCATGTCCTTTGACCATGCCATCCAGGTTTAACTTATGACTGTCATCTGATTTATGGATAATTAGTACTTCAAAATTTTGTTTGCTGATAAAACTTTTTCCTGGGACTCATTGATGGACTCTTTTTAACACCCTTTCGTTTTGCTAATAGTGCTGAATGAAGCAGCTAAGTAACTCAACCGTGAGCTTGAGCAGAAATATCAACACTTCTCTGTAAGCTACTGGCTTCTTGGTCGTGATGGACACACAGTGTCACTGGTCTATTTATAAATAGGCTCCAGTGGAAAATATACATGATGCAAAGCTGCCACGTAAAACAGGAATCATCTAAAGTTAGCTAGTGGCTAAAACTGATATAATAGGCTTTTTAAATATAAGGGTGAGATTCCCCTGCGAATCCTGGACTTCGAGGCTTCTGTTCTGTGCCGACAACTGAGGGGGGCCTGGGGCCCCCTTCACCCTGGCAGCTGCTGTGTGATCCGTTTGCAGCTCACACAGGACGTTTCCACACACCCTCAGCCGTGTCATCGCACAGGCCCATGCTCTTGACCGAGCAGCACGCGCCCTGAGGAGGGAGGTTAGTGTCCCCTCCCTGCTTCTTACTTTCACCGTTTAAAAGTGCAGAATAATGACAACTTGGTTGTTTTCATGCAACATCTTGAGAGTGACTCCGAATGAATGGACTGGAAGCAGGAGCAGTTGCCTCTCGGACGGGCGTGGGCACTGCCTGTGGCTCCTAAATCTGAGTCTGTCTTTGCCCCCGCAGAGTCGTCCCAGGTTTCCTCAGGCTTCTCGGCTCCTTGGTGATCTATTCTGACATCTGCTCACCCTTATCTCGAATCATTTTAGCTGATAGGCATTTCCTGGGAAACATTGTCTAACAGATTTTTTTTTAACTCCTCTAACAACTACCCAGTACTCAGGAAATTATCTTGGTGGCCTGCGCGAGTGACAGTCCCAAGACCTCCAGAAAGAGGACCGCCGTGGAGGTATGTTCTCACGCTTGACTGTGTCCTGCATCAGACAGTGTGGGATCTGTAAGCCTTTGTTTCAGCCAAAGGGACCACTGGGTAGGAACACAGGCCCCGCTGCCTGAGCAGCCTGAGCGCCCCTTCCTGGCCCTTCATAACCTTTGAGTAGTCACAACTTCCTCACCTGTGCAATAGGGACACCCCCCCCCATGGGGTCCACCCTGCTTGCACCTGGCACGAGGTTGGCTGATCAGGTCCCCCCCCCATGAGGATCGGGTCCCTCCCCCCAGCTCCTTTCTCCTGGGACTGGGAGGTGAGTGGAGGCCTTAGAGGGACTGGCTCACTCAGTCACGCACCTGTCAGTGCCGTTTGTGGGCTCTGTCCCTAAGGGACTCTTTCCCACTGGTTTCCTTTCATCTTCCTCCGTTCCCCCTCCAGCCGCACAGCAGACTGTGGTGGGTCTTCACCTCCACACCTCAGCTCAGACGTGCACAGGCCCACAGCCCTGCCCTCTTCCCGGGGATGTCCCAACGAGGGAGCCAAGGAAGGAAAAATCAGCCAATCGAACCCTTCCCAACACTGGCCAGAGAAGAACAAAGTAAAACAAACGTCAGGTGTCCTACAGCAGATGAAGGAGTCCAGTCTATGACTGAAGATGCTGACCTAGATAAAAAAGTAGCATAAGAAAGGTAGAGAGGACCTTTCAGTTCACGTAAACCCTTAGAATTCTGCAAAAGTGATTTTTGTAAGAAATCTCATAAGCAGGGCACGCTGCCCATTCTGTTAGGCAAGAAAAACGAAGCAGGTTAACAAGTTCCGTCCTCTAGAAAGCTTGTCTTAGAGCAATCGATTCTTTTCTTCATCTTGATACCTTTTCTGAAAATTCACATCTTAAGACTGAGGACCAATTCCAGAAAATAGGATGACCTCATTTAGTGTCCTTTCAAAAATGTGGAAGCTCAGTTCTGCGGTAATGATAGTAGCTAGTGTTTGGTGAATGTTTATAACCTTAAAATGTGAACGACTCTGTTCTCTAAGTGTTTGATGTGCATTATTTTATTTCACTCTCACAATAACCCTATGAGGATGGTGGGTATTAGCCCAGTCTGAGGCTCAGAGAGACCGAATAACTTGCTTGATGTCATGTGAGCTGTAAATAATGGAGCTGGATTTGATGTGAGGAGTCAGGCACCAGAAGCCACACTGAGCCGAGGACAGTGACTCAAGGTGCCCTCCACACTGTCCAGGTGCCCGGCCCTTACCACGGAGCCTGGTGGCCCCCCAATGGCAGTGTGTCTGGGTCTCACTGCCCCCAGCATCACAGAAGCGCGCATGAGGTGCAGGCATCTGTCTTTCTGCTGGGAGGCAGTTGTTTGGAGAAGGGAAGAAAAATGCCAGGACTTAGAGATCTTCGAATTCTTGCTCTTGGGCTGAAGGCCAGCAGCCTCCACCACCACAGCTCCCGCAGCCAGGGCCCCCTGCGGCTGTGGGCCTGCGGAGGAAGAGGCTCGGTCTGTCTTATGCACCATGGCAAACTCAGGCAGTGTTTAGTAAACAACTGCGGGAGTAAATGAATGGATAGATAGATGATGGAGCGGTGGATGGACAGACAGATAGACAGAAGGAAAGACGGATGGATGGGTGGATGGATGGATGAATGGATCTGACAAAACCCAAGAGGAGGAGAGGAACAAGTTCAGCTCCTTTGAAATCAAACTCCTGATTTCTGTCCATGGATTCCTGGACATCCTAGAACTATGAAATGCAAAATATCAGTAAGGAATACACATTTTCCCCCTTATTGTCTCTAGCCACATGTTCCAAAGATGTATTTTAAAAGTGACAATAGACAAAGGATGTTTGTTTTATTATGCATCCATCAAAGAGCGTTCTAAAAATGAGCGAATTCAAAAGACAGACATCACTCCTGCCATGTAGAATTCCTCAGATGGGACTCCGCACACTGAGCCCCTGACTGGGTGTGTAGGGAGCCTGAGAAAGGCCCATTTCAAGAGGAAGCACAAGATCTCATTGTGTCCCTGCCCAAATACTAACAAATTAATCAATTGAGCCAATTCAGGCCTACAAAATGCCTAGCTAGACATTCAAATACCATGGCTCCAAGCGTCCCCACCTTATCTGCATTCTTGAAGTTTAACCAAGCTACTGGCAAGCTGGCTCCCAGGAGCTGATCTCTTGATACTGAGACGGCAAATGTGGTAATAACCTCAGGTCTGCTCCATGGATAAAGGGCGTGCAGCTCCTCCTGCATGGAGCCATGACCTCATCCTGCCACAGTCCGTGTCTCCAAAGCGCACCCCTCGGAGGCCAAAGAAACTGACAAACAGGGAAGCAGGAGACATCATCAGGGAGAAAGGCGGTTTTGTTGTGAAGTCCCTTTGGGTGGGGACATCTGCCAACTGGCCACATGAAGCTGAGGACATGTGATCCAGAGGGAAGCAAACAATGATATACAAAAATTTTCCACCAGCAGTGATCCTTAGAGAAAGCTGTTTCCAGATGAGGCCTTTCATCGACTTCCTACTGAGAGACCTCAAGGCGCCTAAACCATGTTCCGTACCATGTGGATCATCTAACACAAATAGCGTCCAGGGACACTGATACGCGGTTATCCGGGAGCTATTAACTTAGGGTGTGCGTTAGCCGGAACCTCAGCTTCCTCTTCTGCATGGCTGGCCCGCCTTGTACCACCATCCAACTCCTCCCCCGAGGGGCTCAAGCAAGGCCCAGCCTGGCTGCCTTTCTGTTCGCATTTGTGGGATTGTTAAAATTCGTTGTTAGGACAGACCTTACCCATCAATCCATTTCAATCTTTCAGTTTACAGATGAGGAAAACAAAGCACCAACTGTGGAAGTCGGTGGTCATACTGGATGTGAAATCTAAGTCCCAAGATTTCTAGTCCAGTGTTCTTCCCATTGCACCCAGCTGGCTCCAGCTCACAACATAACTGGGTTAGGAAAGGCTGGAACCCAGGGGAACTGGGAAGTTTGGGGCCTCGTGTCTCCTTCATTCATCTGTTCTTCACTCAGTGTCTCCCCATTTCCTATGTCTCAAGTCTAAAGATGTTGGCCTGGGATGGGAACAGAAAATAGATTTCACCCTGGAGGCCAAACTGAATTGTCAGTGGCCGCCTGGAGAGCACTAGGCAGGACACCGTGATTAGTGACGTCTTTCTTAGACAAAGGAATGGAAAATGGCCATGTGAAGGTCCACCATAATCTGGCCTCATCCAACTCACCTAACGTCATTTTTCCTCGCTCCAAAATGAAGGTCCTCTGCTGAGTCCGACCCTGACTCACCCTTCCCACTGAACTCCGTCTACGCCTTTCTTACGTCCGCTTCTGAGCTTCCTTCTTTTGTGTTTTCCTGCCTGGGATACTCTCGGTGATGTTCTCCATCCAGCGAATCAAACCACCAGGCCTCGTTCTCTAGAGAGCCTTCCAGACCACTACAGCCCACACAGAGACCAACTGAATTGTGACCAACCACACAATTTAGTGTTTAATTACAGTCTGTTCTGCCCCTGAGTTATTTCCTTTGTGCTTGTCTTTTCTCCCCAACTAGGAATGGTTTCTTGGTACCTCCAATAATAATGGGAACACAAGAGGTTTCCAACAACTGATATTAGAAGCCAAAGTGATTAGCAAATTTTGTCTTAATTTTTAGAATATACATGTACATTTTATTAGAGTAGGAGAGAAGTGGGACTTGGGGATCCTCTCTCCTTTGCCTTCTTTCCTCTCATTCATTCAGCCATGACCTCCTTCTAAACTCAGTCGTAGTGAGGTTCAGACAAAAGCAGCATTTTTAAAAAACCAAACCCAACTGTATGCTTAAGCAACTCAATTTAATATAAATTCCTGGCACTTCAGTAAGTCAAGGACAGAGATTGTTAAGCCTTCCAAGTACGGTTTTAACTCAAGTTAAACAGATATTAACTGTCACTTATTCTAGAATTCGGTCCTCAGAACTTAGCAAGGAAGTCAGATATAGATAATATCCCTAAAGACTTTTGCTTTCACACTCCACCCAAAAATATCCATAACCTCTTCCCCTTAGCAAAATCCTGCAAGCCGGTTCTTACCAAAACAGAAAAACAAAACAATTATCGGTAATGTAATTTTGAATAAAAGCAATACCAAATGAATGTATCATTTATTCAGTGGCCATCTCTAAGAATCTCAGGAATGTGTGTTAGAGGGTGGGGATGGGGAGCATAAAAATTCAGGATCTTTTGCCTTTGTTAAGGGCACCTCACACATTTTTCTAGTTTCTTTTTAGGTAGGATATTAGCGTTTGTTTGCCTATAGAGCTGGTTGGTAGATAATCGAAGCCCTTTCCTCTCCACCCTGCACCCCCTTCCCCAACAACATTTCTTCATTTCCCACACTGAGTGATGCATCAATAGAACCTTTGAGCTGCATTCACAGACACCACCTATGCTCCCCTAGATGAGTAGGAAGGTCCCCTCAAATAAATCAGGGTAAATCACCCAGCATCACCACTGCCCTGGGTTTGTGAAGGTTTGCCTCATGTACACTCAGCTTTTTAGGGTTTGAAACCCAGGTGATGGGCCAGGTCAGCCTCTCCACATCACGAACATCTGGGGAGAGGAAAGGAGGCCCTCTCCCACTGGACCAGAACTGAATGGGCTGCCAGGGAACTTATCTGCAGCACCCCCACCACCCAGAGCCCGGGACACACAAAGGAGCCAGCTCCCTGGGGGTGAGGGGAAGGGCATTTGAAGAAGAGGCCTAGAAGGCAGGGCTCTGAGCTCCATCTGTCCCAAGTCAGAGCCCCTCTCCTGCAGGGCACACTGTGGTACATACTGAGGTTCCGAGTGACCTGATCACAGAAAAAGGCCCTCCTGCTTTTAAAAAAGTGTGCAGCTGGCATGCATCAGTGGTTGAGCATCAACCTATGAACCAAGAGGTCACCGGTTCCATTCCTGGTCGGGGCACATGCCCAGTAGGGGGTGTGCAAGAGACAGCTGATCAATGTTTCTATCTCTATCCCTCTCTCTTCCTCTCCCTCTAAATAAATAAAAGCATTTTTAAAAAATAGGGAAACTACCAGCCTAATGAACGCCTTATTGCCCTAGAATCCCATGGTACTGCGAACACCTTGGACTCTGACAGCAAAAAGATGCTGAGGGCATGGAACCAGGAGCACAGCTTGTTGGGCTGATTCTTCCCACAAGAAAAACGAAATGTGTGAGGCTACATTTTTAAGACATTCGCTGGGAAGTGTGTTGAACAAGACGATTTCATTGATTTTTGTTTTTCAAACTCACAGAATTGCTAAAACGAATATTTTTTGAAATTGATGGAAACTCCTTACACTACCAGGTAAGAGCATTGAAAACAAACCTAAGGAAAGCCACCAAAAGCAAATAACTTCTCCTAGCTACTCTCAGCATCGCCTGTTTTAAAAGGGAACCTTCGCCACCCAGACATCGGGACACAGCCCGGGAGGGGACAGTCCTTTAAGTGAAGGCAGCTTAGTTTCCTGGAGAGCGCAGCTCGCAGCCTCATCTTTCCCTTCGCTGTGCCCAGGTGAACGTTGCCCCGGGCCTGGGCCTGGGGCCGGTGGGGGTCAGGCAGGAGGCGGAGGACCTGGCGCAGACAGGCCACATCCACTTCCCAGGCCCTTTCCTCTCTCCCGTGACTGGCTGCAGGGCCTCTCAGCATCGGATGGTCTGGAGACTTGCTCGCTCCTTCCGTCAAGTCTGGCTGGAGTCTGGGAGCCAGCATGGCAGTGTTTGTGGAGCCAAAGAGGAGATTAGCTCATGCTTTAGAGGTGACCTCTGTCCACTCTTTCTCAGGCATCCCCTCCCCTCCTGGCCTCTCTCCCCAGCAACTCGCCACCTAGATGCTTTGGGTCTGGATGAGCCCCTCCCTGCGAGACAAGACCCAGCATAGTCCCTGCACACCCACCCTCACCTCCTGCCCCCCCATGGCTGCCTTCTCCTCAAATGGACCTGGGCTTTGTTGCTCTAATTAAATTATCTCTGCCTTGGGGACCTGAGGGACAGTCCTCAGCAGCCCTGGCTGGAAAGGCAGGTCGCATAATCCCTGTTATCAAGAGGCTTGTCATTTAGCATGTAGATCATCTAATTCCTTCGATACCAGGGGAGCAATTGTGCATCTTAATATTGATTTCTTTGGAGATACAATCGCCTACATTCCTGAGTCAGACTCACTTACTGCAGCTAAAAGGTTCCACTTACTATATTATGAAACCGCCCCACCCCCGTCACATGCTCCCTCCCGATGTAATGTTACAAAGCAGGACAAATCCTAAGGGCTTTGTGTTTTTCCACTTGGTCCAGTTTCAGACTGAGCCTCTACTTGAGGATAAACAGAGAAACAGTTCAGGCTATTTTAAGACAGTGGGTGTGTTTGTGTTTGGGTGGGGTTGGGGGCATATTCCGCCATCCCCCCCCCCCCCCCGACCTGCCAGTATTCCCTCTACTCCCCAAACTCCACGGCGCAGCGATACTGGGCTCTTACTTTAATGAGGCCAGTGTGTCAGATTTCTATGTTTCATGATGAATTAAGAGGCTGGGCTTTCAAATGAAGCAGGGGGGCACTTTCTTACCAAATCCCCTCTCAGGGCAGTGGGAGGCAGAGAAAGGGAACTTTGAACAACAGCAGTAAGGAAGACGGCTGCCTTCTCCAAGGGTCAACAGTGCCCTGAGATTTGGGGCAGGTGGCGGCGTTGATTCTATATTACGAAAGAGTATTTGAGACGCAGGCAAATAGCAGCCGAAGGACAGATGTGCGATTTGTTCGATCCAGACGTTTCTGTGCCCCCTGAATGAGAGGGTGCGGCCACCACGAAGCACGCCCTCTCCACGGGCACGCCTGTCCTGGTGACTCTCCAGCGCTTCCTGAGGGTGAGCCATGGCCTTGGCAGGTGCCGCAGAGCACGAGCTACACCTCTGGCACCTGTTGTCCCAGGCAGCCTTACACACAGCAAGCCATGAGGCATGTGCTCTTCACGACACCCATCTTCCATTTGTGGGCATTTGTCATGTGCTTGCTGCCCGACTTGAGCCTACGCTTGGCTCAGGTTCCTACCACCTGCACACAGCGAAGGTTCCAGGCCAAGCTGCCTGCCTAACTCCTGAACGTGTGGTCCTAGGTGGGAAGCGGCTCTCTACGCCTTGCTGGCTCATACAGGGCGTGTTCTTCTAATCCACCACCTGTCCATTCGCTCTGCTGAGATCGCTCATCTGCCAGGGGCCAGGGGCCAGGAGAACACACAGCACAGGGCAGGAGACAGACAAAGAGAGAAATACTCTACCATCAAATAAGGCGATGGGTAGAGAGAAGAATGAAATTCAGTAGGAAACCTGGAGAGGTCTTTCTTAAAGATTCCACAGAAGATTTTAGGGTATAAGTTGGCCTCTTTGGAAAGAGTTCTTTTTAAAAAAAAAATAGTTTATTGATTTTTAGAGAGAGAGAGAGAGAGAGAGAGAGAAACATCAATGTGAGAGTATAACATCGATCGGCTCCCTCCCGCACGTCCCCTACAGGGGATTGAGCCTGCAACCCAGGCAGGTGCCCTTGACTGAGAATCAAACCAGAAACCTTTTGGTGCCCAACCAACTGAGCCACACTGGCCAGGGCTGGAAAAAGTTCTTGGAAATGATTAGATGTCTGAGAGAGAAAAGACTGTGCTAAGAGCTTCTCATTAAAAGCCTGCCGTGTACACAAGCCGATGTAATCTCACCGCTGTCCTTTGTATTTACGGGAACCTTTCTATCTCATGGGCTCCAGAAGCATGTTGACGTTTTACTGCCTGCAAAGTGGAACTAAGTCTTTAAACAGAGGAGCAGAGGTAGGAGATTTTCAAATACTCTTGATATGGAGCTGCTATGCCTTGGGGACAGATATTAATATAGGACTTCTTTGTAGTTACTCGGTGTTGAGGAAGAGTAGAGCCATATTTACTTCTGTTGTGTAATTATAATGCAGTGTGTGGTTAAGCAGACATGTAGGTTTCTGTTCTAGAGCCTCTGACTTTTATTGCATTGTTCTGCTTACCCATTTGTCTCATGCTATTAGACTTTGCACAACATGCAAGGGCCTAGGTCAGCGTCTGCCCATAGCAGGCACACAAGAAATGTTTCAGATGGAAAAGTGAATGCCTGAGTAACTTAGCTAATGCCTGTAAAGCTGCTTGAAGCAAGAGCTGCACCCACTGTACCATGGGACTATATCATGACCATGCCCTACTTTTCTGGAACAATCCTGACTTGAAGTATTCTGATCTCATGTCTCCACCAACCATCAAAATGGCCATTTCAATACTTGAGTGTCACTGATCAGCTTGCTTATATTCCCAAAAACAAGTACCAAGATTCTTTGTTAGAACCATGTGCCCCAATTTTAGGGAAACAAGGTTACCAAGCAATAGATAAATGCTGTTCTTGGGTGCAAGGGTGGACATCATTGGGGGGGTGAAAATGAGAACCTAGAAGTACAACCCGAAAATTTAGGTTCAAATAATTATCATTAAGGAAAAGGAACACTTTACATGACAACATTTATTCACTTATTAATACTCAATAAATGTTTGAGGATATTGAACATGTATTGAGTGTAGGAAATCTTATATAATGCTTTGGATGAGAATTTGATTGAAAATATTTGAATTGTCAGCCTTGCTCAACACCAGATTTATATTTGTCTACCACAAATTTTGTCATTTAGGGGCTTAGATGTTGAGGCAAGCACAGCTTGGTAGTAGTAAGGAACTCCAGGCCCTTAGTGGACATTTGACATATGCTTGCTGCCCATCAACTTTTAAATGGCCTCCCTGTATTAGCTGAAATGTCCACATCCCCCAGGGTAAAGGTTAGACTGAAGGTACTTGCTTCCCTTGCAGCTAGAACACAGCACGCTCAGCCTTGGCAGTGAACTCTGACGAGGGGAGCCAGCACATCCTCGGCAAGGCGCACAAGCTGCCTTTGGAGCATAGTGACTGCAGTGTCACTGTTACAAATCTCCTGTGGCCCACCCTAACTCAGAGCCACACTGGGAAGGGAATTCTGGGAAATTCTGTACAACACACAAGCAGCACCCCAGTGGGCCCAGGGAGGGAAGATAACCGCTTTTCCTCCAGCCCTCCTCAGGGACCTGCTCGATTACAGTGGAAACTGCTGGCCTCACTCCATCTCTGTGCCAACCTCCTGGCCCTCACTCTACTTCTGTGCCAACCTCCTGGCCCTCACTCTACCTCTGTGCCAACCTCCTGGCCCTCACTCTACTTCTGTGCTAACCTCCTGGCCCTCACTCTTGAAATACACAGCAGGTCATTTAGAGTTTGCACTCACTGGCACATTTAGGGCTTATCTTCCAAAACTAAGCTGTGGTACTGAGAAAGCTGTTCATTTTACTCATCAAAAGAAAAATTCAGTGAATCTTTACTCTCTTATTGTGTGACAATAAGTGAAAATCAGAATGAATGAATTGAGCAAATCCCTCGGCTCTCCTTGGATTGCCCACGTCTCCATCTCTGTCATCGGTGTGTGGAGGAGGAGTGCCATGGAGCAGAGTGGCAGCTGGTACTTTAGTACCATTGCAATACATTTAACAACTTACTCCTTAGAAGCTGTTGAAAAAGCATGGCAGTAAATACAACCTAATGTTTACAATAAAGAACAGCAGTTATCTATAATCCCATTTTCACATCTGTTGTAAAGGCTAACCATGTGTTTGATCCAGGACAATCTGTTTTTATCAATGCCATGACTGGACACAGTAAAGTAATATGAGTTTCCTTTACAAGAAGGAGTGGACCTCACATTTTACCGTAAGGATCCAGACTCATCCAATTCTAATAAGGGTCTCCCTAAAATAGCAATGGTTAGTCTTCACACATAAAAATCACCAAGTCCATACTTGAAAATCTATAAATTGTCTTCCATGCTGTGCACATCAAGCAGTTTCACTTTTAGGCCTGATGTATCAACACTATAGGTGAATATTTTGATTACAAATTTATCAAGTTCTTTGCGAGTCTTAGAGGAAAAATAAAGTAATTCAAGGGTTCTGTCCAGATAAGTAGTGTAGCCTAATAGAGCAAAAGCCTGCAAGAAACCAAGCTGTGGAAAAGTAATAATATAAATAAAAATGTGATTTCAATCCCTGCTTGGCAACTGTCCTCACTCAGGCCACCAAGGCTTGGTGCCATCAGATGCATTAATACTGACACACTGGTCACTCATGGAGGAAGGGGAGATGGTAAAAGCTTTTTTGCCTATAGATCTGGGGCAACTGCCTATAAGCTCGCAACCTTTGTCCTGAGTAACAACAACGGATGGTCCCCAAAGAGAGATGCAAATAAAGTGTTGGTGTCACACAGTGGGCTGAGGACACAGCAAGGTGTGGCGGTAACTAAGAAGATACCTAGAAAGAATTCCTGTTCTCTTGTCCTCTCCTGTTCATTTCCAACTGCTGAAGCCCCAGAAGGGTTTAGGACTTTGGCTGGAGAAGAGCATAGGAATGAGCTTCTGAAATCGAGGCCTCGAAGCCCTTTGCTCAGATTTGGAAATCATCTTGGGGCGGGAAGTTTAAGAGCACAGGATTAAGAGCTGGAGCATTGAGTCAGACATCCTGGTTTCAGACTCTGACAGTCATTTAATAGCTGTGCAGACTGTACAAGGGGCTTAACCTCTCTGAATCTACACCGGGCATACAGTAACATCAATCAGAAGGAATTAGGATTAAGCTGATCTGCCAGTACCAGGAAACCTAACATAACTGGTTTCAGAAGTCTATTTCTCTGCTATTAATTATAAAATATTAATTTTAGGATTCTTAATTGTTACATTTTTTAGCTTTTTTGAAAATCAGGAACAGATTTTGGATTTTATCAAATGTTCAACATCAATATTTTTCATATTTTGATATTGTGACACTAATATTTTTCCTTGCTCCAGTAATATGATTAATTATATATTTATGAATTTCCTAAACATTATATTATTCTTATACTTCTAGAATAAATTCATTTGGACAAGTATGTTTTTAAATATAGTTCTAGTCTTGGTTTGCTAATATTTCACAGGGGATTATTACATTTATATAGTTGTACATTTAGTCTATAGCTGTCTCTTTTTTTGGTTCTAATATGGCATTTTGATATCAGGGTTATAATAGTTTTCTAAAACAAATTGTGAAGCTTTTATTTCCCTCCCTTTTAATAGTTTTAATGCACAGGAATTGTGTGTTCCTTGCCAGTGTGACAGAACTTGTCAGTAAATTCCTCTGAATCCAGTACTTTAACAACAGATCTGTAACAATTCTTTCCACCCTCCCCCTGCTTTTTGTACTTCACAGACTCTCAACTTCTTTTGTACAAGCTTGATGCATTTTATTTTTTTAAATGCATTTAATCAGGACTTTTAAATTTATCAACATAGAAAAGTACATTGCATTTCTTAAAAGTTTTCATAATCTTTTTTAATCTTTGCCTAAATCCACTTCTCATGATTGATATATTTATATATTTATATGTGTGTGTGTATATATATATATATATATATTTTAATTTTTTTTTATTTTCCAGGGGTTAGTTTCCTTTTTTCTCTTTTTTTGTTTTGATTATATGGTACTTGTACAGGGTTTGCCAATGTAATTGGCTCCGTTGAAAAATAGATTTTGGATTTATCATTTCTCCACTTTTCTAATTAATTTTTCTTTAACCTTTAACTACCTTTCCCTGCTTCCCTTATATTTCTCTCTTACTCTGGAATGAGATTAGATTATTTTCGATACTCCTTTTAATAATAATAAATGCACTTGAGACTCGGATTTTCTTTCCTGCATATAGCTGTGTTAGTTTTTGTGAGGTTATGCCGCAGAAACAAATAATCCCCAAATCTCACTGGTTTACAACGTCCAAGGTTTATATCCTTTTCTACATGACATGCCCTTTGCATGTTGGCTGCAGCTCTGACCAATGTCTTCATTCTGAGATGCGAGCTCAAGAAAGAGCCTCATACCTGGGATGTGCTGGGCTCGTGGCAGAGGGAAGGAGAGTGGCTGAGGCAGGCACGGGCTCTTACCGCTCCTGCTGGGACAGGACACATGTCACTCCATTCGCATTCTAATGGCCAAGCAAATGTCAACTGTTTGGGGGGGGGGGCATCACCTTACAGAGTATGCTAGACAGTGCCCAGTGAGCCACTGAAAGGACACCCAGTAGTCTCTTTTTACCCTTTTTCAAGTTTTGGACATTTTTTTTCTGATAATGCCTTTTAAAATTAGTTTTAAAATTTTATATTGGTTATTGTAAACCAGTAAAAAATTAATATTGGTTTTCATTAACTGTACCGAGTGGATGGAATATGTGCGAGGCCACGGTGAGGTCCTCAAGCGCGTATCTCTGCTCCTGCCTGGATTCAGGTCTGGCCTACATTCTAATCATCTCCACTGTGTGTCCCGGGAAGGTCATTCGGGTTTACTCTCGCTATCAGGGCTAACACATTCAGCAAATTCTTAAGCTCTTGTCATCTCCCCAGCAGCCTTTTGTGGTCCTTTAACAGCCGGCTGGGCCGAGCAGGAAGAGACAGGTTGCTCTGGGCAGTGTTCGACAGCACAGCTCTTTGTCTCTCGTTGTCAGCCAGCCCTGTCACTACGCTGTTCTGCAGGCGGCGCCTTTGATGGACTATCTGCCCCTTGCGTCTCAACACTCCGAGCAGCCTTTGGAGAAACAGCAGCCCCCGCTGTTCCCTCTGGTACAGAATAACCGCTTAGAATATGATGTCCTATCAGCTCTGCTCCACGTAGTTGTTGAGAACACGGGGAGGTGAGTCCCAAAGATGTAAAGGCACGTTCCTTGGCCTCCAAGAGCTGTCCATCTGTTGGGGAGACAAACCATACCCAAGAATGGATGGTGGAGGCTAGCAAGAGGAGCAAGGAAGGAGTATTGAGTCCAAATCCCTACTCTGCCGCTTGTGTGACCTTGGTCAAGTATTTGTGTGTGTTTTATAACATCATTACTGAGGTGTAATTTATATACCATAAAATGTCATTGTAAGTATACAGGTCAATCAATTATTTTTTTGTAAATGTATATATACAGTTGTGCAAACATCTCTTTGATCCAATTTTAGAACATTTCAATCACCCCAAAATCTCCCTTATGACCACCTGCGATAGATCCTCATTTTCATCCCAGTTCCAGACAGCCATTGACCAGCTTTCTGTTTTCTATAAATTTGTCTTTTCTAGAAATTTCATATAAATGGAATCATACAATATGTATGCTTTTGCATATGGCTTCTTTCACTTAGAACAGTGTTCGGGAGCTTTATCCATGTTCCCATGTCGTAGCATGTATTCATGTGTATTGATTCCTTTTGATTGCTGAATTGAATTCCATTTTATGGACATACCACAGTTTGTTTATCCATTCTCCAGCTGATGGATATTCTGACTGTCTCAGTTTGGGCCTATTCCGAATAATGCTCCTATGAACAGTCACATGTAAATCTTTGTGTAGACATATGTCTTCATTTCTCTTGGGTAGATACCTACAAGTCTATTTGCTGGGTTGTATTGTAAGCATCTGTTTCACTTTTTAAGAAACTGCCAAACTCTTTTCCAAGGTGGCTATGCCATTTTACATTTCCGCTAGCCATTCATGAGGGTTTCAGTTTCTCTACATCCTCGGCAACACTTGTTATTATCTGTCTTTTCAATTATAGCCAACCTAGTGGGTGTGAATGACATCACATTGTGGTTTTGATTTGCAGTTTGCTAATGGCCAATGATGTTAAACATGTTTTCATGTGCTGATTAGCCATTCACATATCTTTTTGGGCAAAATGTCAATTTAAATCAGGCCCAGGAGTGAGCACCATGGCAGCTTCCCCAGTTTGGATTCACTGGGGGCATGAGCCACCACACAGTCTTGTAACCTGGGCCAGTTGAAAACAGAGACTATGTTGTCAGGGAGTCAGCAACCAAACACAGATTCAAGAGCCAGGGCCACTAAGCCAGGACACCCTGGCTGTCATGAAAAGATGGGAAATCCAAACAGTCAGGAAACTATAACTGCTGGTGTCCATTTGAGCTCATTATACAGCAGAGACTGGGTCAAGGTTTTATAGGGATTATCTCTGCTATTAATCTTTGCTATTCCTAGTGAAGTCAGTCCTATTATTCTCCCCATTTTATAGATGAGGAAACCAAGACTCAACAGGTTGGATACTTGGCGGAGCTGGGTGCAGAACTTAAATAGTCTGATCCGGGCCCTTGCACGATCTATGCTGACCACACCCCAGCCGGGGCTCACGGCAGTAGCAGAACCACATCCCAGCCCGGGCTCAAGTCAGTGGCAAGAATCACTGCCTAGTCCCCCATAACCTAGTCCACAAGCACTGCCCCGACAGATGTGTGAGAACCTAAGAGGCGCGTACGGAAGAAAGAGTGGCAGGAACCAAAGCCAAAGCCACACTCAGCGTCACAGAAGGAAGCTGAGCACTGTCTGCATGAGGCACAGTGAAGACAAGCATCCACAGGTTGACTGCGATCAGCCATGAGATGGCATGCAGGTGATATCTGCCTAAGAGGAGTTAAGGATTCCGAAGTTTGCAAACCATCTACTTCTCAAACATCAGTTAGAGCAGGTCCAGGCTTTGCCCTCTGTAATAGTAAGTTCATTCCACCTCATTTTATTTCTCTGGATTTTGGGGCCAGTTCCATAATCAGCCCTCTGGGACTGTGCACAATCCAGTTCCATCCCATTCGCAGCTGCCAGGACAGGCTGGAAACTGCCCCTCCCACACAGCATGGTGGCTCAGGGTCAGACCACAGGCCTCTTGTTAGCTCTATGACAGACATGGAGCTGAACCTCTGGCCTCAGTCTCATCCTCTCTAAAATGTAAATAATAAGAGTTTCTACCTCAAAGAAAGCCATAGGGGTGCAGGAAAGTTTAAATAAAAGATTGCCCTTGAAGTCACGAACACAGGGCCTGGCTTTAGGAAAGGCTCAGAAAATGCTGGTGGTGTCCTCCTACTTCTCCAGGTGCCAGTTCCGAAGCCGTGTCAGGTGGGAGTGTCCCTTCCCCATCATATCATACCCTTCCTGTTCTAGCCCAGGCTGGATCCCAGGACTCCAATGGGGCTGATTTGCTATTCTTATCTGCAGAGAAGGGATGGAGGAGCTCCCTGGAGATAAGGCATCCCTAATTCCCTTCCTTCCTCCATAATCCTCCACCCCCTCTTTTTTCCCCTTTCGGCCCAGTAGACAAAGAATGAGTGATCTGGCGTCTGGCCACATGTAGCAGGAAGTTATGAATGAGGATTGCACAGGACAGTTGACTCTCTGCAGAGATAGGCCCCACATCAATCCTGAAGGCTGGGCAGTAACCACAGGAAACTTGGAGCCATGAGGCCACCACTTAACACTTGCATATCTCTGTCTCTCCTGGAGCTCAGGCAAACAATAGCCTAATCCACTCAGGGCCTGGGGAGGTATTATTAGTCATGAGCTATCTGAGATAGACTTTTGGGAACATACACTCAGGGCCAGAACCTGGTATGGGGCCTCTGGTGGGACTCCATCCCTGTGTGTCTTTAAGGAATGTCGCAGCAAATCTCCAACAACTGGTTAATATCCCCCCCCTTAGCAAATTAGGCCCGTGTTGAAGTGTCAATGCCCAAGGGCCTGATTTATTGAACTGCTCTAATTAGGGTCTTGTAACACATCAAAGGGACATTAAAGAAAAAAGTGCTGGTTTCAGAGACTGGGGAGCACACACAGGCAGGGTCTGTCTCTTTGCCAAGCTCAACAAACGCCATTCTGACACCGCAGTGGGCTCTCGCGGGACCGCAGCCATCAATTAAATTAAGACTTGAACTCATCAACCGGAGCAGGGTGGTGTAATCTCTCCCCCATGCCCATCTCCTTTTCTAGCCTTTCTCCCCCCGTGGAGGCCTCAGTCAAGGCCAGGAAAGCGCTACCCAGAATGTCCTCGTCCTGCATGCGACAGGCAGTACCTTTAGCTCCCTTCCAAGTCAAGTTATTAAATGTCTACCTATGTTCTAAACCTCTGAGCCCAGATGAGGTTGAATTTCAGAGCGACAGCCAAAAAACACGGCTAGAAATGTGTTCTCCCTCTCTCCTAAAGGGGGCTCCTTTCGGAATTTGAATATAGGTCGTCCCTAAAAGAATACTTTCTCCCAAAGGTTCTAAAACAACTTATGAAAACTGTCAACCCAACGTTATACACAGTGACTCGTAGAGCATATCATTGTCCAGGCTGGATGGGCTAGACCTCCCAATTTGAGTAGGACACATCTGGATGAGAGTAGAACTCCAGAGTTGCTCTGTGAGATGCACTGTCTGGGAGTAATCCAATGCATTTGCTATTTCACAGGGCTTGTGTCTCAGTAGGAATCTAATTAGAGCAAATACCTTCAGGTTGCATTGTGTTGCAAATGAAGAAAATAGCATACAGATTTGGACTTTTCCCCCCAAAAGTGATATATGTAACAAAGCATTTTCTTCCGGAGTTTGTAATTATTTTATGCCTGAGATTCTTGGAGACACCTGCCTGCCGGAAGCCCCATCTAAGCCAGTAACTAAGGGGGAACTGGTTGCATCTGCCACCACTAGTAACTCGAGTTTACGCTCGCAGGGATCATCAAGGCCAGGTCAGAGGCAGACCCTCTGACTCAAATTCATTTCTCATTTGGACTTCCAGACTGACCTTCTTGCATGCAGAGCATGGATTGTCTGATCCCAAACAGCCAACTGTATAACTGTGTAGTGAGAAAGGAGACTCAGGAAGGCGAGGTGACTTGGCTAAGGTCACAGAGTTGGCAATGGCAAGACTAGGCACAAGGTCAGGATGTCAGCTACAAGCCTAGCCCCAGCCTCTCCTCCCTCATTGCGTATGTTCCTCTTCCCCTCTGTTCTTCCAGCCCTTTCTCTCTGTATGTGCTTGTTTGTACATCTAATGCACCCTGAAGTCCCCAAAGCTGTGTTCACCTGAGTGGCTTCTCGAACAAGGCCAGGTCCTCTGCCCTTGCAGATGCCTGGAGGTGGTTGCCACCCAGCAGCTGTCGGGATGCAGTGCTCCCAGGGCCTGTGTGCCACTTTGAGCTTCCTGACCCAGGGCCCTATGTCAGAAAGCAACCTGTCACTCCAGTTGAGTGATAGTTCCCTTGACTGTTTACAAGATGGGCGTCTGTTTGGATGACTATCCCAGAAGGAGGCACAGGTGGCAGGGGGGGAGTGGGGAATGGGGGGGGAATCCTGTTTTCCCCATGTTCCCTAGAGCAAAGGCTCCTCTCAAGCATCCAGACAAGAGCCCTGAGCCTCACCACCTACGGACCCAGCTCTAAGGCCACTGAAGGCCATGAGGGGTTAGTAGAAATCCAGATCCCTCCCCAGCAAACCCCCTTCCTTCCTTCCTTCCTTCCTTCCTTCCTTCCTTCCTTCCTTCCTTCCTTCCTTCCTTCCTTCCTTCCTTCCTTCTCTCTCTCTCTTTCTTTCTTTTCTTCTTTCTTCCTTTTTCCTTCTTTCCCTCCCTCCTACCTTCCTTCCTTATTTATGTAGGTGCTAGGTTTAAAGAGAAAAGCATAACACCTGATCTTAAAGAGCTCAGAGAGAGAGATATAAAACGACGGCAATTTGTAAGATAAAGTCCTGTATATGTCACTGACAGGCCTTCAAGACAGGCGGCTCACACACACCAACATTTAGGAAACTGCTGCCTAGAGGTGACAGGAAATTCACCCAAGGCCACACAGCCAGTAAGTAGTAGGACAGGATTTGAACCCAACTTTGAACACAGAGCCCAAGCTCTCACCCACTGAGACAGAGCAGGTCCTAGAACCCACCTGCTTCCTTCCTCACCCCCATTCCCTGCAGACAGGAGCCTCTCAAGGACCTTACCTTCAGAGCTGACCGCTAGCAGGTGGACCTTCCAGAACATTGGGCAGGTTTAGTAGAGCAGCCATTGGCTAGCAATGCCTCCCCCTGGGGTCTCTTCACAGCCACCGAAAGCCACTCTGAGGATCAGCCCTTGTGGAGGCAGCAGGCCCTTCGTGGAGGAGACGGGGCTCCTATCAGGCCCCCACCCTCGGCTCTCAGCCCACGTACAGGACTCGCTTGGGCCGTGGGAACCAACAAAGTCAGGATGGATTTTAGCAACAGTACTGGAATCCCATGATCCCGTTTCCCAGCTTCCGAGTGCCATCATCGTGGAGCTGGGGATCGATGCGGTGCCTGATTCGTCTTCCAGGGGCTTCCTCTGCCACCCAGGCCTCACGGCCCAGGAGCCCCTCTCCTTGCGCTCGGGGGCTGCAGCTGGGCCACGCGCAGCAGGGGCAGGGATGCAGCCGCCCGCCACTGCAGGCAGGGCCTCCACCCAACCAACACAGCCTCCTTCACCCTCCCAGTTTCCTGCGCTTCCCACTTTACAGACACGGAAACTGAGGCCCAGAGAGGGACTGTTTGTCCAGCTCCAAAGCTAGTGATGAACAGAGCTGAGCCCACCTCCTTGGTCTGCAATGAGCCTGTGCTTTCCGCTGGCCTCTCTGTAGCACCTGTTGTCACTCATCCCTTCGTCTCCTGAAAGGGACCCTATGAAAACACTGCCAAGTAGTGGCAAAGACAGGGCCGTTCTCCCATCCTGAGGTTATTTGCTAATAATGTCCCCTTTTCCCCCACATTCCTCTCCTCGCTGGCCTGCCCCTCCCCCCGCTTCCCATCCACACTGCCACCTGCCTTGGGCCACTTTCCGTGAGATGTCCCGTCCCCTCCAGCTGGTCAGGGTCCCCAGGAGGAGGCACCCTGGGGGGTTCTCACCTCTGATACATCTGTCAAAGTCAGAGAAATTGGGAAACCAGGAGAAAGGGCGGGTGTGGGAACTGCAGTGCCCCCTCTCCCGTCCCTGGGAGAGAGGGGAGGTTTCCAGCCTCTCCAACAACCAGGCTGAGAGGAGGCTTCTTTTACATACACTTTGCGGGGACGACTTAAGTAAGTCTTGACGACTCTCTTTCCCTGGAGACTGGACTAAAAGTATTGTTTAGAAATCTAATATATGGTTTATTTACTCAATTTGTGCTGAGCTCCACAGTTCCTGCAGGCCAGCCTCCCTCGCCCATTACTCTATTAATGCTCCATTACTGAAATTAGTGCTGTAATTGGAGGGGGAAGGGCTGAGGGAGGGGGCGCTCCTTAAAGGCCCGGGTCTCGCTTAATCACATCACGGGCAGAGGCCCGGAACTGGTGTGGGGGCCACGTGAACGCTTGGGCCGAAGGGACACCTCAGCAGCGAGGTGGCAGGAAGCGGACGTGGGCCTGCGGCACCCGCCAGTCAGCGGCGGCCTGAGTGGGGGAGAGGGAGTCAAGGCCACGGCCCCTCCTGCAGCTCCGGGGCTTTGACGCTTCCCCCCCATTAAAGTCCTCACACCAGGGATTCCGAACACACGGGCTCGGCCCCCAGGCCCGCCTCTGGCCCCGCATGCTCAGCAGGTGACGTCAGGCCACCTTCCTTGAGTCTCCTTGGCCTCCCTCCTCTGTCCTGCAGTGTGCCCCTCTGTCCTGCAGTGTGCCCTCTGTCCTGCAGTGTCCCCTCTGTCCTGCAGTGTCCCCTCTGTCCTGCAGTGTCCCCCTCTATCCTGCAGTGTCCCCTCTGTCCTGCAGTGTGCCCCTGTCCTGCAGTGTCCCCCCTGTCCTGCAGTGTGCCCCCTCTGTCCTGCAGTGTCCCCTCTGTCCTGCAGTGTCCCCCTCTACCCTGCAGTGTCCCCTCTGTCCTGCAGTGTGCCCCTGTCCTGCAGTGTCCCCCTCTGTCCTGCAGTGTCCCCCTCTGTCCAGCAGTGTCCCCCCTGTCCTGCAGTGTCCCCCTCTGTCCTGCAGTGTCCCCCTCTGTCCTGCAGTGTCCCCTCTGTCCTGCAGTGTCCCCCTCTATCCTGCAGTGTCCCCCTCTGTCCTGCAGCGTGCCCTGTAATCTCCCGGGGCCTTCTCCTTCCTAAGCCGAGCCCCCTCGCCCGCCTCCCACTCGCACAGCCCTGGCCCCCCAGTCGGGCCGTGCCCACCCCTCGGAGCCACGCCGGGGACGCCGCCCTTGCTCCGGCCATGCCTTCGCCACACGCTGACTTGTCCTCCCTGGTTAAACTGGTCGGCTCCCCGTCTCGGCCCACCGCTCCGTCTCTCAGAAAGGTTTCTCGGGAGGGGCGCCACTCTCGCCTCCAGCCTCGCCTCCCACCCCTTCCTCAGCAAGTTCAGGTGAGAACCG